>NC_137891.1:107003777-107463311 GCF_963455335.1 Martes martes | reverse complement strand
GGGAGGGTTCTGAGTGTTGAGGGAGGAAGGATTTTCATAATATTTATTTAACCAACTAACCACCTTTCAGGAACGCTGGTTCAAAAGAATTAAAGAATGATACTGAATGTTGAAATGGGCCTTGCTTGGCCAACCGCTTACATCTCATTGCTTTATAGTAGAAAGACTGAATCTTTTATTATGTTCTATTACATGCAGTATTTGAAAATGGAATCAGAGTTTTTGGTTTTCAATCAACATCCAACTTTGATAGTTAAAGATGAAATTTGGTACAGTTTCTCACTTGGTAGTCTTATTTTCATTGGTAAACTCTGGTTATTTCCTTTAAGGGAATGTTAAGTTTATATTAATGGTTCTAACATTTCCTACCTAACACGTCCTCTTAAGTATAGATTCTGCTTTTTCAGCGTCTCAGTTTACTTCTCCCCCTTTTCCTTCCCGCAGTCTCCATGCTAAATGTGGTGCTTCTCTCTTATTTGCAATATAGCAATGGCTTCCAAACTGGACTTGCTTCCCTCAATCTGTCCCCTTTCCAGTCACTCCCCTCCATACTGCTTCTTAAAAGATAGCTTATGCAATCCCTGGTCACTCTTCCCTCAGAAGTACTCACTGACCTTCTAATGGCTCCAAACTACATTTAAAATTATTTAGGGTGGCATTCAAAACCTTTCAAAATTGCAGCTGTCCATAGCTCCAATCAGATCACTATGTCCCTTTCATTTTTTTGAATTACTTTATCCCACATTATTTATTTATTTATTTATTTATTTATTTATTTATTTATTTTTTAGCTAAGCTGCTGTAGTTACTTGGAAATGTTATTTCTGAACATGCTGTATGCCTACTGCCTTGGTCTTTGCTTGCATCCTTTCTTCTACAAGGATCTTCCTTACCATCTTTGTAGAGATTCTACTTATCATTTTTTTCAAATTAAGATTTTATTTATTTATTTGACAGAGACAGAGACAGGGAAAGAGAGAGAGAGAGAGAGAGACCGTGTGCACAAGCATGGGGAGCAGCAAGCAGAGGGAGAGGGAGAAGCAGGCTCCCTTCTGAGCAAGGAGCCTTATGTGGGGCTCCATCCCTGGAGTTAAGTATTTGAAGGCAAACACTTAACCGACTAAGCCACCCAGGCACCCTGATTCTACTTATTCTTTAATGCCTTACATACCACCTCTTTTTTTTTTTTAAAGATTCTATTTATTTATTTGACAGAGATCACAAGTAGGTAGAGAGGCAGGCAGAGAGAGAAGGGGAAGCAGGCTCCCCGCTGAGCAGAGAGCCGGGTGTGGGGCTTGATTGCAGGACCCTGAGATCATGACCGGAGCCGAAGGCAGAGGCTTTAACCCACTGAGCCACCCAGGCGCCCCAATACCACCTCTTTTTAAAAACATTTCTTTTTTTTTTTTTTTTTCCAATTTTTTATTTATTTTCAGCGTAACAGTATTCATAGTTTTTTCACCACACCCAGTGCTCCATGCAATCTGTGCCCTCCCTAATACCCACCACCTGGTTCCCCCACCCTCCCACCCCGCCCCTTCAAAACCCTCAGGTTGTTTTTCAGAGTCCATAGTCTCTCATGGTTCACCTCCCCTTCCAATTTCCCTCAACTCCCTTCTCCTCTCCATCTACCCTTGTCCTCTATATTATTTGTTATGCTCCACCAATAAGTGAAACCATATGATACTTGACTTTCTCTGTTTGACTTATTTCACTCAGCATAATCTCTTCCAGTCCTGTCCATGTTGCTACAAAAGTTGGGTATTCGTCCTTTCTGATGGAGGCATAATACTCCATAGTGTATATGGACCACATCTTCCTTATCCATTCATCCGTTTATAGCAGCAATGGCCACGGTCGCCAAACTGTGGAAAAAACATTTCTTATTAAGATATAATTGACGTATAACATTATATTAGTTTCAGTTGTACAACATATGATTCGATATTTGTTTATATTGTAGAATGATCACCATAGTAAGTCTTGTTAACGTTCATCACCACACAGTTAACACATTTTTTTTCTTCTGATAAGAACTTTTAAGATCTACTCTCTTAGTAATTTTCAAATATATAATATGGTATTATTAACTATAGTCACCATGTTGTACTCCTAGGACTTACTTATTTTATATATAACTAGAAGTTGACACCTTTTTTTTTTTTAAAAGATTTTTATTTATTCATTTGACAGAGAGAGATCACAAGTAGGCAGAGAAGCAGGCAGAGAGAGAGAAGGGGGGAAGCAGGCTCCCCGCTGAGCAGAGAGCCCGATGCGGGACTTGATCCCAGGACCCTGAGATCATGACCTGAGCCGAAGGCAGAGGCTTAACCCACTGAGCCACCCAGGGGTCCCAGAAGTTGATACCTTCTTATAAAGTTTTCTGAAGTCTACCAGTAGTCCAAAATATTCTTTTCCTTTGTATGCTGAGCTTTATAATTTTAATTATTTGTTAATTTATTTTTATAATTTTTATAAATTTATAATATAAACATATATGAATAAAATACATTATATATTATATAACATATAACAATATAATAATATAAGTATAAAATATAAATATAACATATTTATAAAATATTTTTATAAATAATTTATAACTTTAAATATTTGTTAATTTGCATTTTACTATGGTTATTTGAGGAATTTGTCTATACTACCTCAAAGATTTACTACTAGGATCAAACATGGACCAGAAAGGCAAATTCAAATATACAATTATTAATAAAATCTGAAATAAGTTTACATCACCATACAAGAATTAATCCTTGCCTCCAGGGTCACTTGTATCACGACTTGTATCCAGTTGTCCAGCTTCAGTTTACAGGGCTTTAGCAAAAGGGCAGTTTTTGTTTTTAGTGATTCCAGGTCGGAAGGATGGGAGAAAGTTGGAAATGTTAGTTTGGATACTCATAGCAAGATAGTGGAGGAAAATAGAGGAATTCAGGATCCAGTCCAGTTCATAGATAGATAGATAAAACCTCAGAGACAATAAACAGGACTGGAATCTAATATCCACAATAGTGGGCTACTGAAACATAATTTTATTTCTCTACAGTCATCTCCATTTCTACCAAAGGTAAACAGTATGACTAATTTGCATGCAAGATCAGTCTAGTTTCATTAAACTTGGTTTGATTATTTATGTAAGAATAGCGATTAGCCATATAGACTCTTTTAAAGTCTGCCTTGCTGGAACTTTTCAAAAGTAATCTCTGAGTGGACTTTTAAAAGCTTCTCAAGGCTAGGACACCAAGCCAAAGATTCACCATTAGACTTCGCCTGCAATACCTTTAGATTTGGGTGAATTCCTCTCTTCTATCTTCTAGAGGTCTCTAAGAGATCCTGAGGTTCTTGGGCCTGCCAGGAATTGACCTCTTCCTTACCCCACTGATAAGACTGAGAGCCCCAAAAGCAAGATACCGGTTGAGCTTTTTTTTTTTGGAAGGGGCATTATTGGCTCTGTATAGTCAATCTTAGTTTCTTAAAGTTGTCTGGTCATATTGGATATTATACCCATCCTTCTCTGACATTTGACTGAAATGTCAGTCAAAACTTGGGTAGTATAGCCAATATTTCAAGTTGTGTCTTGTTACAGGGAGAACAGATTCATATTGAACTTTACAAATAACTACATTGCCATGAGACTAAAAATCCTAAGGGTTTCTGAATTCTGGGAGGAATTAGCTAAGGAGAAAAAGACAAATGTTTAATTTTGTTTATCCAGGTGCCCTTTTCCAGATTGTTGTAAGTTATAGAAAGCTTAAGAGAAAAGGTTTCCTTAAATCTTTTATTTTTTAAATTTTTTAAAAAAGATTTTATGTATTTATTTGACACAGAGAGAGCATGAGCAGGGGTTGGGGAAAGGAGGAAGCAAGCTCCCAGTGGAGCGGGAAGCCCAACTTGGGGCTCGATCCCAGGACCCTGAGATGAGGGCTTGAGCTGAAGGCAGATGCTTAACCAATTGAGCCACCCAGGCACTCCTTAAATCTTTTAAACAAAATGTTAAAGAACCAACAGTGTTTCAGACAAAAACTCAAAAATTACAATGATTCTCATCAGTTTATTCAGTCCCATTTAATTTCTTGTTTTTCTTGATTATGGGTTAGTAGTTTTATGAATCCGTCAGTTTTTTCCATGGAATTCTGAAAATTCTTCCTTAGTATGATCTTAAAGTTGTCAGAAACCTGTATTCTAGAGTACTTGCTAGAATTCTTTCCATGAATCTTTTTGAAGACAAGCATTTTTGGATCATAGCAGCTTGGAAAATCTTTCATGAAAGCATCAGTTTAAAAAAATAACTTTAATTGAAAAAGACTTAAAATGGCCATGGTTAAAGATTTGATCAGAGTTCATTTCTAATGCAGTTGACAAGGATATTTGGTTATTTCTGTGACACATACTTTAAGATGATAACGAATTATGACTGATGACATTATACCAGACTATATCAGATTTTAAGAAATTTTATACAATTTCTGGAACACATGTTAATAACATCCTTCATACAAATATAACCCAGGAAGGTTAAATTTCACTTATTTAGCAAGGTTTTCTATATAATTTGACATATCAAATAAACCTAATTAGTTTGACATTTCTTTTTTTTTTTTTAAGATTTTATTTATTTATTTGCCAGAGAGACAGATCACAAGTAGGCAGAGAGGCAGGCAGAGAGAGAGAGGGAAGCAGGCTCCCCGCTGAGCAGAGAGCGGGATGCAGGACTTGATCCCAGGACTCTGGGATCATGACCCGAGCCGAAGGCAGAGGCCTTAACCCACTGAGCCACCCAGGCGCCCTGACATTTCTTTTTTTATAAGGAGCTAGAACAAATCTTTTGAGATGTTTCAGCGACCCTCTGGAGCAAATCAAAGTCCCAGGTCTAAAAGACTTCATTTAGGATTTGATTTTGGGGATTTTTGCCAAACATATTAAAATGTTTTAAAACACATGATTAAATAGGATCGTAGGTCTTGTGAAACAATCCCTTTAACATAGATATATATATATATATATATAAAAAATATATATATATATATATATATATATATAAAACCTTCGCTCTTTTAATAGAGAAGGCTGTTTTCTTAAGTAATCAAAGACCTGATAAAATGAGAAACACAGGAAGTTATTTTGATAAAACACTGGATCTTTGTTTTCTAGGCAGGTTACTTAAAAGGTAAAGGAAAACCTTTCACAGTCTTATCAAGAGTAGACCCATAGTCCAAGAAAACTTTGTTCTTTAAGGAGAAACAAGACTCAATTCTAGGGTACCTGGGTACCTCAGTTTGTTAAGTGTCTACCTCCAACTCAGGTTGTGATCCTGGAGTCCTGGGATTGATTCTCATGTCAGGCTCCCTGCTCAGTGAGGAGTCTGCTTCTCCCTCTCCCTCTGCTTCCCTCTCTCTGTGTCAAATAAATAAATAAAATCTTTTTTAAAAAAGACTCAGTTCTAGTTTTACATCAGTGTACTTTTGATATTAAGGCTCGTTTTTATAACCCCTATAACTAATGAATTCAATTTTAGCCACTTGACCACTCAAAATAAGTTTCTTCTCTCTCTCTCTCTCTTCTCAGCTTCCTATATCTATTCAGTGTTTGTCTTTTATTTTGCTCTTTCTCATTATGGAAAAACCAATTATTCTACTTTAGGGAAAAATTACTCCTTTTTTTTTCTCTTGACAAAAACATATCTCCATATCTTATAGTTTTCATACCAAAACACATCTACTTTCCATGTGTACAGAGTTCCCCCCTTTTTTCTAGTATTTTAATTACATATATTAATTAGAATTCTTAACTCTTAGAATGCTTAATTCTAGTGAAAACTAGGAAGTAAGTAATTGTGAAATGTTTGTCATACACCAACATTCTGGTTAATTCAGAGATGTACTACAACCAAACCCTCTTTTTTTTTTTTTTTTTTTTTAAACATAGTCGCTGAATGTCCATCACTTAACTAGACTTCTCAAAACTCTAAGGACATAAGTCTCCAAAAAGATTTGGGAAACTATTCAAGCAGACATAAAAAATAATTATTGTTGAAAAGTTCATTTATGAATTTTTGTATTTTTAAATTTTTTTACATTTAAACTTTTACATTTATTTAATTCACTTGTTTTAAACAAATACGTTTCAATTACTCATGAAAATTTCACGAGACATTAAGCAGCTAGCCATCTTATTATTTTTCTTGCTGACAAATTTTGTAATGTAGAGCTAATGTTCTGCTTATTTGACTTGTCAACCCAGGTAGAAAAGCTGTATGTCTGCATTATATTTAATGCTGACAACTTTGTTTGTTTTTGTTGTTGTTGTTTTAGCTAAACCAATAATATTCTTATTTGCCAAAGATTACCTGAGTCATGTGAACTTAAAAACATTTGTGTTAGTTTCTGTATTTCTCTCCGAGAATATTAAATTAATATAGTATTCCCTTTTCCCATAATTTAATTAAATTGAGCTCTTTTACAAACTACTTTTGGCAAGACCATCTAGAGGTAGAAAAATATCACACATCTAAAACACACAAACAGAAATGAGATCTTATGGCTTTTGTTTTAAATTCTTAACCATGTGTCAGGTACAGTAGTAGAAAACTCACTAGTTTATATAAAAGAAATTGTGTGTCTGACAGATAGAATAAGGTGAGGTAACCTGCTTAGATGGCTAAAGCTTTTTACTGTTTGTCGAAAAGACTTTTTTTCCCTTAAGTTTATTTATTTAAGTAATCTCTACACCGAATCTGGGGCTTGAACTCATGACCCTGAGATCAAGAGTCACACACTTCTCTGAGTGAGCCAGCTGGGTGCCCTGAGAAGACTTTTTAAGATTGTTCGTTTGCCCAGTATCCAAATAACTCCCTTTCCCTTTTCAGCATCAGGGTAATTGTCTCTGACTCTCTTAGGGATCCTGATGGAGGATAGGGCTCTTAAAGTTCAAATGACTATAGGCACCTGAGGGCTAAAGTGGGGAGAGAGAAATCTTGCAGGGGTAGAAAGAGGGATGGTGGAGATAGGGGCCTGAAGGATTCAAGGCAAATGGGTAGAATATTGAAGTTGGCTAAAGGAGGAAGAAGGAGCAGAAGTCATGGGAAGGGAGAGAGGTCTTAGAATTCTGAGCCAGTTTGGGAAGATCTTAGGTTTCCCAAAGAAGCCAGTGAAGTTCCAGATTATCCTCAGCAAAATTATGCCAATAAGAAGGAGGTAGACAGAGGTGGCAGAGTATAATAGCCAGCAGGGGTTCAAGAAGAGGATTTCAGTGGACTGAAAAGTTCTCATGGAAAGCATAGGATGAAATAGAACAGAGAGGCATTAAAGAACAAATAATTCTCCAAATACCAGCTTCCAATTAGACTAACTTGACCATAGAGCTCCTTTAAAAATCCTTTCAAATATCTTATTATCATGTTTCAGCTGGGACAAACAGTAAATATTCCTGGCAGTACTGAACTCCTTTTTAAAAATGTTTTTTCAAAAAAAAATTTTTTTTTAAACCAAAGGTAAGCCTATCGAGTGACTCACAACCAAAACCAATAAGCCTTTTATGACTCAACCACGATGCAAGAAACATCCCCAGAGAAGGTAAAAAAGATGCAGCCCTCCCAAGGTCCAGAAGCACTACTAAAGATAGCCAAAAGAAAAAGACAACATGTCCCCACTTCATCCCCCACCCCCAAACAACTGGCAGCAGTCAGTAGGATGCTAGCTTCCAATGGGGTGCAACCCCCATTTCTGTCTAGCTCCTATTCTATATTCTGTATTCTTTTTCTTACAACTTCTAACCTGATGGTTGAGCCACTTGCACACCCAAGAACTGATAACCTGCATGCCCCAGGCAGGCAGAAAGCCAACCCAAATTTTTAGGGCACAAAATGAGATAAATAGGGAAGGAATAGCTGCACTTTAGGAGGCAAGGATCAATAACCAGCAGGTACCCTAAAACCAAATTCCCAAGAATCTTAATTCAGAGAACTAATATTTACAGATGTTTTTCTTCTGCTAATCTGATTTTGGAAAGGAAGAGGCCGTATGAAATTTTACCTTCTTCTCTTGACTGGGTGTTATATAGACAGATCAAGGAGAGCTGATTTGGTAAGAATTCTTACCCATCTCTGGCCTCTGCTAGTTCTTCCAGGGTCCCATCTGTGAGCTGTAGAGTGCGTAGGGTATCTCAGGTACCATAAACTGTAGGGGAAGAAACTAATTTTCTCTCTGATCTTCTGAGTTCCTAGTCGAGACTGCTATAATAAAAGACAGATTAACAAGAGAAAAACAGAGGCTTATTAACATATGTTCTCCATATATACAGTGTATACACTCAGGGAAAATGAGTAACTCAAAGGAGTAGCTTTAGAATTCAGAATTACATACCATTCTGAGAGGGAAAGGGGAAGAGAGATGTAGGCCTCTTAGGGGAAAGTAAGTGATTTTTAGAAAAGATGAATGGACCCTTAGAAGAATATGTAAGAGTTAAGATAGTTTGTGACAAGGTTTATCTGGGTATAATGTTAACTTCTAATCTGCTCTTCTATAGTGAGTCAATCCTCCCTAGTTGATGAAACTCCTCTGGGGAGGGGGGATTTATGACAACTGAGTTGCTTGTAGAGGATTTGTTTTTACGTAGAAGAGGAAGGTTTGGGGAAAGCATCCCCTGCATTTGCTGTTTTTTAAGTACCTACAGCTTGAAATAACCAATATGCTAAAGTGGCGCATTTTGCAGGTGGCATATTCTATTTTCTTTCACCCCCATTTTCTAGATGAGAACATTAAAGGTCAGATAGGTCAAATAACTGGCCCTAGGTTCTGCACAAACTCTACACTGCTTCAGTTATATTCGATATGCATATAATTTGTATTTTCAGATGTGTCTTTTTTTTCTTAAGGTTTTATTTATTTATTTGAGAGAGGGAGAGAGAGCACAAGTTGGGGGGGCAGGGTGGGCAGAGGGACAGGAAGCAGCAGATTCCTCATTGAGCAAGGAGCCTGATGCAGGGCTCTATCCCAGAACCTGGAGAGCATGACCTGAGCTGAAGGCAGACACTTAACTGACTGAGCCTCAGATGTGTCTTTCACACAGTGAGAACTCAATATCATGAGCCTCAGATGTGTCTTTCACACAGCGAGAACTCAGTATGATGAATGAATGAAGGATACACATTGGAATCAACTGACATAACCTCAGTTAAAGCCCAGTCTTACCATTCAGTAGCTGCGAAGTATAACTTTTGAGGTTTTTCCTTCTCCTGAAAGTTTTAGACAGGGAACTTTCTATTTTATATTAATCTGCTGTGGAATTTTTGTGTATGTGTATGAAACTGCAAAAAAATTAAGAGTAAATTGTAGACTTGTCAGTAACTAAAATCCAACCAGCAGTTAATACTGTCATTGACCATCATTATTTGAACATCATCAAACCAGCAGTTAATATTGTTACTCATGTGTGTGAATTTATTATTAAAGTTCAGATCGATATGAATTGATAGCTTAGCATTATATGTTGACTCTCTAAAAGCAAGTCAATCCTAAGTATATTCAACTTAATTGTCTGGTTTAATGAAGAAGTGTAGTACTGTGGTTATCTATTTTTAGTGAACTTTTAAATGTCGTTTGCTAGGTAGATTTGAGAGTGTTTGGTATATAAATATGAGAATTTTTACTTTATAAGCTTGAATGTTATGCAGCTTCTCTATCTAAATTGGCTGCCCAGAATTCTTACTAGTTTATCATTCAGATTGGAGGTACCACTCAAAAAACAAAGAACCAGTTGCTGTATGGAGATAAGTGTTTTGATTGAAAAAGTATGATGGATCAGGAAATACAATAGAAATTAGAGTTAAGATGAAGCTGAAACTTTTTTTTTAATTTTTTTAATTTAAAGATTTTTATTTATTTATTTGACAGAGAGAGATCACAAGTAGGCAGAGAGGCAGACAGAGAGGGAGAGAGAGAGGAGGAAGCAGGCTCCCTGCGGAGCAGAGAGCCCGATGCGGGACTCGATCCCAGGACTGAGATCATGACCTGAGCCGAAGGCAGAGGCTTAACCCACTGGGCCACCCAGGCGCCCAAAGCTGAAACTTTTTAAGTCACAACAGGTAAAATGCTAAAAAAGATCATTCCAATAAGAGAGTGTCTACATACACCTTTTACCTGTTCTGCCTACTTTTTCTGTAAAAGCTAGATATGAAGTTTTTTCTAAATTCATATGTTCTTTAAAATCAATTTTAAACAACACTTCTAGTAGCATTTTCTAACATGAGTAAGTCTTACAAAGGTATTCAGTGAATATTCAAATAAAGCACTAGAGTATTATAACCACTTCTTTTGATTGATAGCTTTTAATCCTCATAACCATGTAACCAAGGTACATACTATCCCTTCCCCTCCATAGTATAGATGAGTGAAAGGAGGGACAGAGAGGTTAAATAATTTGCTCTATTTAGTGGTGGGGATAGAATGTGAAATTAGGCAATCTGAGTACAGAGTCATACTTTAATATAGTATTCTGACTGGCCCTCTAAAACTTAGACGTTTTTAAAACACTTAGCCTTTACTGCAAAGACCATGCAAAAGACTTACTGCAAAAATTCATAAGTCATGAATTGGTAGCTTTGACTGAGAGAAATCTTCCTTTATATTGGAGCTCTGACGTGTTAGGCAAGGCAAATTATATACTTAATATCTCAGAACCTACAGATTTTTAAATATTTTTTAAAATTTTATTTATTTATTTACTTGACAGAGAGGGAGAGACAGCGAGAGAGGGAACACAGGCAGGGGGAGCAGCAGAGGGAGAGAGAGAAGCAGCCTCCCCACTGAGCAGGGAGACTGATGTGGGTGGGACTCGATCCCAAGACCCTGGGATCATGACCTGAGTCAAAGGCAGATGTTTAAGCTACTGAGTCATCACATGCCCCAGAACCTGCAACATGAGTGATTCCTTCTTTTACAGATTAAATGAGATTTAAATGGGATGATGCCTGTAAAGCACCTAGCACAATGTCTGATATGCTATAGGTACTCAGTAAATGTTCTTTTATTAATTTAACTTGTGAAGTTACAATTATTAGGAAATATTTAATGGAAACATGTTTCGACATGGGTGCCTGCATCTTTTATTATACAGAGAAACTTAATTTTTGAGGGTCATTCTTCCCTTCTGAGAATTTACATATGGTAGAGTTTATTTATTCTTTTATAAATTCAACATAGAGTACATGCCTATTATGTGACATATCCTGGTAAGGAGCTGCAGGAAATACAATGATGAGTAAAACACAGAAATGCGTATATGTCAACAAATTAGACTGATAAAATTTATAAGTGTTATTATAAAATATAAGTATAAAAATCACATTGGAATATAGTAGGGGAGAGGCTTTAGTCAGCTTGAAACTTAGGAAAACTTCACTGAGAGTAGACTTGTATTTTGATACAAGAGGAGAAATTTACAGATAAAGAAGAAGAAAGAAAAATTATAATTAAAGAAAAAAAAAATTTTTTTAAAGTAAGCTCCATGCCCAGCGAGGAGCTTGAACTTACAACCCTGAGATCAAGACCTGAGCTGAGATCAAGAGTTGGATGTTTAACCAACTGAGCCACCCAGGTGCCCCATGGAAAGAGTTATTTTTTAAAAAGGGATATTTCTTCAAAGAATGCATGAAGAAAAAATGTTTGAGATAGATCATAGTTTATGGCAGAGAATTTAGGTTGGGGCCAGATAGCGACGGACTGTTTTATGTGTTTGTCCTGTATCTTTTATTGGTAGGGAGTTAGTTAAATTTTACAAAAAGGGAAGGAATGAGGGGCGCCTGGGTGTCTCAGACGGTTAAGCATCTGCCTTCGCCTCAGGGGTCCTGGGATTGAGCCCCACATCCACCTCCCTGCTTTGCTGAGAGCCTGCTTCTTTCCCTCTGTCTGCCACTCCGCCTGCTTGTGCTTTCTTTCTCTTTGTCAAATAAATAAATAAAATTTAAAAAAAAAAGGGAATGTGATCAGATCTACATTTTCATAAGATACCAGCTATATGGAGATTAGAGTTGTTAGAGTCTGAAGGCTGTCCCATCAGTTGGGAGGCAGAGTGATGTAAGACGAACAGTAAATATTGAACAGGTGTAACTGAAATGTACTCATAATCTATGTAGTTTATAAACCCATTGTATATATAAACTCCTAAGACTATAGGTTTACCTGGGAGTGGTAACACTCCTGTTTAGAAAGGGTGGTGGTTGAAAAAAAAAGCATTTGAATTTTAGCAGTGGAATTTTGTCCTTGGGGGAGGGTGGTATTTTTCCATTAACTACTCAAACACAGTTAATAGCTAGAGTTCAAAAAATTTTTTGTCCTTGACAATCTGTCAAACCATATATCCACAAATGCCAGCTAATTCTATATGTTCTATTAAGTTTCAGTTAAATTATTTTAAACAGTTTTCTAAAATTTTTACCATTTATGAATGCTACAAAGGGAAGCATCTGGAACACCTGGGTGGGTCAGTTGGTCGAATATCTGCCTCCCGCTCAGGTCATTGTCCCAGGGTCCTGGATTTGAGTCCCCCCATTGGGTTCCTTGCTTAGCAGGGAGCCTGCTTTCCCTCTGCCTGTCACTCCCCCTTCTTGTGCTTGCTCACTCTCTCTCTCTCTGACAAATAAATAAAAACCTTAAAAAAAAAAAAAAAGAAAAAAGAAAAACATCTTAAGGTCCCTGATCTTTCAGGTTTGTCCTCAGGCTGAATTAAATAGCTAAACATTATTCTTAATTATCTCAGTAATTTTAATTTTTTTAAAAAAAGATTTAATGTATTCATTTGCCAGAGCTAAAGAGAGAGAGTACAAGCAGGGAGAGCAGCAGGCAGATTGAGAGGGAGAAGCAGATTCTCTGCTGAGCAGGGAGCCAGATGTGGGACTGGATCCCAGGACCCTGGGATCATGACCTGAGCCAAAGGCAGATGCTTAATGAACTGAGCCACCCAGGCTTCCTGGTAATTTTAATTCTTAAACATTTGAAAAAAATACTAGAACCTTGTTATTAATGTTAATACTTGGGGAATAACACTATCTTATAGAATGATTATATTATGTTTGACTTTCTATTTATATAGATAGGTATGTTTTAGATGGCATGTTTTGACATATGTAGTATACCTCAAACTGGGCAATATATCATGTTTAAAGGAGTCCATTTGGGGCGCCAGAGGGGCTTCAGTTGGTTAAACATCCACCTTCAGCTCAGGTCATGATCCCAGGGTCCTGGGATTGAGCCCCACATTGGTTTCCCTGCTCAGCAGGGAGTGTGCTTCTCCCTCTCCTGCCTGCTGCTCCCCTGGCTTATGCATGCTATTTCTCTCTCTCTGTCAAGTAAATAAATAAATTCTTATTAAAAAAAAGGAGTCAATTTGAGAATACTCTAGTGTGAACAGAAAGTTTAAAATTGGAAATTGTTTTCTAGATTATAAACTCTTTTCTGATTACTGCTGTTAATATTTCCAGTTACAAAAACAAAGACATGAATAAAAATAGTGATGCTCTGTACTATCTTTTGCCCTTTATGTCCTTTAAAATAGCAAAGAAATTGGTGTTTTCTAAAATAAGCATTAGTAGAATTACTTTGTAACATTGGTCAAGTCCTTCCCTTCCCTATAGAAATGTTATTATTAACCATATAGTTTTGTGAACCAAGTAGATGGGCTTCAAATTTTCCATGACAGAACATCACTAGAGTAATATCTCACTTATTTGGTATCCTTGATTTTTTTTTTTTACTGAGTCTGGCATTTATTTTAATTAATATTTATTAAGCACAGCACAAACTATGTGAGAGGAATTTTTGAAGACAGATGCTTAACAACTGAGCCACCCTGGTGCCCTGTGAGAGGAATTGTTGTATGCACTCTCAGTATAAGCTAGTTTTCCTGGTAACTGATTAATTCTTTTGAGTCCTGAAAACTAAATTTTAACTGTCTTCCTCCTAAACGTTTTAAATGGTTCCTGCCTAAGTAGACATAGAATGGAGAACAATTAAATTTTAAAAATACACATACTTGTATTAATTTCCTGTGGCTTCTGTAAAAATTACCCCAGATTAGTTGCTTACATTAAGAGAAAGATATTCTCCCATAGTTCTGGAGGCCAGAAATCCAAAATCAGCATCACTAGGCTGATGATAAAGTGTCAGCAGGGCTGCCTATGCTCCCTCTGGAGGCTCTAAGGAAAAACCCATTCTTTTCTCTTACAGCTTCTGGTGGGTGCCAGTCTTCCTTGGTTTGTGGCTCTATCACTAGTCTACAAGGCCAGCATCTTCAGATCTCTCTATGGATCCATCTTCACAGTCTTGTCCTCTTAAGGATTTGTGTTCTCCTTTTCTGTCTTTTTATGAGGACACTTGTGCTGGTGTTTAGGGCTCATTTAGCTAATCCAGCATAATCTTCCAATCTCAGGATCCTTAACTTAATTTCATTTGCAAAACCCTCTTTCCCAAATAAGGTAACATTTACATGTTCTAGGGATTAGGACCTATACATTTGGGGGCCATTTTTCAGCCTACTATAATCCTCAGGCATATTTTAATGTCTGGACATGTGCTAGGATATAAAGATTGTAAAAATGTGTAGAGTATAGGATACTGGGACCCTATGAAATTAAAAACTCAATTTGCTTTTTTTACCTTTTCTTTTAAGATTTTATTCATTTATATGAGAGAGAGCATGAGCAGGAGGAGAGGCAGATGGAGAAGCAGACTCCCTGCTGAGCAGGGAGCCCAGTGCAGGGCTCAGTCCCAGGATCTGGGATCATGACTAGAAAGGCAGACACTTAACCAACTAGCCACCTAGTCACCCTTCAGTTTGCTTTTTATTTCAGGCCCATGACAGGATCAGACTTTGGATTTGTTTTTCAGAAATACTGACTTAATAGCTAAAAGAGGTAAGTTGTTTTAGGCCTGTGATAGAAGCTTTCTGATACCTTACCTGGATCATGGGCTGTGAATTTAGATTCTCAAGTTCATTGTTGTCTTTCTCCAAGTTTTCTAGTTATTTTAGAAGAAAAAAGTGAACACCTTTTGCTAATTTTCAGAAAATATTGTGGTACCAACTATTTGATCACCCAAAACCTCATGTTGATTATAGGTGTTTACAGGCTATAGTTTAAGTAATTTTTGCCTTAGCGTGATGAACAACAACCAGTGTCTCCTTTACCACTGGTAATAGGGTCATTAATGGCCTTAAATCTAGTCAGATCAGAAAACTAATTCCCAATTACTACCATTGTGGTTCTGTTACCCTAGAACCACATTTGGTACTAAACACTGTATTAGGGATCAATAGAGAAACAGAGCCCTTCACTGTTATAGGATAAGGATTTTATGGTATGAATAAGACCTTTCACAATTGTGGGGAAAGCAGGAGAAGTAAAAGTCTAAAAAGAGAGTGTTGGGGGAAAAAAATAAAAAGAGTGTCGGAGGATTACTAAAGAGTCACTAAAAGCAGCCTTCCCTCAAACACTAGTGTGGGTAAACAAGTCAGAGCTTTCAAAGGAATCTAGGAAGCAAGACATGTCCTGTAGCCAAAATAGGACCATGTAATGGAGCTGGTGGAAAGGTGTATAGAAAGTTGTCTTGTGTTTCTGTCTTTTTCTGTCCATAGTCAGGAGTATGGTGGAGGGATGAGCCCATTTTTGTGCAATAGGATTGGCAGTTGTGAGGAAGAGCTGACCTAGTACAGGGAAGAGTGAGGACAACTGGAATCTAATTCTCTGTTTCTGTTTTACCAGATTTAACCCTGAGTATTTTCTGAGAGTAATGGCTCTTTTGTCACTCTCTCCCCCAAGTTTTGTGCAGACTTGTGTTTAGCCAGTTCTAACCTAGCACTATACAGAGTAAAGGACTTTGGGAGATATGTTTGAGTTTAACTAAGTTGACATAAGGTATCATTTTCCTATGATACTTTTCTCTTGCACCCTATAGCAAAGCAGTTTACATACTTAAACTATTTCTTGAGTTGTTTGAATAATGTGTCTTTCAAGCTAGAGGATAAACTTCATGAAGAAACAGACTATATGTGTCTTGGTCATTATTGTGTATCCAATGCCTAAGTATCCTATGTATTAAATATTTTTTTAAAATTTTTAATTTTTTTAAAAGATTTTACTTATTTATTTGACAGAGATCACAAGTAGGCAGAGAGGCAGGCAAAGAGAGAGAGAGGGGGAAGCAGGCTCCCTGCTGAGCAGAGAGCCCGATGCAGGGCTCAATCCCAGGACCCCAGCTGGGATCATAACCTGAGCCGAAGGCAGAGGCTTCAACCCACTGAGCCACCCAGGCGCCGCCTATGTATTAAATATTGATGGCAAGTTGTGGAATGTTGTAGGATACCTTTATTTCTCACTTCTGCCCCCAGTTTCCTTGGTCTTGAACATTTACTAATGGTTAGTGTCTGTGGACCCTACCTGGCTTTTACACAAGTCTTATTCTTTTTAAAATAGCTCAAACTTTTTTTTTTTTTAAGAATATCTTTAACTTCTCTCTTTAGCTGTAAGTGGAGGAAATGCCATGGTGGAAAGTGGTAGGGCAGAATAGCACAGAGATGGGGAAATGGGAGACTGAAGCATAACACATTCAAAGGGGCTCTTAGAGCTATACTTACTAGACCATTATGTTTTCCAAATTACTGACATTACATAGAGAGTATAATAATACTGAACAATTTTTAATCTAAAAATTAGAATGCAAATAGTTTTTATATTTGTATAGTTGAAGAAATACTTGAGAGTTATCAATTTAACTGAATGTAAGAATGAAAATTCTGCAGTAGTGAAAGAACAAGTTAAAAATTGACAGTACTGTAATTTACATACAGGTAATATTTGCCTTATGTAAACCGACACCTGACACATTGAGGAAGAAAGGGAAAGAGAAACAATGAAAAGTTGTTTTACTTAGAATGTAACAGGAACCTTAGATAGTAAAGTGTTGATTATTAAGTGTTACTGAGCAGGATTGTGCTCTGCACTTAAAAGTGAACTAATTTAGTGGAAGTTATTATTTCTATCATAGAAATAAAATTGGTTATATAGATAGTATAAATTATCTTTGACTCATTTTTCTTTCACTTTTATAAAAAATACAATTTTTGGATTTTCTACAAGATTATTATGGATTTCAAGTAGGACATATTGTTGCTACGTTTAGGACATGCTGTGGCTACTTCTGAGGTAGTTTGAAAGGAAGATATATAAATGCCAGTATCAGAAGAAAAGGCGGTTGTGATGAATTTTATTTGTCAATAGTTAGCATACAGTTATAGGTTGCAGTTTTAAAGTTTGGCATCATGGAAGACAGTGGACAAAAAATTGCAACTGAGGTCAGTATTTTTGTATGTGTTTATTTACTTTTTCTGTTCATTTACTTGGGAAAATCTTAAAAAATCTGTTTTGAACAAGTAACTGTTTCTGAATAGCATAAAATGTGAACCGGTATTTGCCTAGCATTTTATAATTTGTGTGTACTCTGTTGTGTCATTAACCTCTAGTAGATTATTATATTGTACTTAGGGAGTATATTTCAGAACTAGTGTTTAGAAAATGTAAATATAGCTTACTCAAAAAACCGTGAGTTAAGAAATTGAGCCTTTTATTTTTACAGTTGAAGGAAAATTGATAGGCAGAATTTCTTAGGTACTTAGTAGTCTTTAACATAATCTATGTAAATTTGATTACAGTTTAAAAACATTGACTAAACATTTGGTCTTTTAGGACATTTAGTAGCTGGAGACCTGTCAGCAAAATACAGATAGCCTTGTTTCAGTAGAAATAATGGGTTTCATATATAGTCCTAAAGATTATGCATATACTTTGGTAAGCTATTGGAATAAGTCTGTAGCCAGACTGATATTCATACTTACCTACAAGGACCTATCTGTGTCTAAAAAGGTGAGTAAAAATTATTAGTATACGACGTTTTGAATATTTCAAAATTAGTTAATGCATATCTAATGCAATTAATGATGGTATACACAACTCATTTCTTGCCAATTCTGATTAATTTGGGGGTAGAGATGGTAGCAGTAGTGTACATTAATGATACATATACTTCATGTAATGTATATTTTTTAAACATTAGAATTGACATTGTAAAGCAAGAATGTTTGGAAGCTACTTTTTTTTTAAAGATTTTATTTACTTGAGAGAGATCACCAGCAGAAGGAAGGGCCAGAGGCAAAAGCAGACTTTCCATTAAGCAGGGAGCTTGACATGGGGCTCCGTCCCAGGACCCTGGGATCATGACCTGAGCTGAAAGCAGACATTTAACCGACTGAGCCACCTAGGCACTCCAGGAAATTTTTAAATTTTTAAATTTAAATTTTGAAAGGAGAAGGATGCTAAATGTTTATCAGTAGGAGAATGGGTAAGTAAAAGGTTCACTCATTTGATGGAACATTAGAATTGTGAAAAGCAGTGAGCTAGGTCTGTATATGAACATAGATAGCAAAACAATGCTGAATAGAATAAGGAAAGTGCCAAATCATGGATGCAGTTTGATGCCATGTTAATGTAATTATGGCTTATGATTATGTTTATATATGTATGAAAAATTTTTAATGGTAGAGTAGAAATATATACTCTAAACTTGTACTAGGTTCCTACTGGGGAGGGAGAAAGGAACAGAACTTAAGAGTTATGGCTTAAAGGGGATTTCGACTTTAGTTGTAATGTTTTATTCCTTTACAAAAGGAAAGGTAAACAAATGTGACAAAATTGAGACATCAGTTCTGGGTTATGGAATCATGGATGTTTGTTATGTTCTTGGTATTTCATTGAATTTTAAAATTCCATCTTTTTTTCCCCCTCAAGAAAAATCTCTCTTTTAGGAAAAGGTGGAACTTTGTGATTATAAGACTTTATTTTCCATGTAAATAAGAAACCCAAAACGTTGTTGAAAACTTTTAAGTGTCAATATGAAATGGCCTAGGTACTTTGTTTCACCTTTGCTACTAAAGTCCTGGGGTTTAGGGATTTCCAAAAAACTGAAATAAGAAAAATTATTGACAAAATCTACACCAAAATATCATTAGATGTTTTTGGATAGTTGATTATGGTTCAAATTTTTACCAATTAAAATAAGTTTTCTCATTTTTCTAAGAATATATACTGCTTTTTAAAATAAAGTAATAAATGCTATTTTTTAAAAAAAGATTTTATTTATTTGAGAGAGAGAGAGAGCATGAGGAGAGAGGTCAGCAGGAGAAGCAGACTCCCTGTTGAGCAGGGAGTCTTTTTTTTTTTTTTTAAGACTTTATTTATTTATTTGACAAGAAGAGAGAGATCACAAGTAGACAGAAAGGCAGGCAGAGAGAGGGGGGAGCAGGCTCCCTGCCAAGCAGAGAGACTGATGCGGGGCTCGATCCCAGGACCCTGAGATCATGACCTGAGCCGAACGCAGAGGCTTAACCCACTGAGCCACCCAGGTGCCCCTGAGCAGGGAGTCTTATGTAGGACTCAATCCCAGGACTCCAGGATCATGACCTGAGCCGAAGGCAGTCGCTTAACCAATTGAGCCACCCAGGCGCCCAATAAATGCTATTTTAAAAAAACAGAACAAAGGAAAAAAAGCCATCAGAATGAAATAGTGTTCTTTACTCTGGTAATCAAGAAGAGTGCATTTTTCAGGTTTTAGCTATTAAGTGAAAGTGGAACATCTAAGCATCCTTACTCCTCTGATCCTGCTGTAAACCTCAGAGCCTCACTGAACCCAAAGTGAGTTCAGGGAGCTTAGTAAGCAGGGACCTTAAAAAGACATGGGCAGTAATTTGTTGACTGGTTTGTAAGACTTTTGGTAGTAAATCGAAAAGAGCTACATTTTTGAGAGAATTGAGCAGTTTCTTGTTGATTATTGGTTTGCAAGTTTCTTAGATAGGAAGTTTTAATGAAACAAAGAAAAATACAGAAATTAGAGGATTAGCGATACCTGAAAGGAATTAGGTGGCAAGAGAAGAAAATATAGGGAGGACTAAAATTAAATCTTAAACATAGGATTGTTTATAGAGTTCATGTTCAACAGTGATGAGAAAATACTATACACTTTAAAATGAAGAAACAATATTAGTCTTATAAACTTTTAGAAATGGAATATAATCTTTGTTTTGATAGATTTCATGTTTATGGATTTGCTGCGAATTTATGGTGTGTATTAAATGAAAATATTTCGTTTTACCAGTATTGTATTTCAAAACCAAGCTATGTATATTTGTATGATCTTAGAAATACTTGTATTTTTACTTTTTTTTCATTTTGAGTTTACACTTCCCTTAGGCAGAATTGTGAATTAAATTGTAATTCTTTATAGTTGATCTAGTACAAATGATCATTTGTTTGTATATATTTTACTTTTCAACTTTGTATTAGAAAAACAAGCCAGTTCTTTCCTCCTGTGTGTCTCCTTTACTCCTCATACAGAACACTTCACTTCTGACATTTCTGGTCACCAAATGTTGGGGAGGAGGTATGGTTTCCTCACACCAAGCAATTCTCTGTGACACCAGCTGGGTATCCTACAGTTGAACTCAATTAGGACACTCTCTACCTGCAGATAGTGTCAGATCCCATGGTTTAGGGGCTCAGTCCCGTAAGATTGCTCCCACCCTATTTAAGATCCAGTTGCAAGTAGTGGGTCACCAAATTACCCACAACTCTGTCCAGTTTGGCTACAAATCAGAGGTTCCCACCATCCCCTCCTCAAGTTGGATTAATTTGCTAAAGTGCCTCATAGAACTCAGAGAAACACTTTCTTACACCAGTTTATTAAAGGATATGATGAAGGATGCAAATGAACAATTAGATGAAGAGATATATAAGCACAGGATCTGGAAGAGTCCTGAGTGCAGGAACTTCTGTCCCTGTGGAATTGGGATGTGTCTTCCTCATGGTGTGTATAGCTTGTTATCCTGAAAGCTCTCTGAACCTCCTACTAGAGGAATTTTTATGGAGTTCTCATCATGTAGGCGTGATCAATTGATCATTCAGGAAATTACAAGGGTTTCAGGAGCCCTGTGTAAGGATTGGTGGCCAAAGACCAAATATTAGAACAAAAGATGCTCCTAAGGCCCGTATCACTTAAGAAATTACAAGGGTTTCAGGATCCCTGTGTCAGGAGGTAGGGCAGAGACCAATATGTATTTTTTCTATTATCTCACATACTTAAAAAAATACATTGTAAGAGACTGTTAACTAATAATAATTAAGAATTGAATTACCAAGTTGAATGTGTTGATGTTGTATATGCTTAGAAACGGAAAAGCAAAATAGTAAAAACAGTATATCCTGGTTTAGAATCTGACCTTGAAAATTTCATTTGGAAATAAACTAGAGCATTGCTGTTATAACAGGAACATTATGGTCTTAGCTGCACAGAATAAACAAAAGACTTCCTTGAATAGATTTTCCAGGAGAATTAGGTTGCTATGCCAAATGTAGATTGCTGGCAACTTGCTCTCCTTCCATACAGAGATAAAGGCCACCAGGATGTCCTCTGGAATTCTACAGTAGCATGTAGTGAGAACTAGCAAACCTGATATTTAAGTATATATTTCCAATTAGTAGTTAAATGACCTTGAGCAAGTCATCCAACTTCTCTGTTCACTATTCATTTTAAAATGAAGATATTTATACTAGCTAATTTCTATAGTATCTTCTACCTCTAAAATGCTATAATTTTATTTCACATTAGGACTCTTGCTAATGTAGATTTACAGAAGTGAGATGGTTGATACATAAATCTATGTATTCTTTCCTCTAAGCTTGATCCTTTATATGTGACAAAAAGACATACATTATTCAGATTTTCTCTCTGAAATTCAGATGAAGTGCTTAAGGTAATTTTTTTCAGTCATTCTTTTTCATCATTAAAAATTTTATCCTCGTATTGATGGTGTTACATTGTTTGATTTTGGAGCATATTCAGTCAGAGAATTGCTGAATTTAATGAGCTAGACTTTGTGTCTTCAAGGGTAGGCTTTCTCTGTAACCATGGTAGTTGGCCTAGTGTAGGCACCAAATAATGACTGTTGAATCTGTTTGAATATATTACAGGCTATTTTAGTATAATTATGATGTAAGGGAAGACAGAGGGTCATATACCTAGAACTGTAATTGGTGGCTTGGTTGTGAGAGCTATGAAGAGAGATACAATAAAGAGGGTCCATACTAACAAAACTTAGGATGGAAGATGGAATCATGGAAAGGATAGAGTTGGGCTGAAGAACAGGCTAATAGAGCACCATTGGTATTAATCCAAAGAAATTAGAGCCAGAATCAAAGCCATGAGGAAAGCCTGCTGAGGAATGCTACTACATAGTATGTCTTCAGTCTTTAATCAGCTTTGTTGAGCTGTGATTTACACACAATAAGATTTTTGTGTAAACCCATTTTATATGTTTCGTTCAGTGAGTTACAATAAGTGAATATAATTGTATAAGCATTACATAACCATAATACAGAATATTTCCATCACCACCAAAAATCTCTTGCTGTCCTTTTGTAGTCAGCCCCCAACCACAACCCCTGGCCATGGTCAACCATAAATTTGCATCACTGCAAATTACTTTTGCCCTTTTTAGAATTTCATATAAATGGATCATATAGTTTATGCTATTTTGTCTATAAACTTTTTTGCTCAGATTTTTAAAAATATTCATTGATGTTTTACCATGCATTAGCATTTCATTTCTTTTTATTGCTAAGTAGTATTCCATCATAAGGATATACCACAGTATATTTAGTAATTTACCTATTGATGGGCATTTGGGTTATTTCTAGTTTCTGGCTGTTACAAATAAAACTCCCATGAATAAGCATTCACAAGTATTATGGATAAATGCTTTCAAATCTCTTGGGTATATACCTAAGAGTAGAATTTCTAGGTTATATGGAGAGATTTTTATTATTTTGTGGAATAAATTACCAAACTGTTACTCAAAGTGGCCCACTAGCAATGTTAAGAGCTCTATTTGCTCAAAGTCCTCTCCATCACTTGGTAGCATCAATTTTTATAATCTTAGCCATTCTAATAGGTATATACTAGTATCTCATTGTAGTTTTAATTGTATCTCTCTAATGACTATGATGCTGAATGTCTTTTTATTTACCCATTAGCCATTCATTTTTCTTTTTTCGTGAAATGGTGAGCCATTCAGATCTTTTTACTCATGGATTGTCTTGCATTTATTGTGTTCTAGGAGTTCTATATATATTCTGGATGCAAAGCCATTGTCAGATATATGTATTGAGAATATTTTCTCCCATGATATTGTTTGCCTTTTATTATTTTTATAGTATCTTTGGATGAACAGTTTTAAATTTTGATAATATCCAGTTTATCCGTATTTTTCTTTTTAAGGTTTGAGCTTTTTGTATCCTACCTAAGAACCTTTGCATGTCCTATCTGGGTGACATGAGTTGGTTAAGCTTCCAACTCTTGGTTTCAGCTAAGGTCATGATCTCAGGGTAGTGAGGTTGAGCCCCGAGTCTGCTGCTCTCCTTCTCCTCCCTATTTATTTATTTAAGAGAAAGAGAGAATGGGGGGAGAGGCAGAAGGAGATGGAGAAAGAATCTCAGAAGGAGATGGAGAGAGAGACTCTCAAGCAGACTCCCCACTGAGTGCTGAGCCCCATATGGGGCTTGTCCTCACTACCCTGATCATGACCTGAGGTGAAACCAAGAGTCAGAGGCTTAAATGACTGAGCCACCCAGGCATCCCAATAAATAAATCTTTAAAATTTAAAAAAAAAAAAAAAAAGAAATCTTTGCATTTCCCTACATGGCTACATTTTTCTCCCCTTTTCTTCTTGAATATTTATAACTGTTGCTTTTATGACAGGTCTGTGATCCATTTCTAGTTAAAAAAGATAAGGGTAGAGATTCACTTGAAAAGAATGCAGACGTCTTGTTCTAGAATTATTTCTTTTTGTTCCCATTGTCAAAGTCATTTGACCAAATATGAATAGATTTTCTTGTGGACTGTATTCTGTTCCATTGATCTATACTTCTGTCCTGTCCTATGTCAGTACCAGTTTTTTTTTTTTTTAAAGATTTTATTTATTTGACAGAGGAGACAGCAACAGCAGGAACACAATCAGGGTGAATGGGAGAGGGATAGGTGGCTTCCTGCTGAGCAGGGAGCCCAACATGGGACTCCATCCCAGAACCCTGGGATCATGACCTGAGCCAAAGGCAGACACTTAATGACTGAGCCACCCAGGTGCCCCCTCAATACCAGTTTATATTACTAGAGCTTTACAGTAAGTATAGGATTTCAGGAGCTTAGCTTCATTTTTTTTTTAAAGATTTCTTTATTTTTTTGAGAGAGGACATGCATGCGCATGAGTGGGGGTAGGAGCAGAGGGAGCAGGGGAGAGAGAATCTCAAGTAGACTCCCCACTGAGCTTGAAGCCCATGGCCAGGCTCAATCTCATGACCCTGATATCATGACCTGAGCCGAAATCAAGAGTTGGACACTTCACTGACTGAGCCACCCAGCTGTACCTCACAGGTTTAACTTATTTAGCTTCGTTTTTCCTTTTCAAAATTGTTTTGGTTTTCTAGGTCCTTTGTATTTCCATATAAATTTTAAAATCAGCTTGTCAGTTTCTAGCAAAAAAGCCTGTAGGAATTTTGCTTGAGATTGCATTGAATCTTTAGATCAGTTGGAAGCAAAGGATATGACCTTGGGTGGGGAGGCACTTAACTGACTACACACACACTGCATTAAGTCCTTCCTTGAAAGAGGCTCTTAGTGGAGCATCTCCATGTTTTTGACAGTTATAGTGGTTGATAGCATTGTTCAGATCTTCTTTATTCATACTGGGAATTTTTGGTGTGTATGTGTGTGTAATTACTGAGAAAAGTGGGTTAAAATCTCACATTATGACTTACAGGTTTACTTGCTTTTTCCTTTTAATTCTGTTAGCTTTTGCTTCATGTGTTTTGAAGCTATGTTATTAGGCACATATTCATCTATAGTGGCTATCACTTACTGATGTATTGGCTCTTTTATCATTATGAAATGTCCTTCTGTAATTCTAGGAATATTTCTTACATAATTTATTTTTCCTGATACTAATTTGGCCTCTTCAGCTTTCTCATAGTTATTTTTCTCATAGCATATCTTTTTCCATTCTTCTACTTTTTAACCTATTTGTGTCTTCATAGTCAAAGTGAGCTTCTTAGAGTTGATTCTGAATTACTTTAGGGAGAATATAGAAACTTTGCAACTCTTATCTTTAGGGAAAGCTGGGTGAAGAGTACACAAGAACTCTTGTAATATTTTTTGTTCAATATGAATCTAAAATTATTTCAGGAGTGTTAATAATTGCTTGTTCATGCATGTTACAGTAGCTTCTTTTAAATTCTTTTCTGGGGGTACCTGGTTAAGTGTCTGCAGTTAAGTGTCTGTGTTTCCTCAGATCATGATCCCAGGGTTCTGGGATTGAGCCCCACATCAGGCTCCATGCTTAGTGGGAAGTCTGTTTCTGCCTTTGGCCCTCCCCTGCCTCATGCTCTCTCTTTCTTAAATAAATAAAATCTTTAAAAAAAATAATAAATTCTTGTTTGGAGGTCAGTGGAGCACTTGGGTGGCCAGTGGGCTAAGCGTCCAACTCTTGATTTTGGTTCAGGTCGGGATCTCAGGGTTTTGAGACTGGGCCCCACACTGGGCATGGAGACTGCTTAAGATTCTCTCCCTTTTCCTCTGTTCCTTCCCACCTCTCCCTCTGAAAAACAATAAGAACAACAACAAAAAAACAACAAAAGTTAGAATTATTGTCTCGTAATTCCAACACCTTGTCAACTCTGTGTTGTTGTCTGTTGATTGTCCTTACGTATCCTAGTTGAGATTTTCCCTTTTTGTATATTCTTCATACCCCTTTTGGATTATATCAAGGACATTTTGGGTATTATGAGACCTTTGTTCCTACTTAAATCTTCATTTTTAGAGAAGGAGGAAGGGTGCTGCCTCTTTGCTGACATTTGCCTCGTTTGGGGCAGGAGTGGTTCATAGGGCTCAGCCTCATTAGTCTTTGTAGCTGTAGACCTGGATGGGAGGAAAGAGGGCCACTGTCTCTGTCCTCATTAATGCAGGGTAGGGATGGTCAGCAAGTCTCTGGTCCACACATTACATAACATCCAGTTAGCAGGGCTCTATCCTGCAGAGCTGCTATCTTCCTATTCTTTTGGTTGGAGAAAATGGGTTTTCCTTGGGGCTTCTGTTTGTTATTGTTCTCTACCTGTTGTGGTTCCAGGTTGTAAATTGTTATGGCAGCCAGGGTGAGATACATAAGTGGCAGAAGTCTCCAGTTGGGTTATCACTCAGGATCTGGGGTCTCTAGTCAGTTTGTCTATTTCCTTCACCTTCCAGAGTCTTACAGTAGTTAACTTTTTTCCTTTGGTCCAGGATTTATAGTTGTAATTAGCAGGCAGAAGAGGGTGGAATGCACTTAACTCTATCTTGTCTGGAACAAGAAGTCTCATACTGATTTTTAATATATGTTTCTGTATTTTCTGGTTTTGCTTATTTGCCCTGCTTCTTTTGTTTTTCAGGCAAATGAAGATAAAACAATGTCTGCCAACCTAAAATACCTTTCCTTGGGCATTTTAGTCTTTCAGACTACCAGTTTGGTTCTAACAATGCGTTATTCTAGGACTTTAAAAGAGGAGGGACCTCGTTATCTATCTTCTACAGCAGTGGTTGTTGCCGAACTTTTGAAAATAATGGCCTGCATTTTATTAGTCTACAAAGACAGCAGTAAGTTGTTTTTTTTTTTAAGTCATTGCAATTTATTTGATTGTTTTGGGGTTATTTACATACGACATATGTAAATATATATTGATAACTACACATTTGAACACTATTGCCTTATTTAATGTCGTAGTATTAAGAACATTTCAATATTTTCCTTTTTTTTTAAGAGTTTATTTATCAGAGAGAGAGAGAGTGTGAGTGCATATGCACAAGAGGCGGTGGGGAGGGGCAGAGGGAAAAGAAGTGGACTCCCCCTAAGCAGGGAACCCGATGTGGGGCTTGATCCCAGGACCCTGTTTTCCTCACATGAGCCAAAGGTAGCCACTTAGCAAGCTGAGCCACCCAGGTGCTCCCTATAGATTTCATTTTCTCAGGACAGTTTTAGTCCAGTAACAAACATATTTTATTCTGATCTATATCATGATTCATGTCTTTGGTTAATGCTAGAACTATGAAATGTGGTTTCTTGCATTTATAATTGAGAATAAAAGTTCTATAATTCTGTAGCTTTTAGAAGTTTGAAGAAGTCATAATTAAAGTCAATGCTTTTTATTTTATTTGCTGCATTGATTAGTCCAGCAGTGACTAATTTGATATAGTTTAAAAAAAAAAAGTTTTATGAAGATACAGTTCATGTACCATACAGTCAGATTTTGAAGTGTACAATTTTGTGGTTTTTTTGATATATTACATTATTAACTGTTTGAAATTATAGCAAAATATATTTTTACACATACATGTATATCATAAATGTTATAAATTTAACCATTTTTAAGTGTAATTTATTGGCACTAATTATATTCACACTGTTGTGCAACCATTAGCACCATCTTTTTCTAAAACTTCATCACATCAAACAGAAACTCTATAACCATTAAGCAATAACTCCCACTCTCCTTTACCTTCAGCTCTTGGAAACTTCTAATCTACTTTCTGTCCCTATGAATTGGCATCTTCTAGATAGTCCATCTAAGTAGAATCATATAGTCTTTCTCCTTCTATGTCTGGCTTATTTAACTTAATGTTTTCAAGGTTTATCCATGTTGTAACGCATATCAGAACTGTATTCTTTTCTATGACTACATAATATTTTATTTATATATATATGTATATATGTGTATATATAACATTTTAGTCATTGATGTATTCATGGGCACTTGAGTTTTTTCCACCTTTCGGTTATTGTAAATAATGCTATAATGAACACCAGATAATTCTGCAATAGAAGTATAAGTCTCTGCTCAAGTCCCGGCTTTTGTATCTTTTGGGTATATATTGTGGAGTGGAATTGTTTGGTCGCATGATGATTCTGCATTTAACTTTTTGAAGAGCCACCAGACTTCTCCACAGCAACTGCACCATTTTACATTCCCACCAGCACTGTTCAAGGGTTCAGATTTCCCTACATCCTCATCAACACTTGTTATTTTCTTTTTGTTTTTTTAAATTATAGCACATCCTCACCAATCCTTATTATTTTCCATTAAAAAAAAACATATAGCCATTCTAGTAGGTATTGTATCTTATTGTGGTTTTGATTTGATTTTCCCTAATGACTAATGATGTTGAGCATCCTTCCTTGTGCTTATTTACTGTTTTTACATCTTTAGAGAAATATCTGTTCAAGTCTGCTGCCCATTTTTTAATTAAGTTGTTGTAAATTTGGTATACTTTTGAAACTATCATGGTGGCCAGTGTGGCTATAGCATATTGATCTGGGAGGAAAATTGAATTGGCATTCAGTAAACAATGTAAGATAGCATTGTAGGCTACAAATTTCACTATAAAAACAAAAAGAAATAATTGGAATGTTTAAAACATGTCCTGTTTTACACATGGAAAGACCAATGCAGTACCCATACAGCAGAGAAGATGCAAGAATAGGTTCAGGAAGTCATGTTTGGAAGCTGTTGTCCTAGTCCAAGCAAGAAGATGCTAGTGGCTTAGATTATATTGCTAGAAAAGAGATGATGTTTATGAGTTGTTTTGTGAAGGGGGGGTAAATGCAAAACAACCTCCAAAGGCTGAAGGAGCTCTGAGACCAAAGAAAAAGGCTGACAGATGCACCTTGACAAAGGTGTCATGGATGGCTGCAAGAGGAGTAGATCTCTGCAGTACTACCTCCCTTAAGACCTGCTTTTGTAGCCCCTTGAGGCTGGAGAGTACATGTTGAGGACCTATCCAAGAGGAAAAAAATTTTTTTAAAGATCTTATTTATTTATTTGAGAGTGAGAGAGCACAAGCAAGGGGAACAGCAGAGAGCCCAATGTGGGGCTCAATCCTAGGACCCCAAGATCATGACCTGAGCCAAAGGCATACACTTAACCAACTGAGCCACCCAGGCACCCCCAAGAGGAAAATGTTTAAGAAAAGGTGTGGGTCAATCATATCTCCAAGACAAATTATGGACATTATATTTCAAGGGGGTACTTAAGGATGTGGTTAAATAAAAGGAAAGTGTGTGTGTGTGTGTGCGCGCGCGTGCATGCACGTGCATTTGAGGGGGGGTGGAATCTGTGCTCCAGAATGCTTCATATCTCAGAATGGTCATCATGGCAGATTTGTCCAAGATGGCATTGATTTGGTTCACACAGATGTCTTTTTAAGCTATAGCTGACATGACTTGCTAGTAGATTAGGTATGTGATGGTCAAGGAAGTAGAGAATCCAGTCTGAGGAATAATTCCTATGTTTTTAGATTAAATTAATCTAAAAAGTGAGTGAGTTAAATTAATCTAAAAGGTGAGTGAGTACTGCAGTAAGTGATATATGGAAGATAAGGGGAAATTAAGGTTTCTCTTTGGGCCATGTTAAATTTGAGTTGCCCATAAGGCATTCAAATGGAAATGTTAAATAGTATGATATATGAATATGGAACTCAAGGATTTGTCATCTTATATTGCTTTAAAGTCAAGGATTAGATGAAGTAATTTAGTATATACTGAGAAGAGAAGGACAAAGATTAGTCTTTGTCTATAGCATTCCTAACATTTAGAGGTCAGATTAAGAAGAAGAACCAGCATAAGAAGACTGAGTTGGGGTGCCTAGGTGGCTCAGTTGGTTAAGCGTCTGTCTTTTGATTTTGGCTTGGGTCATGATCTCATGGGTTGTGAGATCAAGCCCAGCATCCAGCTCTGCTCCCAGTGTGGAGTCTGCTAGTCCCTCTCCCTCTGCTCCTCCCCACCCCTACAACCCCTGAAATAAAGAAATACATCTTTAAAAAAAAAGAAAAAAGAATTTCACCTGTAAAACGGTCTAGATCTGGTGGTTTAAAAAAAAAGAAGATTGAGTCACCAGTAAGGTAGAATAAAATTCACATAAATGTGGGGCACCTTGATGGCTTAATGGGTTAAATGTCTGCCTTCAGCTCAGGTCATGATCCTGGGGTCTTGGGATCAGCCAAAGGGAGGGCTTGCTGCTCAACAGGGAGCCTGCTTCTCCTCTCTCTGCCGCTCCTTCCTGCTTGTACTCTCGCTCTTAAATAAATAAATGAAATCTTAAAAAAATAAAAGATAAATATATAAAAATATGTTTATATAAGTATTTACAAATATAGAAATATAGATCAACCTCACTAGCAATCAGAGAAATCAAATTAAAGCCACAGACTCACTTTCACTATCTTTAGATTGATGAAAATAAAAAGCCTAACAATAACAGGAAATGGAAGGGACATGGAACAAGACCTTCCCTAAACTGCTGGTGAGAAAAATATGTGATAGCATTAATTATTTAAAATTTTAATTAAAAATTTTTTAAAGATTTTATTTATTTATTTGTCAGAGGGAGAGAGAGAGAGAGCCCAAGCAAGGAGAGCAGTATGCAAAGGGAGGAGGAGGCTCCTGCTGAGCGGGGAGCCTGATGTGGGGCTCTATCTCAGGACCCTGGGATCATGACCTGAGCTGAAGGCAGATGCTTAACCCACTGAGTCACCCAGGCATCCCTAATTTTGAAAATGTTTAAATGAGGCATAAGAAAAAAATCTTTTGGTAACTTTTAGTTACATCTTATTTTACTACTATTATTTTAGGGTGAGGAAAGGATAAATATCAGATATTAACCTTTAGTATATGTGCTGCCGAAGCGAGCACACAGATATTAACCTTTAAACAGTATTTTCATTTTTTTAAAAAGATTTTATTTATTTATTTGACAGACAGAGATCACAAGTAGGCAGAGAGGCAGGCAGAGAGAGAGGAGGAAGCAGGTTCCCCGCTGAGCAGAGAGCCCGATGTGGGGCTCGATCCCAGGACCCTGAGATCATGACCTAAGCTGAAGGCAGAGGCTTAAGCCACTGAGCCACCCAGGCGTCCCAGTATTTTCATTTTTAAAAAGTTTCCATAATGAAACTTTTCAGGTTTTATGTTGGGAGAGAAAATCATCTATGAAGTGTCATTGTTGGCAAAGTAGTAGAATTCCTTAGATTTCTCCTGTCTTTGGGGGTTTATGTATCTTTTATTTTATTTTTTTATTTTAAGTAGGCTCCATGCCCAATGTGGGGCTTGAACTCAGGACAGTGAGATGGAGAATCACATGTTCCACTGACTGAGCTAGGCAGGGTTTATGTTTCACTTAATGTTCTCTGGATACTTTTTATGATTAATACTGTAGGTTGGCTAGCTCAGGTCCGTTTCCAACCCCTTTCTGCCTTTGTTGTTTCTAATGTGAAAAATATGAAAAAAAAAGACTACATTGCCCAGGTCCTAGCTCCCTTGCTGCAAGGGGTAGTAGGTGAGCAACAAAATTCTGGTCTATGAGAACAATGCCTGCAAGGTCACTATGTCCTCCTGTTCTTTCCTGTTGCCTAAAAACAAGAACCAGACAGAAGTGCAGCAATCATTTGGTGACTTTCTTGCAATAATCATGTAGATAATAGATGAGAAGCATGGAGGTAAAAAGTCAATATAAATGGAGAGCGAGCTTTGGTCCCTTATGTCATCACTGACCTGCTGTAGCAGCTTTGGACCTGCACCTGGACCTGAGGGGATGAGACAGATCCCTTTGAGGTCTGAGCTCATGATAAAATAGAATGCACAATATAATGTTGCTACTATAGAATAAGAATACTCAGCTGAAAAATTAATACTTTGAGCTTTTGGTTATCATAAATATGTGTGCGTATGTATGTGTGTGTGTGTACATATATAATCAATTTGCTTGTGTTCCCTAATAAAAGAATATAAGGATAGTGCTGTTCTTAATGTGCTACATTATAATATTTAACTTTGAAAAATTAGTATCATTAAAGGTATACTTTAGACCTAAAGGTATCTTAACATGTAGGACTGTTTCTGTTGTTTTTTTTTTAAGATTTTATTTATTTATTTGACAGACAGAGATCACAAGTAGGCAGAGAGGCAGATAGAGAGAGAGAGAGGAAGAGAAGCAGGCTTCTCGCTGAGCAGAGAGCCCGACGCGGGGCTCGATCCCAGGACCCTGGGATCATGACCTGAGCTGAAGGCAGAGGTGTTAACCCACTGAGCCACCCAGGCGTCCTTGTTTCTGTTTTTTTTATACATGAGAAAAACACGCCTTGAGAGAGGGTATGTAACTTATTCAGAGTTACTTAATGATTTTACCCATTTCATGTTTTTACTAGAATGTAGTCTAAGAGCACTGAATCGAATACTACATGATGAAATACTTAATAAACCAATGGAAACACTTAAACTTGCTATTCCATCAGGGATATATACTCTTCAGAATAATTTACTCTATGTGGCACTGTCAAATCTGGATGCAGCTACTTATCAGGTACTTAAAATATATTTCTAGTACTTCTTTTAAAAAAGAAAGAAACAAACAATAATATTAGCTGTTTTCTTTTTCAGGTCACATATCAGTTGAAAATTCTTACAACAGCATTATTTTCTGTGTCTATGCTTAGTAAAAAATTAGGTGTGTACCAGTGGCTCTCCCTAGTAATTTTGATGACAGGAGTTGCTTTTGTACAGGTAACTAAGATAAGTATACCTTTCATTTTTATCAGTTTCAAAACCTTACTTACCGTGCATAGAAAATATGGTTGTTAATTGTTGAAGCAAATAAATGCTTATTCTCACAACTGACATATTTTTTGAAGGCTTCTTTTGAGCAATACTCTATTAGGGCTGCAACTGATAAAAATCTAGCTGATTTCACTTAGCCTTATACTCTCCACAGCCATCTATGTTGTTACAAATGGCAAGATTTCTTTCTTTTTTATGCTTCAATAATATTCTGATACATATATCTCAATCATATGATTTCATTCATATGTAGTATTTAAGAAACAAAACAAACAAATTAAAAAAGAGATAAACCAAAAAACAGACTTTTAACTCTACAGAACAAACTGATGGTTACCAGAGAGGAGGCAGGTGGGGAGATGCGGGGAGTAGGTGAAGGGGATCAAGAGTACACTTATCCTGAGCCCTGAATAATATACAGAATTGTTAAATTACTATATTTTATACCTGAAACTAATATAGTACTGTATGTTAACTGCATTGTAATGTAAACAAGGAAATGAAAGAAAAGGAAAAGAGGAAAGAAGGAAGAAAGATTTAAAATAAATAAAAATCAAACTATCTGATAAACAATCTAGTTAGAGAGATAAGATACTGCATGTAAAGCAAATCTGATTTTTACTGGATGCCTGGGCATTTGAGATTATTAATCACTCCCTTCTTACTGTCTGTCAGCTTCCCTGATACTTCCCTGATTCTTTACTGGTTCTTCTCATCTTTCTAATGATTCCTTGTTGGGTTACTTCCTGGGGTCCTCTTCCTTGATGCTTGATATTGGGGTTGTTGGTAGGCTTGTTCTTTCCCTTAAATTATATCTTTATTTTTGGAGACTTCATCCATTCTGTAGGTTTTTATTAACACTTAAATGTTCATGGTTCCTTGGTCTATGTCATCACCTGTAATTTCAGATTTGTATATCTAAATAAAAACCTGTTGGACATCTTAGCTTGGTTATTCAATAGGCCTTATAAACTGAGCATATCCAAAACGAAACTTTACCAAACCTGTTCTTGTTTCTGTTTTTTCTGTCAGTATTTACTCTGCCTGGGAGTTGGCCTAGATTTTTCCTGATACCTGTACATCTAATCTTTAGTCACTAAGACCTTGCTGAGTCTGCCTTTTTTAAAAAGATTTTATTTATTTATTTATTTGATATCTAGAGTGCTAGTGAGCAGGGGGAAGGGGCAGAGGGAGGAACAGATACCTGGCTAAGCAGGGAGCCCAACACAGTACTCGATCCCAGTACCCTAGGATCATGACCTGAGATGAAGGCAGTCACTTGCTGTACCAACTGAGCCAGCTAGGTACCCCTTGAATAAATTTTTTTTTTAAAAGACTTTATTTACTTGAGAGAGAGCATGAGAGTGGGGAGGGACAGAGGGAGAAGCAGACTCCCCCGAGTGGGGAGTCTGATGCGGGCCTCCATCCCAAGACTCGAATCATGATCTGACCCGAAGGCAGACGTTTAACCAACTGAGCCACCTAGGTGCCCTGAATAAATATTTCTAATAGTTATTTTTTTAAATGGGTTTTACAAAAATTTAACTGTCATTTCAAACCCATATTTTCATAGATAATGCTAATAAGGGTAAGCTAAAATAGATACATTTTAAAAAGGGAGGTGTTTTAAATTAAAATATCAAGTAATAAATAGTTCAGGTGGAACACAGATTTGACAAAAACCATGAAGATGATAGTTTCAGGAACACCGATCTATAGGATAAAGCCCACAATTGTTAACGTGATACCACATGGACCTTCCATAATTACCAACAATTCCAGACTCATTTTTGCTGCTCCAACAGTTCACACTTTGAATTTCTACAACTTATAGAAGGTATTTTGTGCATCTGTGCATTTATTCATTCTCTATCTCTTTCTTAGGGAATTTTTTTAAATTGTACGTTGTAACGGTAATATTACAATGGGAAAAAAATAAAATGATTCTAAGGTTTTCTTTCAAAAGCTCTCCTGCAAATCCCCAAGAATGATATTGGTTCCATTTTTATCTTAAGGTCTGAAAGTGGGCTCTAATTGTGCACTTTGTAAAATATCATAAGGACTAAACTCCAGTTTTGTTTTTCTTTCTGTTCAGTGGCCCTCAGATTCTCAAGAGCTTGATCCTAAGGAACTTTCAGCTGGTTCTCAGTTTGTAGGTCTCATGGCAGTTCTGACAGCATGTTTTTCAAGTGGCTTTGCTGGGGTTTACTTTGAGAAAATCTTAAAAGAAACCAAACAATCAGTGTGGATAAGAAATATTCAGCTTGGTAAGATAAGTTTTAAATGCTTTCTAATACTATTTTTTTAATGATTATATTGTTATATTTAAAGATTACTATATATCTTTAAACAAATAAGCTTCCCATAATTCTGCCATTGATACAAATATCTGCCATGGTTTTTGCCTTTTAAAACATTGTATTTTTTTTAAAAGATGTTATTTATTTATTTGACAGAGATCACAAGTAGGCAGAGAGGCAGGCAGAGAGAGAGAGGGGGAAGCAGGCTCCCTGCTGAGCAGAGAGCCCAATGCAGGGCTCGATCCCACGACCCTGGGATCGTGGCAGAGGCTTTAACCCACTGAGCCACCCAGGCGCCCCTAAAACATTGTACTTTAAATGAATGTCTTTTATTCAAGAAATGGAATTTTAGGTCTGTTACATAAGGGTGTATGTAGCCTGTTTTATTCCTCACTATTTGGAAACTTAGGAACTGTACTTTTGGTTGCTACAATTCTCAGAGGATGTTACAAATGACATATTTTCCTCCTGGAAAAGGAGATTAAAATACTGGTAAATTTCAGTGATACGTGTTTTTAACTGTTATTACCATGTTACCTAACAATGATGTACTCTTTAAATATCTTACAGTTTTACTTGTCAGTTTTACCTCAGTAAAGCTAGAAAAGGAAAAAAAGATACTTGAATGGAGAAAGTTTGAAATCATGAAATTTTCATCTTTGTTTTAAAATCTTAATCTCCATGGGGAGGGTATGTGCTATGGTGAGGGCTGTGAAGTGTGTAAGCCTGATGATTCACAGACCTGTACCCCTGGAGCAAATGATAGATTATATGTTAATAAAAAAAAATGTTAATACCTCTTTTTATTTCAAAATGTTGTTTTAGCTTTTAAATACTATGTCATTTTTTCTAACTGAAAGTACATAGTTTAAAACAAAATATACCTCACATATTGAAGGATTGCTTTTGAACAAATATTATTTATTTGAGAGAGCAAGAGAAAGCAGAGCAAGCAAGAGAGAATATGAGAGGTGGGAGAGGGCAGAGGGAGAGGGAGAAGCAGACTCCCAGGGGCTTAATCCCAGGACCCTGGAATCATGACCCGAGCTGAAGGCAGACACCCAATCAACTAAGCCACCCAGGCACCCCTGAACAAATATTTAAACTATTTATATATAGTATTACAACTATAGTTCCTCATACAAAGATTCCAGCATTTAGTATTCCTGGTCTATAGTCATTCTGGAAAACGGTACATGTGAGAGACAGCTCAGTTGCAAATCATCCATTCTATCTTAGGCCTCTGTCCTTGTGATTTTAGAGCTCATCTTTGAAAACTTTTTTCTTCTGTCTACATCAACTCAATAGGTATGCCATGTCTGCCTTGGTAGCAGTCAGGCCCTCCACAGTGAATATCTATACTCCTAATGGCCTATATTTTAAGTCAAACCATCCCAAACAAACTTTCCAAACTTGATTAGTCCATTTTTTCTAGCTATTTTAAAATAATGTGATAACAGGCAAACCAAACCTTCATTTTTTATCATAGGATTTATTACCATTTCTGTGCAAAATCTATAGAAATGTATCAAGTTCGGTTTTTTAAAAAGAATATTTGAAGAAAATACTTTGAAAGATTAGCTTCTTTTTGTTCATTTGTCTAGAAAGTAAGTACAGAGGCTTGAAAAGCACCAACCAATTTAATTCACCATTTCAGAAACAGTGTATCTGTAGTATAGTGGATAAGAACACTTGATTTTGTAGTCAGACTAACTCAAATCCTGATTTCACCACTTAACCACCCGTGTGGCCTTAGGGATGTTACTTAATCTTCCTCTGCTTCACTTTCCTCATTCATAAAATGTCCTTAATTATAGTACTAACTCCATACGTTGCTATGAGGATTAAATGAGTTAGTACTTGTAAAGTGTTTAGAATAAGGTTACCTTGCATAGTAAGCACTATAAATATAATAAAAATATATGTAATATAAATATGCAAATATCAGGAAAGAAAGAACTATTAAAAGATTGTATAATTGCCCTAAGTTTTCTTGAATTATAAAATAAAAACAAAAAGCCAGAATTCATGATTCTGTGGTTATGGGTTTCTTATTATTTTTTTTTCTTACTCTTTAATTTGACCTCATAACACACTCTAGTGAATGGTAAGCTACCTCAAAATTTTGAAAAGGGTACATAAGTAAGTTGTAGATAACTTGAGATTACAAAAACAGAAATTAAAACATATTTTTTAAAAATATTTTATTTATTTGAGAGAGCAAGAGTGTGCACACCCACATGCATGCACTAGCAGGGGAGGGGCAGAGGAAGAGGGAGAAGGAGATTCAGATTTCCCACTGAGTGTAGAGGTCATTCTATTCCAGGATCTGAGCCAAAGTCAGATGCTTAACCAACTGAGCCACCCTGGTGCCCCCAAATTAAAACATTTTAATAGAATTTTTCAAGTATCAAACTGTTAAAGATTAGCAAGTTGATAAGATCCTATGTTAGCCAGAGTGGAGAAGCAGGAACTCTTATTACCTGTGATTGCAAGGAGTATAGATTGATATAACCTTATTGGATCTGAAATTGGGAATGTTTAACAAAATTGTAAATAAACACTTTGATGCAAAAATTCCACTTCTAGATAAGAATTGATCCTACAGATAACTTACACAAGAGCACAAAGATGGATGTTTAAGGTTATTTATTTTAGCTTTGGTTATAATTGTAAAAAATAGAAAACATGTAGAAGATTGTTGAAATAAATTATCAATATGATTAAATAGTGCAGTGGTTAAGATCATGAAGTCCAGAGCCACACTGCCTGGATTCACATCCAGAGTCCATTACTTACCAGCAGTGTGAGCTCAGACATGTTTATTTAACTTCTCTGTGTATCAGTTTCTTCATCTATAAAATGGGCATAAAAGTATCTACCTAATAGGGTTGTGAGTTAACACACATAAAGCACTTAGAACAACTTGTGGCACGTGATGTTATGTATGTATTTCATATTGTTATTATGCATTCAATGACATATTATATAACTGATAGAATGCAGTAGATCTGTACATACTGACATGTATGTAGCCTTCAGTACTATATACCTTGTTTTGTCATTATCAGCTGTTTCTTTCATTCATTCATTCATTCAAAGAGCAAGTTATTTATTTATTTATTTATTTAGAGTGCATGTGGGGTGGGGGGAGCAGAGGGTGAGGGAGAGAGAATCTCAAGCAGATTCTACACAGAGCACAGCACAGAGCCTGACGTGGCGTCAAAATAAAAAACTTAATTAAAAATGATTGAGTTGGCATAAATAAAATTAGCGGAACATTTCATATCCCTTTTAGTTCCTTTTAATCATGGAATTTTCAAGTAATTATGGCTTTATAAAGAAATTGCTTCACCCTGCACTCTTTGACTACAAATATTACCAGAGACGACTACTAACAGGAGGCCCTTGTAGGCATTTCTTTCTTTCTTTATAGCTTAGGATTGCTCCTGGAAATCTTTTAGATCCAGTAGCCATGTGCTAAATTCCGTGGTGCAGCTAAGGAACATAGGAGTGAATAAGACATAGTTTCTCCTCTCACTGAACTGGATTTCCTTAACAGTGAGGCTTTAGTAATGACAGCTTCTGATGTTGCCTGACTATTTCTTAGCTTTGAATTTTTGGATACTACTTAATGTACTTTCAAAACTTCTTAATAAGAAAAAATGCTATGCCACATATCTGAGCTTTTATATCTGCATATATAAATATGTATATATGAACATCTAGAGCTAGCAATAGGAAGATATGAGACAATGAACATGCCAAAAGTATCCATTTTTCAGATATTTGAATGAGACAGCCATGTAGTCATGTAATGCAAGCATTATATATATTTTTAAAGATTTTATTTATGTATTTATTTGAGAGAGAGCACAAGAGCAGGGGGAGTAAAGGGGAAGGGAGAGGGAGAGACTCTGAAGCAAACTCCGCAGTGAGCATGGAGCCCGTTGAGGGGCTCAATCCCACAACCACAAGGTCGTGTGACCTGAGCCAAAACCAAGAGTTGGCAGCTTACCTGATTAAGTCACCCTGGTGCCCTTAATGCCATTATATTTTTTAGTGTTCCAAAGTTGGTAATCTCTGCTCTTTTCTATATCCTCCTGTCTTCTTCTTACAATCATAATACAGTATTAAGTATAATTTTGTTAGGTTTATATAAATATCCAAGTAAAAGATTTTTATTTGTTTAAATTTTATTTCTTTTTTTAAAAATTTATGTACTTATTTGAGAGAGAGAAAGCCGGGGCAGGCAGGGGCAGAGGAAGAAGCAGAAGCAGATTCCACGCTGAGCAGGGAGCCCAATTCAGGGCTTATCCCAGGACCAGGACCCCAGGATTATGACTCAAGCTGAAGGCAGAGGCTTAACCGACTCAGCACCTAGGTGCCCACCCAAGTAAAAGATTTTTTTTTTTTTAAAGATTTTATTTATTTATTTGACAGACAGATCACAAGTAGGCAGAGAGGCAGGCAGAGAGAGAAGGGAGGAAGCAGGCTCCCTGCCGAGCAGAGAGCCCAATGTGGGGCTCGATCCCAGGACGCTGGGATCATGACCTGAGCTGAAGGCAGCAGCTTTAACCCACTGAGCCACCCAGGCGCCCCTAAAAGATTTTTTAAGTAGTCAAATTTTGTCAAAAAGGAAAAGCTAAATATAAAATTATATGGAATGTCAATGGAAAAATACTTCTCCAAACTAAATGGCATATCCTATAAACCTGACTTTTCTCTAAATAAAGTTTAGTTTAGTTTCTCCAAACTAAATGACATATGACATAAACCTGACTTTTTTTTTTTTAAGGTTTCTTTGGGAGTATATTTGGATTAATGGGTGTATACATTTATGATGGAGAATTGGTGTCAAAGAATGGATTTTTTCAGGGATATAACCGACTGACTTGGATAGTTGTTATTCTTCAGGTAAAGCATTTAAAGTCATATTTAATGCTAATAAACTTTTTTTTAATGTAGATAATCAGAGTAGCTCCTGATGTACAATGTGAGAGAAAGAGATCCCTCCCGTTGGGTGTTCTCATTATATCAAGCTTATTCAGGGAAGTTAAAATAGAACTGGTCTTAATGCCATAATGAAAACTTACTTTGAAAAGGTCATAAATAACTTTATGGTATTTAAATTTGACATAATTAAAATCAAGTTTAGGAATAAAAGAGTTCAAGCTGAAAGCAAATATAACTTTTGATTTTTTTTTTACAATTCTTATACAGGAAGTCTGTGATCAGTGCATTAAGGCTCAAAAGCAGATCCAGATATTTAAATCTGCCATATATTATAGTTACATATTAAAATATTCCTGTCAAATTATCTCCATTTATAATTTGAAATTGGTCAAGGGTTGAGTAATTTCATCATCAAAAATATACTTGATTACTCTGGAGGATATAAAAGTGAAGATGCAAGTCACTGCCCTCACAGACCCTTTCTTTGGAGGTATTTGAAGCTGTAAGAAGCAAGGCCTCTTACAGAAGGTGGGTGAGGATAGCAAAGGATAGTTGTGTTTTGAAAGCAGGAAGGATACTTCTATTTTTAAGATAAAAGGAGACAAAGGTAAGTGAAAACTCAGAGGAAATTTGAAGTAGAGATAGGGTAAATCAAGAGAGTTTGTATGATAGCTTTTATTCTAGCAGAGGGAAGCCCTCTTCCTGTAAGACTTGAGCAAGATAAAGAAGGTTTGGTACAGTCGCTGTGAGGGATTCATCACGGACTAAATAGATGAACACGTACATTGCCAGGAGCTAACAGGACATCAATTTGTAGTGAGCTGAATTGGCATAGTTTGTGACTTTCACTAATAAGCTTCATCATGTGCAGAGGTACAGTAAAAGTTGTTAACATGGGTAATCCAGATTTAGGATGAGTAAGTAGAGTTTGGCAGAAAACAAAACTATAAAGTGTGGTAAAACCTCATTATTTAAGTAGGCACAGTGTGGACTTGGAGAGGGATTTGGTAGAAAGTTCAGAAGAATAATCTGACAGCAATAAAAAGTAGGTTGAATGGTGAGAAGCTAGGGGAAGAAAGCCAAGTAAAAAAAAATTCAAGTTACACTTTATTTTTACTTCAAAAATAAAAACACTTCATGGATCTGAGTGACCAGTCTTTCCACATTTGTCTGAACAAGTGATGTTTAATTACTAAATTGGTTGAGGATAGATGTTTTTTTCACAGTACAAACTATATTATAACAAACTGCAGATTACTCTGGTAGTTACTTCATCAGGTCAGTTTTGAAATAAAAGGGCTGTTGAACGAAACCTGGAAGTCTGTTGGTTATAGGATATATTTAATAAAAATCACTTATTATAGTGGGATTAAATTTATAGGACAAAAGTTTAAAGCTTCATTGAATAATGAGATTGTTTTGAAAGGCAGTTTTATCTATGTTTGTTTAAAATAATCTTTTAAAATTTTTGCAGGCACTTGGAGGCCTTGTAATAGCTGCAGTTATTAAATACGCAGATAATATTTTAAAAGGATTTGCAACCTCTTTATCCATAATACTATCAACCCTGATATCCTATTTTTGGCTACAAGATTTTGTGCCAACCAGGTAATGTATTCTTTTCTATTTCTTTAAGTCTCCAAAATATATGGAAAAATAAGAATTCTTAATAATATCTGGTATGAAAAATTTTATTTTATTATAACTTTTGAAGAATCAAGGAAATATAGTAAAAAATCATTTAGCTGTCTTTTTTTAAGTTTTAAAAAATTATTTAAATTCAATTTAGTTAACATATAGTGTATTATTAGTTTCAGGGGAAGAATTTAGTGATTCTTCAGTTGCATATAATATCTGCTGCTCATTACATCATGTACCCTTCTTAATGCCCGAGACCCAGTTACCCTATCCGCTACCCACCTCCCACCAGCAACCTCAGTTTGTTTCCCAGGGTTAAGAGTCTCTATGGTTCACCTCCCTCTCTGTTTTATCTTTAAAAAAAAACATTTTTAAATTTAAATTCAGTTAATTAACATACAGTGTATTATTGATTTCAGAGGTATAGGCCTGTGATTCATCAGTCTTATGTAATACCCAGTGGTCATTACATCACGTGTCCTCCTTAATGTCTATCACCCAGTTACCCCATATCTCTACTGCCTCCCCTCCAGCAACCCTCTGTTTCCCAGCATTTAATTGTCTTTCATTTTATTTTTTTAAAGATTTTATTTATTTATTTGACAAAGAGAGAGACTGCAAGAGAGGGAACACAAGCACAGGGAGTGGGAGAGGGAGAAGTAGGCTTCCCGCCGAGCAGGAAGCCCAATGCGGGGCTCGATCCCAGGACCCTGGGATCATGACCTGAGCCAAAGGCAGACGCTTAACAACTGAGCCACCCAGGCACCCCTTAATTGTCTTAAAAAAAAAAAAAAGGTTTCAAACTAACTACATAAAAGAAAATATTCCACTAGTAAGTTTTTTGTACAAATTTAACTAGCCAGAATTTTCCTAATAGGCTGGAAAATTTTTTCAAACTTTTTTCCCCCAAAGTAAAATGTCATATAAAAAGTTCAATAAATCATATAATGGCATTTTTATGTGTGGAATTGATACAGGTAAAGCCAGGAGAGCAGATGACATTCTTGAGGAGGATAGTTTACTATGTAGAGAATGTGCAGGAGAGAACTCTTTTAGGTGGTGGCAGAAGAGTGGTTGGGAAGAGAATTACAAAAGGAATGGTGGGTGAGGCAGGAGACCCAGGATGTGCAGTGTCATCGATGCCAAGGGAGGAAACAGAGTCAGGAAGAATGAAGTGTGATTAATACCCATTATAGCTGGTACTGAAAGTCCTATTATTTATTTTATAATTATTAACTTATAATCCCAGAGTAATGAGATTATATTTTAGTGGATTCCAGGTTACTAGTCTTGGTTTTCATCAACTTCACTCCCCTCCTCATCTTCTTAACTTCTAAACTTTGGAGTCTCTGAAGGATCTGTCCTTGAACCTCTTATTTGTACTCACTCCCTTGGGTGATCTCTATTCTCAAGGCTGATAACCTTCCCTTCCTTTCTCTTTCCTTCTTTCTCTTCTCTTCGCTTCGCTTCTCTTTGCTTTTCTTCCCTTCTCTTCTCCTTTCCTTTTTCTTTCCTTTCCTTTTCTTTCTCTCTACTTTCACATTCTACTTTGAATTCCAGGCTTGTATATTTAATTGCCTATTTGACATTTTCACTTGAATGTCTACTAAATAATTCATTCCCTAACCCTATAAGGGTTTCCCAATTTAGTAAATGGCAGCACCTCCCTTCTCCAATTGCTTAGGCTAAAATTCTCCTTGACTTAAACAGGAACAGTTTATCCACAGTAACCTAAGAGAAGGCCTATAGATATGTAGACAGACTTAGAAAGTTAAAATATATGGAAGTTCTTTATCTTCTGAGTGAAATAGGAAGTAAGGTTATCAACTTCTTTACTTTTCTCTCACACATCATTCCAATCTAGAAATAAAGTCTGTCACCTCTTCCTTTTTAATATCTCCAGAGTCAACCCTTTCTCACAACTTCCATTGCTACCACCCTGGTCCAAGGCATACTCGTTTATCACCTGGATTAAGGAAATAGTCTCTTGATATATCTCATTGCTTTGTCTCTTGCTCTGTGCCCCTACAGTGTTCTCCATTCAGCAAAGTATTTTCAATGTAAATTAGATCATATCACCACTCTGCTCAGAAACCTTTTGCTTTTCATGTTACCTAAAAGTTGTCATTATTAATGGCCTATTTGACATGGCCCTCAGCTACGCATCTATCTTCATCAGGTACTACTTTCCTTTTGTTTCCTTCACTCCCTCCCTCCTTTCTTTTTCTTTCTTCCTTCCTTCCTTCCTCCCTCCCTCCCCTCCCCGATCTGTCTATCTATAGCAACCTCTTTGCTATGGGCTTTGACTTGCCCTTCAGTCATCTTGGAATACTCATCCCCTGTGTATTCACATGACAAAGTCCCTCACATCCTCAGGTCTTGGCTCAAATTTACTGTATCAGGAGACCTCCCTAAATAAAAGCAGCCCCCCTCCATTCTAACATTCTTTTCTCCTTTCTTCAGAGGATTTATTACCATCTTATAAGTCAGCAAGGCCGGAGCTTGGCCTATAATAGGCACTTTATTTGAATGAATGTTCAAAATCTTAAAATTTTAATACAGCTAGTAAAATTCATTTGTGTTACTGAGAGTGAGATGGGATTATAGATGGAATGTGGCAGTAGAAAAACACAATATGCTCTTTATGTTTCTATATTGAACATTTGTGGTTTCATTCTTCTAGCAGCCTGGTGATAGGTCTGGGACATGCATTTTGGAATGTTTAATTTCTCTGAGGCATGGATTTAAAAGTATTTCTATTTCTAGTTTGGTATGGGAATGAACTACCTAGCTAGTGAGACTAGCCTAACAACTAGGATATATGTTTTAATGATGCTTTAGCCTCTATTCATTAAATGAGGAAATTATGCACTAATGTATTATTTGAGTAAGTTGGGAACTTTAAATTATTTTAGATGTTTTGGAACTCTAGATTTTTAGGGTACATTTAAAAAGGCATACCTTTAAAGAAATAACACCTCATATAAAGCTGACTCAGGATGCTAACTTTAAATCTTTGAATCATGTAGGGAATAAACAATAAACAAGCAAATGAACAGGTAAATCAGTAGAAGGACAAAAGAATAGTAGTTTGTCAATAAGATTTATATCTGCATGTAAATCCATGTTTCTGAGGGACTATGTAGGGTATGTTGGGATGAAGATAAAAAGGGAAAAGATAATGAGTTTGTTATTATTGAATGAATGAATGTTTTGACACTGAGTCAGATGAAGAAAATGGATTATTTTTCCTATAATATAACTAGACTCTCTATCTTTATGTATTCTTATTTTTGTGAAGAACATCTCTTAAGTAATAAATCCAATGACCTCTATTCCAAATGTATTAATGTATTTTCCTTTGTTATCCCCACTTCACTTCCTAAAACTGCTTACGTTTTGTTTGTTGTTTTCTCAGGGGTGGTTCCCTTGTACTTGCCTTTCTGACTCCTCCTTTAGTAACCTATCAATCCTTACTCACTCTCTCATTCATCTGATTCACTGCCATGTCTTGTCTGTCCTCTCTGTGAAGATATGTCCCAACTTAACTTCAACTCTAGATTCCTATTTTCAGCTGGCTGCTAAACATCTCTATTAATATATCACCAGTATTCCTTTTCCTAACTTATTTTTCTTGTGTTGATTATTTTGCTTATTGGTATTAATCATCCTTGCATTTAGGCTTGTTTATTCTTCTGTCAAAAATTTATTAAGTGTCCACTGTGTGCCTTCCTTTCACTGTACCAGATCCTGGAGAAACAGGAATGTATGAATGAGATATGCTTTCCTCTCTTCAAAGAGATAACAGTGATTAGAGAGATAGACATGTGAATAAATGAGAATTTTATGATCAGTGAAGCAATGAAGTATATATATGCAATTCTGTTGGAAATCAGGTGCCCAAATCCTTGAAATAATCATTGTATTCTGATAGTTTTTCCCCAACAAAATTTTTTTTCCTCAGAACCATGTAAAAATAGCTATCTTGACAAGCGGGGGTTTCATGACATTATTAGGTATTCTAGTAGATCCTGTTAGAAATTTCATAAAATGGATTCCTGCAGTGGGTAGAGAATTGGATCAGACTTTTCAGTTGAGCATATGATTCTGTGTAATTCCAGAGGTCCAGAAAGCTAGGCAAAGGTCAGAATGCCTGACAGAGAAGTTTTCAGTCAGAAGCTTGTCCAAAGCCTAATTATGAAATATTCCTATGGTACTAATTTTCTTCAAGAGGTATTGTAGGAAGGTTTATGTTGTCATAATCTTACATGTGTACCTGCATCTGAGGCTTTTGAAAAGTTACCCATTTACATCAAACCAACAGCAGATAATTTATCACAGCAAATAGTTATTGAGCTCCTTCTATATCCTAGGCACTTGGGATATAATGATGAATGAGCAGCACATGGTTAAGCAGGCGTGCAGACATGTCAATAATGTGTCATTTAATAACGTGTAATAAATGTTATCATAGAGTACCTCCACCTAGGGGAATGAGTCTTGGAGACATTAGACGTGAGTTATGAATAATCATTTTCTTGGGAGAAAGGACATTGCAAGCAGAGGGAGGGAGTAGCATCTAAAAGGACACTGTCCTGAAAGGCACACTGTTTCACTGAATGGAATGGCTGAACTATAGATTGGGTGGGTGGAATATGGGAGATGACGTCAGGGGGACCACATTAGGAAGGGCCCGTTATGTCATAGTAAGGGTTGTGATCTTTTTCCTTTATAGAACAAATGTTTATTTTTGTAAAGCTCATGAGAGTAACTTTGAACTATTAATAGAAACTTTAAAACCAAGACTAACTCATGTCCCTGTAATAGTACTTTGAAGAATTTACATCTTAGAAGTTAAACTGGTATTCACTTTATCTCCACTTTAAGTTCCAGTACCAGTTTAAGTTCATTTATAGTTTATAATAAGGTATATTATATCTCTGGATAGATAAAATAAAGGATAAACCAAGTCTACCTGCATTTAATCGAATTTCCTTTTGTAAAGCATCCTGTGAAGTTGCTTATTACTACCTGAGTAGTACATCCTGAATTTTGCTTATTACTACCTTGGATTTTAAACTGAACTTTACTTAAAAAACAAACAAAAAGCTGAACTTTACTTTGGTCTCAAAAGAATGCCATTTTCTGTTTATATTTTCAAATATTTAAAAATTGAGATCTTTTATTATTCAATGTATTACAGGCAAGAGACATATTAAGGGGAAATACATTTAAAACATCTTTGCTTTGGGAGCCAATACAGTGCAGTGGATGAAAGTAGGGCTCTAGAGTCAAACATACCTAGATTGGAGTCTTGTCTTCCACTTAAAGTTGACTTTAAGCAAGTTACTTAAACTCTCTAACCCTGTTTCCTCATATATAAAAAAATGAGGTTAATACTAATACTTCTTCTTAAGGTGGTTATAAGAATTAAATGAGATGCATAGAAAACACTTGGCTTGAATACCTAGAATGTATTAAGTACTTAGTATTTGTTAGCCTTATTACTGGAACATTTTTTCCCAAGTTAAAATTGTTTTTATAAGAGAAGAATTAGAAGTTGTTTTGCTTTTAATCTGATTATCTCTTTTTCATTTTTTCCTCATCTATTTAGTGTCTTTTTCCTTGGAGCCATCCTTGTAATAACAGCTACTTTCCTATATGGTTATGATCCCAAACCTACAGGCAATCCTACTAAAGCATAGTTGTATACTATCTTTAACTGATTTTTCACAATGGTGCACTAGGAATCTCAACATTAATCTTGCATAGCGGACTTCTACAGACTCTCAGAAGATATCATGCTGAATCTCATTGTATTGTTCAAATGATTTGAAAATATAGAAGTTTAAGGATAAAATGTGTATATGTTAATGAAATAGCTATTACATCTAGAAATCAAAGCTTGAAAGTATTTCCAGGTATTAGAATAATTATTGGAGAAAACTTGAAATCTGAGTTTAAAAAGATTTTACCTTTTGACTGCTGCAGAAATGTCCTATGCACTCTTTGGAAGAGCACACAACAAATGTCAGATACCAATTTTTGCAAATGAGATCTATTTAATCTTATTAAATGTTTTTTATCTTTTTCTGTATAGAAATATCAAATCATATGGAATATTCAAAGTTTGAAAATTATAATTGCCTATAAAGCTGTGAAGAAACAGAAGTATGATTTAAAAAACATTTTAATGTAAATGAGATTTTTATATTTATACAAAATATTACTAAAGAAAAAATTGCTAAATGTCATTTGTTCAATTGCATAAAAATTGATAAAGTTATGTCCTGGGTCTAATTTATGAGAGAATAAAATTCATACTTAAATTTAATGTAGGGAAATACACACATCTATTTCTCCATCTACATTTTAAGATCCTTTAGTGCTTTGAAACTGCTGAAAGCAATCCAGTTGCTCCTGTGGTAGATTATAGCCAGAGACTTTTGCACTAATTGAGTTTTGTTCTTAATCTCTTAATTGTATTTCTTTTCTGTAAATCAGATAAATCCTTAATATTTCTTTAAATTAAATTGCTGTATGTGGTAATTTCCATTAAAGTTTCGAAATGAATTTAAAAGGATTAAATACTCATTTAATAATTTAAAATAATTATTATTATCTAATATCTCCACTTGGGGTATTTTGAACTATCAAAGCATATACTGTACACAACTAAAATGTTTTTAAATGAATATTGTAGTCATTGATCTGTAAAAATTCCTTTAATCTACAGCTGTTAAAAACAACAACCAAAATAATAATAGTATAGATATCAACGAATTGAGACCAAAATGACCTTTCTTAGAGACATTCCAGATTGCCATAATATTATATTATTTTAAATGGCACTATAGCTATAAACTCAAGGCTGCTCAGAAGAACTTTTTAGGCCTTTCATAAACCCACCATCCCCAGGAATACTCTGGTCACATGTCTAGCAGAGGTAGCAAATTCTGAGTTCCCTTTCTGTGGCCCTGTAGAAGCTGCTGGGAAGGAGCCACCACTTAGATTTAAGATAGTGGTTTCTTTTCCGTTTTGATTAGCACTGGAGTTGAGGTTATAAATTACATGAGTTATTTAATAAGTTGGTTCAAGAGGGAGAGAAAATATAGCAAAAATGGTAAAGTGAATTGGTGGGCAAGAATATGGAATATGGATTTAATTTAATTATTGACTATAGATAGAATTACCTATTATGTATAAGAAGTATTTTACTTTATTTTTTCATTCATGCTTATATATTTTTAAGTCTCCCATTCTAATAGTATAAAAACTGTAAAAAAAAATAAATATTTTTATATTGTTATAATGGATTTTGTTAAATAGAATTTGGCTCAAAAATATCATGCTACAAATTTTTGGGTACTTTGGCTTATTAGGACTGGCTGTGTTTCTTTGCTTTATGCAAACCACATCTCTATAAGACACAGGTCTAATCTATTCCATTCAGAGTTTAAAAGTGATTAAAATTACAAAATATCTTAAATTAATTAGCTGGTGATTCCAAATTGGAACTAACTAAACTTTTTGGAAGCCTGACCTATGATTTTCAGTGACCATCTTTTAGAGTATTTGTTAATAACTTCACACATTCTGAGCATGGTGTTTTTAGATTGTAACAGCATTCAGACTTATATCTTACTATCTACTTCTGAGTGAAATCTAAGTCCTGCAAATGCAAAGAATTCAAGAGTATATATAAAGATTTATGTTCAGCCTGCATGGAAGTACTAGTTGGGTACTAGTATATATTAATTCAGTGTACATTTACATAGGCTGATTGTACCTTCAAAAAATGATAAAAGCAAATAATTGGATATTAGACATGTTAGTTACCATATTTTCCAGTGTCCAAAATAATATAATTTTAAGATTCCCAATAAAGCTTTTAAAAATATAATTAAGAGTTGAGAGAAAAGACAAAGTGATCTAAAACCTATTTTTTAACCAACTTTTATTAGACAAGTTTAATTTTATATTTTGCTTTTCTAGTAGGCTTAAAGATGTTATTAGAGATTGGGTTGTGTAGCTTATAATTTTTAATTCATAGAGAAAGAATTGGATTTGAGAAGGGGGACCTATATCCTAGACCATGTCATTTATACAAATAATGCCGTTTTCGTATGTGTGTGGGGTGTGTTTTGATGACCTTCAAAAGCCTTATTGTATCAATCTTATATAATGATGACTCCTTGACTATTTAAATTCTTACTTTTTAAAGTTTACTTGTTATCTCCCAACTACTTTGTTCACTATATTCATGGGAGAAGAGTGCCAGTTGATAGTTCTATTAAAAATTAAGAATGAAGTATTTGGGAAGAAAAGTTTAAAATTCAATATGTAGGTGTTTCAATATGGTAATATCACCAGTTCTTTAATAAGTGTTCTTAGGGAAGTTGGAGGCTAGTTTTATGGTGGAAACTATAGTTTAGAGATGCAAAACTTCAATGTTTACATCAGTTTATATTGAATGTCACAATTTCACAGAAGGGAAGGTAATTTGATATTTAAACTAGATTCTAAGGAGACAGAATCTAAAAAGAAACTAATTGACTTTGTGCCCAGTAGATGTAGTGTAATACTGATTATTCTTAAGTATTGGTACACTTTTCCTACATATCAAATTATTGGACTTTTAAAATGTCATTGTATCGTCATTCAACTGAGTTTTGTTTTGTTTTTAAAAATAGGGGTTAGCATCACTTATTTTATTTACACTTTCATTGTTATATTTAATTACACATGGATGTATGCTTTACATAAGAAAAGGTTTATAAGTTATTTATGCTATATTGAAAGTCATCTTAAGAATCTCCCAGATATGTAGCATATTTAAAGTAATGACAGGACCAAAGAAAAAGCACCTTTATCAAAATCTGGTCCTATGTGCCTTGTTTTACCAAATACCTGACTTTTCTGAAGGATATTACTATAATTCACTACTTTGGACACATGGGGAAATTGACATTTTATGAATAACTATAATTCAATTTTTTGGATGTTTCAACATTTGCTCTTTAAATCCATTATCTAACAGAATATTAAATTAGTATACTGTATAAACATTAGTAAACAGTACTTATTTAAATAAATTATGCACCATTGCTCCATCATTGAGCTTTTGAAATTTTAACAAGTGTATATATATGGCTGTTATTTGGTTGTTTTATTTCTTATTATGAGATATAATTTACTGTGATTTTAAAAATATTTTTTAATGATTTGAATTCTGAATTTGTTTATATGTCTATGTATTTCATTTGTTTAGAAAGATTCCTTTGAGTTTGGGAATGTGATTTGTATATTTAAATTTTTTATGGACATAATTTAGAGGACTGTATAAATTGGTCTTTTGTTAAATGGCTTTTTAATGGATCAATTTGTCTCTGTCATTTTTTGTATCCAGTTATTATCTATTTAGTAGATTCATGAAAAAGATTTTCATAATGAACCATTTAAATTTCTTCCTATATTTCCTTGTTTCCCTTTTCACCTGTGTTTGACTTTAACTGAATTAGAGTCCTTTCTATATATCAGAAATGACTCCCTGATCTTTCTGTATCTCTCTAGTTACCTTTATCATGTGTGATATTCCTTCCTTTTTCCTAGCCTATGCTCTAGCATGAAAGACTGGGTTTTATTTAAACTAGTTAGAACCTATCTGTGTGATAATAGCCTAATTTTTTGTTGTTGTTGTTTTAAATAAATTATCTTTTTGCTAGCCTCAAGGTTAAGTAATTATAGTAATTGGTATATATTTTCTTCATAAATCATTGAATACAATTGCTTCTATTGTGACTATCAATTCAGTGCATAGAGATCAAATGATAAGCAATACAAAGGATTTCATTTCCACGCCTTATTAGTGAAATAACCTTGCACGAAGTGCTTTGTTTTAAAAGGTCACTAAAAAGTATCAGCATTTATTTATTTCAGCATATCAGCATTTTAAAAGTAGATACTTTGGTTTCTTCTCGTGAAAATAATTAACTGAAAATCTTTCCATCTTTTTGGAATTGGAATACTTCTTTTGTTGGAAGTATATCACAGTCCTTGAATCCCAGTCCTATGCAACCTCATACTTACACCTCATAATTCAAATCTTATGCATAATTACTGCCATTCAGCAGAATCAGATAGTGACCAGCATGAGTAAATGGTCTTTCTTACCATTCTTAAAAGTTTTGGATTCCCTCAAAGCAGGATTATTACATACATATTCCAGAAAAGAAAATAGCACAGAGGAAATAACTTGAGTTCAGACCCCAAAGATGTCAAATTCTACTATAGTAGAGTGTGTCTTGGCTGACTGCAAATTCATGGGTTTCCCAAATCTACCTGCAGGTTCAATAATTCACTAGACAGAACTTAATGAAAGCTATTACACTCTCATCATGTTTATTATCAAGAAGGGATGCAAATTTGAATCAGCCAAAGGAAGAGGCATATAGGGTAGAATCTAGGAGTCCAAATTCCAGTTTTCCTTTCCAGTTGTCTACTCCCTGTGGGGTCCTGGACAGTGTTATTTATTCCCGGCCCCAGTATACATACAGTATTGCCAATCAGGAAAGCTCACTCATGCTGTGGTGTCGAAATTTTTATTGAGGTTTTATTTCTTGGCCTGATTGATTCTTTGCCCATGTGGTTGAGAACTTTCCAGCCCTGTCCCTCTCTGGAAAACTGGCTGACATCGAGTTATAGGGGTTCATCCTGAGTCATCTTGTTAGCATAAATTATCAGGTATGAGGTCCTAAAGATGCAGGCCAGAACTTTCTTTAGGTAAAGCCAAATTCCTTATTACAAAGTGATCACTTGTGTCTATACACATTCTTCTGAATTGATGATGACAACAAGCAATGACAGTTCTTTATAGAGACTTTTACACTTTATGATTTTAATTTCAAAAGTATTGGCAAATGATTCTGAACATTATGACTTGAGGGTAGAAAAACATTTATAATCAGATACAGTGCTAAGTAGCACATGTAGTATTCATTTAGTTTTCAGTTCTGATGTTAAATGACTTTATAAATGCTGAATTATTTTTTAAAGAACAACAAATTATATTGTATATTAACATACAATTTTAAGTGTATTCCTTATTTATTCATTTTTTGCCATTTGAAAATTATAACATGAATGCTGCTTTGGAGGGACTTCTTGATTTTACTGATACTTTTTAAAAATTCTGTTACATGGTAATACAGTATTTTATTTATTCTGTCATTAATAACAAATACTTGAGAATATTTATAATATTAATGGAATTTAATTTAAAAGAAGTTCAACTTGCTTTTTTGACATTTCAGTACTAGGTATACATAAGAGTAGTTATGGTCAAAATTATTACATCAAAAATATAATAAATGTTTGGTGTTAGTCTATATAGAATTCAGTTTTCGGCATAAAGTTCTTTGGCTATAAGAATGTTTGGTTTACTTCACTAATAGGAATATGTCTTAATGCTGGTATGGCCTTTTCTTAGTATTTCCTCTGCACTTGATTTTTAGCGTAGTTACCTATGATTGTATGAGTGGAGTTGAATGAAGATAGTCATCATGTTTATTCCAAATGAGGGTACATAACCAATTACTATAGTAATGACCAGGTAGGTGGGCAGTGCGACTGTCCAATAATTTTGAGACCAGTAGATTAAGCCTAGGGAATTTAGCCAAGATTCAGGAATAAAAGCCTACAAGATAAGAACTATGAAGCGAAAATGAGAGCTTATGTAAAACACAAAGCCATAAATAACTCTGGCAGTGGTGGTGATGAATTTTCCACTAGCTTCCCTGTGGCTTTAGACAGTCTTGGGTCCTTCATTCACACTCAGGCCCCTCTTGGCAGTTCAGCCTCTTTAGCACCAAGTCAATTTTAAGCTAACTTTAAATTACCATTAACCATCACTATTATAATAAAAGGTTAACAGAATAAAACTGATACCAGTTGTTCCTTTGGTTGACTGTAGGGCTTCACTGTTAGTTGATAGGTCCACATTTCCAGTAATCCTTTGCTAGGGTTAAGCATCAGCCCTTCATTGGATCTAAGCAATATTTCATTTATGAATTCATTTACATTTATTCATTTAGGATTTCTAATATGTAAAAATAACTTATTTAAGACAAGTAACATATTATTCCTTTGGAACTCGTTTACCAGACAAATACACTTTCATCCTTTTTAAAGTATACCTCACTGTGTTTGGGAGTAATCATCTGAAAATATACTCTTGTTAAAATGTGCTTGAAATGTAAAATATTTAAGGGGTTTAGTTAAATTTGCTAAATTAGACTTATGAATTTTTAACAAAATCTGTGAATGTGTTTGTTTTTATGTGTTTGCTCTTTTGAAAGACACTGCATGTAAAAAAATAACATGATTTCTAATAATTGAGGGTTTACATTATCTCCTTCGGGCTAAAGTTTTATTGTGTTCTAGTTTATTCTATGTGGGTAGTAAATACAGCAATTAAAAATTGTGATATTAAGGGCTTTTTCTAATATATGCAAGCTCCTTCAATAGGTTTTCTAAATATTCTAGCCAAAGTAGAGTTGTTTTTTGTTGGGTCATATAGAGTTATAGAAAATCATGACAGGAGATGAGTCCATGTTTCAGTTTATGACTTTGAAAATATTGCTGTGAATTTTAGAATTTTAAAACTTGAAGTTCATTTTGGATATTATGTACGTAATGCTTCAAATTTCCATTACTTAGTATTATCTTCATTTTTACTTTATTTTGAATATTTTATTTTTATAAAATTGTTATTTTAATGGCTTCAATCATGCTATGACAGATTTTGCCAGGTTAGGTTTGAAAAATTCATGGGTTATCTCCATGCATTCACAAACTAATCATTGTTAAAGACTCTTTTTTTAATTTAAATTTTTTCAGCTTTTCATTTTGAAAAAATTTAAACATATATGTACTCATTTACTCTTCACCTAAATACAACATTACTAATACTTTGCCATACTAGATTCTCAGAACACTTGACTCCTAACTACTTCAGCATGCATATCCTAAAAATAAGGACATTTTCCTATTTAACTCAATACCATTATCATACTTAAGGAGACTTAAATTATCTTGATTGTATCATCTAAGTTCATATTCAGATATTTCTAATTGTCTTAAAAACGAATTTAAAATTTTCTGTTTTTGAACCAGGATGCAGTTGAGGTTCATACTTTGTATTTGATTCTTATTAGTCTAGAAGATCCTTCCCTGCACCCCCTTTGTTTTTTCCCCCCATGATGTGACTTTAAAGAATCTAAATCACTTTCCTCCTATCCTTAATCTCTCTGTTCCTTTGACTTGTTCCCTTTATTCTTTGCATTTCCATTGAACTGAAAGTGGAGTCTGTAGGTTTGATTAGCTTCAGCTTAAGTGTTTTTGGAAAGAATATTTCATGGGTAATTTGTAGATTTTATATTTTATCACATTGAAGACACATCATTCTGGGCAGTTCAGTCAGTTAAGCACCTCTTTTTTTTTTTTTAACATTTTATTTATTTGAGACTGAGAGAGAGTGAGCACAAGCAGGAAGGATCAGAGGAAGATGGAGAAGCAGACTCCCTGCTTGAGCAGAGAGCCCGATGTGGGGCTCTATCTCAAGACCCTGGGATTGTGACCTGAGCTAAAGGCAGACGCTTAACTGACTTAGCCACCCAGGTGGTGGCCCAGCACCCAACTCTTGATTTCAACTCAGGTCATGAGCTCAGGGTTGTGAGATTCAGCCCCAGGTCAGGCTCCATGTTGGGCTTGGAGCCTGCTTTGATTCTCTCTCTCCTTTTACCCCTTCCTGCTTGTACACTATCTCTTTCTCTCAAAAAAAAAAAAAAAAAAAAGAAAGAAAGAAAAAGAAAAGCAAAGGAAAGGAAAGGAAGAAAGAAGGAAAAATTTTAGAAGTTAAAAATTTTAGGGACACCTGGGTGGCTCAGTGGGTTAAGTCTCTGCCTTTGGCACAGGTCATGGTCTCAGGATCCCAGAATGAAGCCCTACATCAGGCTGTCTGCTCAGCAGGGAGCCTGCTTCCCCCCACCCCACCCCCTCTGCCTGCCTCTCTGCCTACTTGTATCTCTCTTTCTCTGTCAAATAAATAAGATCTTTAAAAAAAAGTTAAAATTTTTAATTTTCTAATTTTCTTCTGCCTTCTATTAGTTTATATTCTTCTATTAAAAGAGACTATTTCCCTTTTCCCAATGCTCCCTTTTTTCAAATACCACTAGGTCTTCAAATTATTCAGTGTATCAAAGTCAATTACAGTCACAGTTCTTTTTGATGTTGTAAGCCAATAGCCAGTGGAAATCACTGCAGGCCAGCTCTTGTGTCTTTTAGACATGATCACATTAGTCTGTGAGTTTTTTCTTGCTTCAGTCACAAGATGTTCCATCCCAAACCTGGAATATCAACTATTTCTCCAAGGAGCCCTATTCTTTTCAGGGAGAATGGACTCTCTTTGCTTTTATACCATCTCAGTGGACAGAGCTAGGAAGTAAATTTTTTAAAAGTTCATGAATTCAAATTGATAACATTTAGTAATACAAGGTGTTTTAGTTTTGTATTTGCATCTCTTTTACATCTTTTATGTATCTCATTACATATTTTAGTGAAAATACTTGTTCTGAGTAACAATATATTTGCTGATATGTTTTATTATGTAGTATATTTTTCAGTAGTACAATACCAATATTACTAATGGTAAACATACTGAATAAAATTTAAGGTTTCTTTGCAGTTATTGATGGACTGAGCCACTAGGTGCCGCTAGAATCTAGATACTTTAAGTACAGCTTGACTAGATATTAAAAAATCCTTGACTCAGACTTTCTTGAATGTTTTGGAGAATGTTGCTCCACTGTTGCATTGCTTAGTTTTATTGCCATTCTGGCACCACTTGATATTTTTCTCTTTGGAAATGTTAATTTTGTTTGCTGTTGGCTTTTGTCTGGAAGCCCAGATAATTTTTTCCATGTCATCTTCTCTCTGACCCTTTTTCTTTTTTGTTGTTGTTCTAATAACTGATTATGCTTCTTCTCTATGTTTCTTACCTTCATTATGTCTTTCTTGAGGACACTGTAGTACAGTATTTGTTTTTTAGATGATTTTATTTTTTCAGTATTTTATTTTTTCAGTATATTGCCTGAGTTTGATCTACTCTCATCTTCCCGGTGGGTTTTAAATCTTGTATATGTTGCATCCTTTCACATCTGCAGTTGTATATTCAATGATATTTAATTCATATTCATTTAATTTAATTCATACAAATCTTGTATATGTTGCATCCTTTCACATCTGCAGTTGTATATTTAATGATATTTAATTCATATACATATTCATATTGTATATAGTTTTCCTCTGCTTCATATTTTCTAGAGGGTAGTATTTTGTTTTAATTGAAAAGTCTTTATTTTCCGTTTTAATAGTAGCCTCGTATGGGGTTTTGGTGGCTTTTTCTGTTCCTGGTAAGATGTTCTGGATTTTCCTGCATCAGCAAGAAAAGGTGGTTCTATGTGGGGGGGGGGGGCAGGGTGTGAAGGGATGTGGGTGACTCAGTTTTATAGCTAAAGAAAGCCCTCTTCTGTTCATATAGTAAAGTGCAGTTTCTTTAATAAATGGTGCATTTTGAGGTTTGGGTTCTGTGATACAATCTTAGTTTCTTTAGTAATATTTAGCTCTTCAGCCACTTGATGGGAAAATCCCTGTATTTTCTAGGGTGCCTCATGAAGTGTTCTTATGAACTTTCCACCTTGGTTCTTACCTGTTTTCAAGACTGATTTTTGGCCTTCTCATTATTTTGGGGGACTCCCAATATCCTTCAGAATCACTACCTTTTGCTTATGCTGGCCAGTGCTAGTTTCTGTTGACTGTAACCAAAGAATCCTAATTGACATACTAACCACTCAATGTAAAGTTTGTGAATCTTCACAATCCTAAATCATATACAAAGCCACAAATACATACACAACAGGTTTGTTAGAACAGGACTGCTCTCTCTTGTTTACTATTGCACTCTTCTAGCTCAAAGCCTGGGACATTCTGGACATTCAGTGTGTTAAATTTCTCTTTATTACATTATTTCCAATAGCATTTGCCACAATCTGAAATTATCTTCCTTTTGTTTGTTTCATAAGTTTGTCCCCCAATATAATTAAGCTTCATGAAAATAAATATGATTTCATGTATGAATGTATCCTGAGTGTCTAGTAAACCATTGACAAACACAGGTACTCAAAAATATTTTTTGAATGACTAATAATCAGTTCTTTGGGATGGTAAAATTGGTATAGCTCAATGAAGTATCATTCTGAGGAGCTATGAAAAGTCAGAGTAACCACATAATAAATTATCTTAACCAGCCTTCTACATTCATCCAAAACAAGCTCCTAGGAATTTAGTTATGAAATCTTGTCATGACTTTCTCTAAGGAGCTTCAGGTTGGGGCTCAATTAAATGTTTCAGCAAGAGAATATTTTTTAACAGATGATGAGGGGAGCCTGGCTGGCTCAGATGGTAGAGTATGCCATGCTTGATCTTGAGTTCAAGCCCCACCTTGGATGTGGAGCCTACTTAAATAATAATAATAAACAAATGATGAGTTTACTTGATGGGAAAATGTAACTTGAACTATCCATCAAGCTAAAACACCTTTGTTTTCCTTTTTTTTTTTTTTAAGATTTTATTTATTTATTTAACAGATCACAAGTAGGCAGAGAGGCAGGCAGAGAGGGGGAAGTAGGCTCCCTGCCAAGCAGACAGCCTGATTGGGGGGATCCTAGGACCCTGAGATCATGACCTGAGCAGAAGGCAGAGGCTTAACCCACTGAGCCACCCAGGTGCCCCTGTTTTCCATTTCTAGTCAAATGTTCTTCTATATAGAAATAGAAGGAACAGAAAATTCAAATTTATCTTTTAACATTTTATTTTTAAATAATCTCAAACTTACATAAGAGTTGCAACAATAGGAGCTCCTGGGTGGCTCAGCTGGTTATGTGCTTCAACTCTTGATCTCAGTTCAGGTCTTGATCTTAGGGTCCTCAGTTTGTGCCCCAAACGGAGCCTACTTTTTAAAAAAAAAGTTGCAACAATAGTACAAAGAACACATCCCCTTTACCCTGTGCATTAGCTATCTACAGCTATATTATAAATTCCCCAAAACAGTGCCTTAAAATAAGTACTTTTCACCTTACAGTTTCTGAGAGGGAACCCAGAGTGGCTAATCTAGGTGGTCCTAGCTCACAATTTCCTGATATTGGAGTCAGGAGGTTAGCAGGGGTTGCAGTCAGCTAAAGGTTTAACCAGCACTGGACGATCTGCTTCCAAGGCTACTCACCTACCTATTGGTAGGAGGCCTCAGTTCCTGGACACACAGAAACTTGGCTATAGGCTGCTTGAGTGTCATAACATGGCAGCTGGCTTCCCCAGACTTGAGCCCAGAATGAATAGAAAAGATCTCTCAGGGAGATGCATGCCTTTTATGACCTACCTGCTTAAGTCACTGCTGTCAGTTCTGCAGTATCTCTTACAAAAGAGTCACTCAGCCCAGTCCCACACCGAAGGGGAGAATGAGACCCCATCTCTTCCAAAGTGTATCACTGAATTTGTGAAAATATCTTAAAATCACCATATTCAAAAAACCACTATTTTTAACAACTTGCCTTTTTGTCACTCTTACCGCCCCCCCCCACATATACAAACATGTTTGAGAGCAGGTAGCATGTATCACATACCTTCACTCCTTGAGATTTCAGTGTATTAAGAAAAGGGATATTCTCTTATCAGTACAGTTATCAAAATCAGACTTAACATTGTGTTAATCTGTAGTCCGTATTTCACTTGTGTGAACTGTCATTTCTAGAATTCTACCCCCATTAAGTTGATTTTTAAGCAATACAGTAAAACAAGTAGTGGGTTACAAAGTGTAACATAGGTTATGTACGTTTTTATTGGCAGGAAATAAAAGGTCCTGGGACTGGGGAGCTGCTGGAAACGCACGCTCTAGTTGAGCCGGGAGCCCGGGGTGAGGGTGTGGGCGGGGGTGGGGGTAGGAGGAGTAGGGGCTGAGCACGAAGACAAAATACTGTTTCTGAAAAATCAGTTTAGCCTTACCCACTATTTCTGGAAAACAATTTCAACTGTTCCCTTCGGTTCCTGTCTTGATTAGAACGCTGTGATAACGGTAGTAGTTGAGGAGGCCTGGTCAGATTTCCAGGGCAACCATTTATCAGCCGTATTATCCACGAGCAGGTAACTTTTAGAAACTTACATTTCTTCATCAACGAAGGAATGAAGGGTTCCTACAGCCCAGGGCTGTTGTGAGGACTAAGCGAGCTGAGGAACCGGAAAAGCACAGCGGTGCATCAGCCGCGAGCCTAGTGGTTTCCCCCTAGGTTTCCCTCCCCTCCCCGCCCGAAGAAGGCCGAGGAACCGAGGGGGCGGGGCAGTGTCACGTGGGCGGGGCGGGGCGGGGCGGGGCGGGGCGGGGCGGGGCGGGCTCCTCCGCGGATCGCACGATGTGACGCGCCGCCGGAGGCAGGCCGGGCCCTCAAGATGGCGGCGGGCGCCCCGAGCGGCTCGGCCCGGCAGTAGTGGCGGGACGGCACTCGCCGCTGGGGCCGGCCGCCCCGGGAGTGGCTGCAGCAACGCCAGGAATCGAGGATGGTAAAATGACCCAGGGGAAGAAGAAGAAACGGGCCGCGAACCGCAGTATCATGCTGGCTAAGAAGATCATCATTAAGGACGGAGGCACGGTGAGCTGGGGTACCGCGCCGGGGAGCGTCCCTCGGGGCCCCCATCCGAGCTCTGCCCCCAGCGCCGCCGCCACCAGCCGCCCGAGCGTCCCCGCCCTCCCCCACCCCGTCGGTGGTGCTGGTGTCTCAGCCTCCTGGGCCTTCTTGTTTCTGCTCCCAGGCTTTCCTCCCTCGTCCCGGCCTGCGGCCTCCGGGGCCTGTCCTCCTGGGAAAGCCGCTTGCCTCTCCCGCACCTGCCGCCCTCTCCTTCGGCGGCCCCTGGAGGCCCTGCGGCCTCGATCCCCACGTGCGCCTCCGCCGCGGGCTGGAAATGACGCCCGGCTCTCCGCCGGCCGGCCCCTCGCGTCGCTGGTGCTGGTCCCGCCGCGCCTCTAAGTCCCGCAGCTAAGCCTTCGGCCCTGCGCCGCCTCCGCCGCGGCCCTTTCGAAGATGCTGGGAGCAGTCCCTGGCCTCCCATATGCTGCTAACCCGGTGGCATCTGGCGTGGCGATCCCGCTGGGGCCCATTAGTGCCTTCACTTTCTTCTTCCACCTCCTTCTGGGTCAGTGCTCTTAGCTCCTTCCAGTGTGGTAAACACTGTCAGAAGGTGGGCTTCCCTCTTTACTTCGCGGAGTCAGAAGCGTGACGGAGGACACCAGGGGCCTAGACTTAAATCCGATGGTTTCCAAAGAACAGTAACCACCCTCTTGTTTTAAACTCACTTTATTTTAAAATGAAAGACGCCAAATAGAGTTATCATGGCCTGAGGATTAGAAGACACTTAGAAAGGAAGACAGAGGGCAAGAAAAAATTGTGCTTTTTAGAAACAGTTGTCATCACAATAAACTTTATGCAGTGTGCTGTAGTTAACCAGCAGGGGACGTAGGATTTTTAATTGAAAATTTAACTCGCCTATACTTTTTTATGCTGAAATTTCTCCGTTGCTACTCTCCAGTCTTTGTTGCATTCTTTGACATTACGTTCTGAAATAGAATGCAGAGGTAAAATACGTGTTACACTTTCTTGAGAAATGTGCAGAAATGATTCCTCTTATTTCATCTTTATATTTATTCATATATATATATATTTGGATATTTGGAGCTAGATTCAACAGCTTGCGTAGTGCTAAATATGTACAATAATTAGGCGACCACTGAGGATTTGCCGAATCCATTTGAAATAAATGACTTTTTTTTTTTTTTTTGACATTTCAGAATAGGGGCCCAATCCATATGCTAAAATTTTAGAAAGCTTGGGACATGTGCAGCAATTTCAGAATATACTTTTAGCTAATTGTAAAATTAATTAGATGTCATAGCTTTGACATGTAGTGAGAAAAGAAACTTCAAGTCCTTAGATCTTTTTGTTGTGCTTGAATAATTAGAACATTATTTTGATTAAATCATTTGTGTATAGTCAGGCCCTTTTGATGAAGTTGGTTAGAACTATGTGGGGAGAGAAATAGCATGAACGAATACTGGTTGTTTTTGTTAACCATAGGGACTTGATATTTTAACTTCTATATAAAATCTACAAAATAGAAGCAGCAAAGGATTGTATTATATAAAAGCAAGTGATTTTTAAGATCCGTATTCTCTGCAAAAGATTAAGAGTGGAGTTCTGATCAGGAAACACACCTTCCTTTTTCTTAAGGTAAAGTTCAGTTTTGTTACCTCTTTGGAGTTTCGTTTGATTCACTTTACAGCAGATGCTTTCGTTCCAAATCCTGTGAGATTTGGAAGAGATTTTTATGTTTTATCTTATTTGTTAAAGTTGTGAATTCGTGGCTTGTTTTTGGAAGCAAAATACAATTTTACACAAAAGTCAGTAAGTTTTTAAGAGGGCACATTGAATAAATGGAAGGTTTTCTTGAGAACTATGGACATGTGGGTATAATTATTTATCATCTTTATACACTTATGTTGCACTTTCCATTCTAAAAGCATTGGACACCTCTTTAGAATACAATATTTGTTTATGCATCTTTGAATCTTATAGGGCCTAATATAGATTCAGAGTGATAAAAACACACTTTAAGTTCTTAAAGAAGTATGTGCTAGCACATTCCTGAATTTTTGTGGTAATTGCATTTATTCCTATATTGATTTTATACACACACATACACATGAGATATTTATATTTTCAGAAGAGTCAGGGTAATTTTTTACAGTGTTTGTATTTTAAGCTACTCTAGCTGTAAATGAAGAAAGTATATTATAGTTATAGAAATTTTAAATTGGCACTCCCTTTTCTGCTTCTCTATTTGTAATTGGCCAGACTGCCCTTATAAACATTTTTTAAGAAAGGGAATAAAATTGCTGATTGATATTTTGTGTGTGTGTGTGTGTGTGTGTGTGTGTGTGTTCCACTGGTGGGTGGATTCATTCTGTCAGGTGTCTGAGGCTGTATCATCATACTTCACAGTCTCTGAACAGTATTTTGGATCCTTGGCCAATGATACTGACCTGATCCTCTTTCGTTTTCTTCCTGGTGTTCAACAATGTTAGTAAAATTATTTTGCCTCATCTTTCTGCTAAATTATTTGCTTCGTCTTTCTGCTAATGATGTCTTTGTAAGCCTTGTTAGCCAATTTTCATATTTATAACCAAAACTAATAATGAGTTAATGACTTTTCAAAAACTTAGAACAGATTTGTTAGCATTTTTGACAGTTGAAGAAGTGAACTCTTCTAAATGAACCAGGTTAATCATAATTTACTAAACGCTTTTCTTGAAATTATATTTGAATGTGCTCTGAAACCAGGGTGAGCCTAGTAAATCGCCTATTTGATTCATACACAGTTAAGGGAAATTACATGAAGGTGTGTGATTCTGTATCAGGAGTTTTTTGTTTTTGTTTTTAGATTTTATTAATTTATTTGACAGAGATCACACGTAGGCAGAGAGGAAGGCAGAGAGAAAGGGGGAAGCAGGGTCCCTGCTGAGCAGAGAGCCCAATGTGGGGCTGGATCCCAGGACCCTGAAATCGTGACCCGAGCTGAAGGCAGAGGCTTTAACCCACTGAGCCACCCAGGTGCCCCTGTTTTTGTTTTTTTTTTTTTTAAAGATTTTCTTTATTTGACAGAGAGAGACACAGCAAGAGAGGGAACGCAAGCAGGGGGAGTGGGAGAGGGAGAAGCAGGCTTCCCGCGGAGCAGGGAGCCCGATGCAGGGCTGGATCCCAGACCTCGGGATCATGACCTACTCGATCCCAGGACCCCCGGATCATGACCTGAGCCGAAGGTAGACACCCAACAACTGAGCCACCCAGGTGCCCCATGCATCAGGAGTTTTTAACTTGGGTGTGTACACCCTGAAGTTGTTTGCAGAATTTTCTTTGACTCTCCATTTTTCAAGAGAGATTCCCAAAAGAGTCCATACCTTCCCATAACTATAGAAGAGTTCCACAGATTAAATTCAGTAGGTATATATTTAATCTTTTACTGTATACCATTTTACTGATGAAAGTAATTGTAATATTATTGGTGGATTTACTTTCTGAAGCATCCTTATGTGGAAATACAATTTTTGTTACAAAAAAAAATTTTATTTATTTTTTTTTTTTTTAGATTTTATTTATTTATTTATTTGACAGAGACCACAAGTAGGCAGAGAGGCAGGCAGGGGTGGGGATGGGGGGAAGCAAGCTCTCTGCTGAACAGAGAGCCAGATGTGGGCCGGATCCCAGGACCCTGGGACCACAACCTGAGTGGAAGGCAGAGGCCTTAACCCACTGAGCCACCCAGGTGCCCCTTTTGTTACAAATTTTAATGAGTGTGACATTTTAATGTATTATTCAGTGCAGACCATTTAAGTTGGTTGAATTAAAAGTGCATTCTAACATTTTAGAATACTTCCAGTTTTGTCGTTAAATTCTTACCATGTATTTATTAACAGATTGTTTATAAACATTCCTGTTAGAGGCTAAGAGCTAAAGAGTTACATAGATGAGGTATTTGTATTGTCAAAAATAGAACTTTTAAATGGTTTTTTGAAGTTTGCTTATTTTTTTAACATGATCTTTATTGTATTGTTTTGTTAATATAGTTGTGGGACTGCATCTCTGACAAAGGGAAAAATGTCCAATTTTTTTCACAAATAAATTGGTAAAATGACTAAAGATTTGATAGAAAGTCCAGCGTGTGTGAATTGCGTTGTTGGAAGTACCTGAAAAACATAAAATTGGTATTTGCAAAATGAAATATGGCCGGAGAAGCAAAGCACCAGATTTTTATTCCTTGTATCTTTGAGTTTAAGTATGTAAATAGGAGTCTGCAGCCATTTCAAAAGTCTGGACCCAAGCTCTGATCCTTTGCATCCTTTACCTACAAAGATGGCTGAAGCAGTTGGAGGATAGCCCTTAGTCCCCTGAGAGCTGCTAACTGTCTAACTGTGAGGGGGGCGACAGTGCCTTCAAAACGCAAGTGTTTTCTGAAGTCACTAGCCCGTGCCCAGAAACATCAGGATAAATATACTATCTTTGGTAAACTTGTGTCAGACAGTACCATGAATGACTTATCTCCCTTTGGTTAGTATGTTTGGGGATAAATTAGTAAGCAGATTTTTTAGATTATATATCCAGTTCATCCTAAGTGTGAAGTCCTGCTTCCCAATAATAATAGCATCTGCAGAAATTCACTATTAGTTGAACTGTAACTCATTTAAAACTACCAAAGTTTGAAGTTGAAAAAAGAATAGCTTGTTCCAGGTAGTAGTCTGACAGATATTTATGATGTCAGTTTTTCTATTATTTAAAAGCTTAAGTTGTCTTTTAGCATTATTTTGACTTAGAAGTGTCAAAGTAACATTTCACAGTTGCAGCCAGGGTATATTAAGATCCCTGAAACAGTTTTATCTCTCTGAGGGCCAGATATAATAGCTTATTCTAAATAATGGGTCTTGGGACACCTGGGTGGCTCAGTCAGTTAAGTGCCTGCTTTTGGTTCAGGACATGATCCCAGGGTTCTGTATCGAGTTCCTTGCTTAGTGGGTAGCGTGCTTCTCCTTCTCTGCTTGCAGCTCCCCCTGCTTGTGCTCTCTCTCTCTCTGACAAATAAATAAAAATCTTTAAAAAGTAAATAAATAATGGGTCTACTTTATCAATAATGTATAAAAACAGTTATGAATTCTACCACGAGATACTTTCCCTTCTTAGGGAGTCTTTTTATAAAATAAGGGGTGGTACGTAATAATTCATTTAGCTATATAAATTGACTAATTAGAGATCACGCCAAGTTTAGGCTCCGTCCTAGGTGTTGATGATAGTTTGATGTTTGTGTTGATGGTGGTTTTTTATTTTCAATTTTATTTTACATTGTTAGTTCAGTTTGTAGTCATTTGAACCATGTAACCCATTAAAGATGTTCATGGGGATAAGCACTTAATGTAATGATGGCTTAACTTGATTTAATGGTTACATCTTTTCCTCCTAAGAATGGAGGGGATGTGATGGGCAGTAATGGTGCTTAATCTTTTGAAAATTTACCACAAAGTGGGGATCCTGGCTGGCTCATTTGGCGAAGTGTGCAGTTCTTGATTTTAGGATTGTAAGTTTGAGCCTCACCTTGGGTGTAGAGACTACTTAAAAATAAATCTTAAAAAAAATTTACCACAAGGTAATACAATCTTAAGTTCTATTTTTTTGTTTGTTTGTTTTGTTACTTAAGAGTAAAACTTGATCTCATCATATTTTTGTTAAATATGTTTAAGAAGTAGTTCGAATTTCTATTTAGGACCAATCTAACTAATATCTTCACTTCTGTGATAAAACAGATATTAAATATCTGTCTTTAAAATTGATCCATAGCATATAAATAAAATCTAAAGTCTCACTGCAAATTAAGCCAAAATGGCTTAATTAATATAATAGTGTTAAAAATGTTTATGGTGATTCATACTTCCAGGAAACTGAGGATTGCTTTTGTTTTCTTTTTGCTCCACAGAGGTAATATTTCTTGCTTTGCTTGATTAAAATCAGAGTAATTAAGGAAAGCACCACTTGACTTTGTGAGAAAAGAAACATGATACCAGATACTAGCAATAAAGTTTTATATTCCCTCTAGTTATGCCATAATGTGTCAGAATCCCATGAAAGCAGCTTTGTAGTTACAGTACTTTTTTTTAATGTTCTATGAAAAACTACAATTCTTAGATGCCTGTAACTAAGAATCTTTTTTTATTTTTTTGGTGTGTAAGACTTTTACATTATCTTATTTTAGCTTAGTTGTGTATTGTTCCAAGAAAAATTCAGTGTTTCTTTCTGAATCTATATTTTACTCTCATTTTTGATTGATAACTTGTCAAAATTAAATTCTAAGTTCAAAATTATTCTCCCTCATACCGTATTTTAGTTCTTACCATGTTTTTTTATTTTTCCCTTTATTTTGAAAATCTTCAAAACTACAGAAAAGTTGCAAAAATAGCATAATGAGTATTCATTTGCTCATCCCTTAGATTCATAATCACAAATGAACATTTTGTCACATTTGTTTTTTTTTCTCTATACATCCTCCTATTTTTTCTGAACCATTAGAGAATTAGTTGTAGACATCAAGACACTTTACCCCTAAAACATTGAGATTGTATCATCTAAGATAAAGGATATTCTCCCACATAACTACAATATTATCACCACATTCAGAAAATTTAACATTTATACCATACTATTAGATAATATATTGGCAATAGTCACGTTTCTCTAATTGTCCCAATAACCTCGCTTATAGTTGCCTTTGTTTTTGGATACAGAATTTAACCATTACATTTAGTTGCCATGCCTCTTCAGTCTAGAATAATTTTTTGTTTTTTTTTATTATATCAATAATTTTTAATAGTCTAGGCCAGTTGTTTTGAAGAATGAGTCTCAGTTTAGCTCATTCTCATTGTTTACTCACATGATAAATTCTGTTTAATAAATGGGATTATAATGCCCAGTTATAGGTAGAATTACTTTTTGTCTCCTGGCCAACAGTCTATATAAGCCCCTGGTTCACTGATAAGTATACAACATAAGTTATTAAAGCCAACATTCTGCATAATAACTGCTGGATTCATAAACCCATATTGATTAGGCAATCATAGACTTAAAATTTGGGAGCTAGACAAGGATTTAGCTAAGAGATTAATTAGACTAACTTAATTTCCCTAGCAGCTTAGTGATTGCATGATTAGGACTATCAATCAATCCATAGTCATGAAATACCCTTTCTATACTAGGCATTGTGCGACACGCTGAATACTAAAATGGAAAAAAACTAGATCCCTACATTTAAAAGAGTAACAGTCTGTTGCAACGTATCAGTGTAACTTAACCACTGCAACTAGCATAACTCCAAACTTGGGCTCTGGAGTTTCCTGGATAGATTCCATTCCATCTCTTATTTGCTGCATTAGACTATAAAATGGAGATGATAATGTCCAGTTGAAAAGGTTGTTAGGAGGAGAAATAAGATTTTGAATGTAAATGATTGTAAGTTTTCAGTAATACTCTTTCATTATGATTTTAATCTAGTGTATGTGTACCTTAAATCCATGTGATAGCTACACAGTAGCCAATAGTGGGATATTAAATCATAAAGGAGGGTATTAATAGGAGACATTGCTAGCTTAATTAATGAATAAAGATACTGCCCTTTTAACAGTGTTTAAATACAGTAATTATACTGAATATCTAAAGTGATAGAAGGGACTTAAAGAGTAATTCATTTACGTTCTACGAACATTCATTAAACACCTTTGTGCTATGCATGTACCAGATCAAAGAATAATAAAGCATTGGGCCTGTCTGAGAGAGTATGAGCTTAAAAAAGGGAAATTTAGGCTAAATAAAATGAAAGAAGTACTTTACATAGCGAAATATAAATTTGTGGAAGTTATCTTGTTTTATAGGCTAGAAGAGTAAGTCAGTACAAAAACCTAGATGATGAAACCATATTCTGTTTCCAGTGGAAAATATGATTTGGAAAATGAGAATTAGATGGGAGGGTGGAGGTGAGGTTAAAGGATATTGTCCCTGACTTCGGAAGTTGAAGTTAGAGTGACTGTCATGAAACCATATCTCTTTAAGAGAGAAATTACTCAGGGGCGCCTGGGTGGCTCAGTGGGTTAAGCCTCTGCCTCGGGCTCAGGTCATGGTATCGGGGTCCTGGGATTGAGCCCCACATCGGGCTTTCTGCTCAGCAGGGAGCCTTCTTCCCCCTCTCTTTCTGCCTACTTGTGATCTCTTTCTCTGTGTCAAATAAATAAATAAAATCTTTAAAAAAATAGAGATTACAGAGCTGAATCGAAGACTTTTGATATAGTAATTATTATGGTCATAGGTGTCATATCTTGGCATTTGGGGTTGGGTTGGGGTAGTTTATGTTCAGATTTATTTTTTTTTGAATTTTCCACTTTGTACCTCTTTGAATTCTCTTGAGCCCCCTCAGATGCCATCTGTTGATATAATCTCATTATGATCCGAATTCTCTACTCTTAATACTGTAAACTACTCACAGTGTCAAAAAATCTGTACCTACTTGTCTATGAGCCTTCCCCTGGTCTTTCTGCCCAGGCCATGACCCTGGTATTCATTCCCTAATTGTCCTAGGATTTTGCTAGTGGATAGGTATTCCATTAAAACCACTAGACCTTGTGTCAAAAGTCCTACCTAGAGGTATTTGTTATTTTAAATCAGTAAAGCATTTTTAAGATTTGCAATTTTATTAAGATCTTGTATTTATTTTTAATTATTATTATTATTATAATTATATTTATTTAGGAGGCTCCACTCCCAGCATGGAGCCCAAAGCAGGCTTGAACTCAGAATTGAGCTGAGGGGCGCCTGAGTGGCTCAGTGGGTTAAGCCTGTGCCTTCGGCTCAGGTCATGATCTCAGGGTCCTGGGATTGACCCCCCACATCAGGCTCTCTGCTCAGCAGGAAGACTGCTTCCCCCTCCACCTCTGCCTGTCTTTCTGCCTACTTGTGATCTCTCTCTCTCTGTCAAATAAATAAATAAAATCTTTAAAAAATAAAAAGTCACTAAACTGAGCCACTCAGACGCCCCCAAGATCTTGTATTACTTTTAAATTTATTGAAAACAAAAGAGATGAATATAGACACAATACAGCTCTCAAAATTACCAGTATTTTAGGATAAGCAAATATGCCTATCTCTCCCCTAACACCCCATTCCTTGCTTTAAAAATATGTACATAAGGGTGCCTAGATGGCTCAGTCAGTTGAGCATCCAACTCTTGGTTTCAGGCTCTGGCCATGATCTCATGGATTGTGGGATGGAGCCCCAAGTTGGGCTTCCCTTGGGGTGCTCTGCTTAGTAAGGGGGTCTGCCTGGGGATTCTCTCTCTGCCCCTCCCCACACTTGCATGTGCGTGTGTGTGCGCGCGTGCTCTCTCACTTGCTCATAAATCTTAAAACACACACACACACACACACACACACACACACACACACTTTTTCTTCCTAGTTCTAGGAAATGAGAGAGAGAATAGCTCAGAAGGGACAGTGTATCTAACTATCTTTTTCCATTCTAGTTTTTAGTTTTTCTCTTAAATAAGCAAAACGTTCTCCTTGTATGTCAAGTAAGGGCATGTTTACTAGAAAAGATTTAGAAAATTCAGAACAACATAATAATTTTACATCCCTTAAAATTGCTACCTAATTAACATGGAGGTGAGTTTTTGTTTTGTTTTTCAGAGTTGAAATTACTTGACACTTAAAATTTTATATCTTCCTGCTTTTATTTTTTTAAACTTAACATTTCCATAAGCATTTTCACATATCATTAAAGATGATCCATAAACAATTTTTGGCTGCATATTCTGTCTGATTTAGGTTTCCATATTTAGATTTCCATATTTCCTACTATAAATGATGCTGCCGTGAACATCTTAATACTAGAGCTTTTCCTGAGTGTTTGATTATTTTCATAGGATAGAATGTTACTAGCTTTTTTTTTTTAAGATTTTTTTTTTTTTTTTCTTAAAAAGAGCGAGAGTGAGCCCAAGCAGGGAGAGAGCAGCAGGCAGCAGGATAAGTAGGCTTTCCACTGAGCAGGGAGCCCGATGCAGTGCTCAATCCCAGGACCCAGGGGTCAGGACCTGAGCTGAAGGCAGCCACTTAGCCAACTGAGACACCCAGGCATCCCTGTAATTAGCTATTTTTAAAACTAATTTTATCTGTTTTATTTTTATGGTGTCTTAGTACTTTGAATTGGTTTTTATGAATGCTTTTTCTGGATATTAATCATTATTTCTTCCGTATGGTCCTCAGTTTGTTGTCTTCAAATTCAGTCGTGCATGTTTTTCTCAAACTAGGATGCCTAAAATGGATTAATCTTGGGGTGCCTAGGTGGCTTGGTTGGTTAAGTGTCTGCCTTTGGCTCAGGTCATGATCCCAGGGTCCTTCCTGGGATTGAGCCCCACATTGAGCTCCCTGCTCAGTGGGGAGCCTTCTTCTCCCTCTCCTGCTTCCCCTGCTTGTGCGCTCTTTCTCTCTCTCTCTCAAATAAAATCTTGAAAAAATGAATCTTCTGTTCTTTCTCCTTTCCTCACAGTATGGCTGACTGAATCACAGAAGGCTTATCTTTTCATCTTTGATCTTCCCTTATTTGTCCTCTGCTACATCTTGTCAGCCATTGAATCCTTTTGATTCAACCTCTTAAGTGTTTTTTGCATTCTATTCACTTTCTCTAACCCTACTACCACTATCTTATTATAGTTACTGTTACCTGTCCCCTGTTGTTTCTTCAGTAGCCTGCCTCTAGTCTTCCTCCCTCCCTTTCAAAGTCTTTGACACACTGCAGTGAAAGTTACTGTTCCAAAAAGACAGTCCTATAATGTGATGTTAAGTCTCTGGCTTGAAATGTTTCAGTTACCCTGCTGCCTGCAAGTTAAAGGTCTGCATGTGACTTTTCAAGTCACCTTTTCAGTTTCACTTCTCCTCACCTTGCAACTTCTTTTACCTCTTCTCCTTAGACATCAGGTACTGAAAGAAGCTGTGATGTTTCCTGTCTTCTGGACTTTGCATATGCTGTTCCCTTTACCTCAGGCACTCTTGGCCATCATTACCCTCCACTGACATCCTACCCCCCAAACACACATACGCTCCTGACAATCCCTACATCTTTCCCACTGTACTTCCAGGTCTCAGATAATACTGCCTGCCTCCCTAAGAAGCCTTCACTGACATTCTCCTCAACCAACTGAGTGCACTTCACTGAAACAGCCACTTTTAACATCATTTCCTTCCAGTTTTTTTTGCTGTGTGTATGTTTATCCACTTGTTCTATGATTATCTCTTTATCAGCACTTCCCATATAGTTTTTACAAGGAACTCAAATGGCCATGAGATACTACCAGTTCTATGTAAGAAGGATTCCATCAAGTTTGGAATACAGTGCATACTGTATCTTCTTGGAAATTCATAATGTAAATTAGCATGTGAAAGGTCCTGAGACATTCTACTAAGCATTTCACCGAGGACTGACTATATGCAGTGGTGAACAAAAACAGTTTGGACCTTACTAAATCCTAGGGTTGTGTTTTGACCTTTTCTTAAATTAACTGTACTTGCTCTTTTTGGTACTGGACATCACCCCTTCCTAAAACTGATCCTTTGTCATCTGTATCACTGTATTCTCTTAAGTGTCCTGGTATTTCTCTGACTTGTTCCTTCTTTACTTTTGTCGTGGTTCATTTTCCTCTGTCCACTAAATGTTGGTGTTCCTTAGAGTGTGGTCTTAGCCCACTTCTCTTTTCCCTCTTCCTCTTCTCCCTGTAATCTCACACACTCTGGTGGTTTCAGACATCATCATGCTAACTCATTGTTTTAGTGCATCCTCAAAAGATGGTAGAAATGTTTCAAGTACAAGGGGCAGTGTCTTAGGACGTGAAGTAAATCCGAGCCTCTTGGGGGAAAAGGAGCTGCGACGCTACCAGCTTCCACTAGTAGACAACCAAGCTAAAAATTTGAAGTCATTCTTCACTCTCCCTCCCAGATTTCTCAAGTGCTGCCACTTTCACATCCTCTGTACTTACATCCATTACCTCCCCTCCAGTGTCCTTGCCACTCCTCGTTTTATGCCTTCATCATTTCTTCTTGAAACTGATTGAAATAGCCTTCTTTTACACGCAGTTTGCTCCCTGGTTTCCAGCTTTATGGAATCATCATGGTGTACTAAAAAATGCAGGTCTCATCACACCATTCTCTTGCTTGAAACCCTTTAGGGGTTCTTTGTGTCTCTGGAGTAATGATGAGAAACTCCTTAACAAAGCTTAGAAGCTGCCTCTTCTGCCTTCCTCTCTTTACTCCATAATTATTACTTTATTCTCATCAGTCTTCAGCTGTCATGGCACTTCTCTGTTTCATTATGGCTTTCTCTGGTGAGATTGTCCATACTACCTCCTTTTCTTGTAATACTCTTTCCTTGCTTGCTTCCTTCTATATATCTCTTTTATTGCATTTGCACATAAGCAGATGATGTATAATGAGGTTTTTTTCCTCTCTGGACTGTGAATTCCTTGAGATCAGGGAGTATGTTTTAATGGTTTTTATAATCCTGCACCTCTGGTGCATAGTAGGTTCTCTGTAAATGTTTGTTGAATGAATGAGATCTTGAACAAATTCATTCCCAGCCGTGGTCCTTCACCTCTTGTATGCCCCACCCCTCTTGTCTGAAATTCCTAAAGTGCCAGTTTTACCAAGGGGGTTTTTAGATACCTAAATTCTGAAGGTTGGGAGAGTTACCTGTTTTTTTGTTTTGTTTTTTTTTAAATAATGATGTTGCATTATGACAATATTAAAAGTGATGTGGCATCGTTTTTAGTGTATAGAGAAATCCAAACCCTTAATAGTTGCCACGTGAGACTACTGAATATACTTTACAACTTATGCATGACATTGTAATATGTATTGATTAAACTTGTCTTTTTATTATAGAAGCCTGTTAGTGGAGACTGCATTAATGTTACAGGTCATTGGCTCTTCCATCAATTTAATATTGCCCTAGAATACAAAATTCAACAACTAAAGTAATTCTTAAGACATTGTCAGCAGCAGTATAAACTTCATTTTGTATTTTTCTTTCTTCTGTGTATCAAATCCCAGATCTACTGATGTACTGCTCTGGGGCCTGTTCTCTTTTGAGCCATGCTAATATCTTGCCACTTGCTTCATTCACGTTTTGAGGTTAGTGCAGTTGCCTCCTGACTGTTAACTTTCCTCGCTTTTATCCAGTTTTCATCCATCTGCTACACCTTTGCCAGAATGATCTTTCTTAAAACTTTTATCTGATCACGTGAGTCTTACTTAACATCCTTTAGTGGCTCCCCATTGCCTTCAAAATGAACTACAGACTCCTGAGAATGGAAGCTAGTCCCTGTGCACTTCTAGCTCACCTCTCTGCACGAACTCCATCGTGCAGCCCATGCTTGAGTGTACTGAACTCTCAGAGTCCTTTCATGCCTCCTGCTCTCCAGCCTTACAGCCTTTGATAGAGGCTGTGGCCTTGACCTCTCTTATTCGCCTTCCCACCCCTCACCCTTGTCTGTCTGACTCCTTTTCGTCCTTTCAGTCTTCCTCCGGGAAGTCTGATATTCCCATCCCAACCCTAGACTCTGTGTTACTGTTGCACACCATGCTTATGTGATGGACATGGACACGTGCTTACCTTGAGGATAGGGACAGCAAGTTATTCAGACGTTTCACATAGTGCCAGTACATGTATGATCTCAGTAAATAAATATTGACTGTTGCCATAATTGTTAGTCATTCCGGAATGCACTGTTAACTTCTTTAAAATCTGTTTTTGTAGCCTCAAGGAATAGGTTCTCCTAGTGTCTACCATGCGGTTATCGTCATCTTTTTGGAGTTTTTTGCTTGGGGATTATTGACAGCACCCACCTTGGTGGTAAGTAATCTTTTAATTTATTTATTATGGACTTAAATCTCTTTTTGTTCAGTTTCAGGGGGGTGGGAAAGGTAGTCCTTTTTTTTTTTACCTTTCCATGGTGAATTCTTACACCAATATTATCAGCTCTTCAGTACTGTATTTTACTAGTTTAGTTGTCTTTTCCAACCTTTACTTCTCCCTTACTTTGTGGGGAGGGCTTGGCTGGGTGAGATTCTTGTGAACACTGCCCTTGGGTAAGCAGGGGCTCATTCCCCGCTCTGGATAGGGTAGATGGGATTCTTAAACTGAGAGGCTTAGGAAAAATGTTATCTATGACCTGAATTACTCAGCATTATTATTTTGAGATTCATTCATGCAGCTGCATTTTCCAAATGCAAGTTTCTCTTAGGTTAGGCTGAGTCTCGAGAGGTAACCTTTTCACAGCCCTAAGCTGATTTTCCCCAAATATCCCAAGGTTTGGAACCTTAGAAAAGACGTCCCTGCTAGTCCAAACAATTTAGGTGATAACTAGTTTTCTCCTTTTGATGTAGATCAGGGGAATGGAATAAAGGAAGGAGTAGTTATGGAAGAAGTCTGTAATACCTTGAAAGGTGTAATTAGGATAAATGTATAGCTTACCAAATCTAATAGAATTTTAAAGTGATATGCTTCCTTATATTTTTTGAGATTGCTCGTTACACAGGAAAGGTTTTCACAAAAACGTTTATAAATAAATTATATGATCATATAAGTAGATTTATGTTCTAAAAAAGAGAGAAAATTTCCATTCTATGTATCTCCATATTATATGGCTACATAATCATTACTGGAGCTACATAAAATATGAATGTTTAATAGTTGTTTTGAATATATAGGGCATATTCATCAGTACTGTTAAAACACAATTCAGGGGGCACCTGGGTGGGTCAGTGCGTTAAGCCTCTGCCTTTGGCTCAGGCCATGATCTCAGGGTCCTGGGATTGAGCCCCTTATTGGGCTCTCTGCTCAGCAGGGAGCCTTCTTCCCCCCTCACTCTGCCTGCCTACCTGTGATCCCTGTCTCTCTCTGTCAAATAAACATAATCTTTTAAAAAACAAACAAACAAAACCAAAAACACAATTCATAAGAACAGGAAAACTCAAGCACAGTTTTTTCTATAAATAAACCATGCATTGCAAGTTAGAATAGTTCCCTGAATAGTAGCAGTTACCTGACATGTAATTGTAAGAATGCTGATTTGAGTTTGTTTTCATTGAGATCTTTTACTTTTTAAGAAGGACTTACTTGGGGCCACCTGGGTGGCTTGGTTGGTTAAGTGTCTGCCTTTGGCTTAAGTCATGATCTCAGGATCCTGGGATTGAGCCCCACATCAGGCTTCCTGCTTTTCCTGTCCTGCTCCCCCTGCTTGTGCGCGCGCGCGCGCGCGCGCGCGCTCTCTCTCTCTCTCTCTCAAATAAATAAATAAATAAAAATCTTTACAAAAAAAAAAAAAGGATTTACTTGTAATAGGTCATCAATTGTACATTAATAGATTTTCAAAATAATTGAAATGTGAACTTTTAAAATACCTGATCTTTTTTTAATTTAATAATTTCTGATGGGAGTCCTTCAAAAATTAATTTATACATTTCCTGCCTTCATAATCGATGCCGTACCCTGATTTGGAACTTCATCAGGTGATGCAAGTTCATTATGACATTTGTAACTTCATTATATTGTAATAACCTGATGTCATGGGTTACTGAGGTGCTGTGATAACTGTGTGGTCTCACACTTATATTCGCTTCCCTCATGTTCCAGCGTGTTTTTTTTAATAGTCTACTACCAGTTTAACATATAAATCTATCTGGTGGGGCATCAGCCCTATTTAAAAGCATCAGTCCTAGTTTAAAGTACTTGAGCTTTGTGATAGTAAACAGTTCATTTATATTTATATTATGGTGGGTTCAGGCACAGTTCTAAGCACTTGAAATGCATTATCACTATTAATCGTCTAAGTCCCCTTATGGGTGAGGTATTAGCCTGGTAATACAGACGAGAAAATTAAGGTTTAGAAAAATTAAGCAGCTTATTTGCAACTACTATGATAGTAAACTGCAGAATTGGTATTTGAAACTAGGCTTGCTTTGTTCCAGTGCTAAGCCTAGGGGAAGGCTGGGAGTAAGTGGTTCATACCTGTGATTTAGGTAGTTAAGACTATTGGCAGTGTGAAGGGTAGCTAAGTAGAGAGATTAAAATGTTTTGGGTAGTTGTTTGTGAGCCATCAAAAAAGCTTTTTGTGATATTTCCATAATTTGTCAACAGGATTTAAAGTGTATATAGCAATTTTAAAAATTTGCTTCTATTATATATTCTTTAGATAGGTCAGGTTTTTGTCTAACTTTGATATTTTTTTTTCCTAATTGGACAAAAGGAGACTGTCTTCTTTAAGAACAAGAAAGAATCCAGTTATTTAGACGTAAAGGCTTGTTTTTTAGTTCATTTATTGTAGCTAACTTTGTGCTTAGTATATTTTTAATTTTTTTGTTAGCTAAAAAATGGGTAGTGCTTTTGATTTTTTTTTTTTTTTTTTTTTACTTTATAAAATGTTGAATTGCGTTCTGATCAGGAAAATGAAAGTTGCTAATTTGGGAGGACTTGATTTTTTTTTTTTTTTTGCCAGCATGATTCTATTTTTTGTAATAATATCTATAACATTGCCAATTATTTGATTTATAGCAAGAATTTCTTCGCCATGGTTGTTAAAACAGTATTCTTAATTCCCGTATTTGTCCTTTATATCTGATTTTTTTTTTTTTTTTAAGATTTTATGTATTTGACAGAGATCACAAGTAGGCAGAGAAGCAGGCAGAGAGAGAGGAGGAAGCAGGCTCTCTGCTGAGCAGAGAGCCGGATGCGGGACTCAATCCCAGGACCCTGGGATCATGACTTGAGCCGAAGGCAGAGGCTTTAACCCACTGAGCCACCCAGGTGCCCCTATCTGAATTTTTTTTTTTTTTTAAGATTTTATTTATTTATTTATTTGACAGAGAGAGAGAGATCACAAGTAGACAGAGAGGCAGGCAGAGGAATAGGGGGAAGCAGGCTCCCTGCTGAGTAGAGAGCCTGATAAGGGGCTCGATCCCAGGACCCTGGGACCATGACCTGAGCCTAAGGCAGAGGCCTTAACCCACTGAGCCACCCAGGGGCCCCCCTATCTGAATTTTTAAATGGCGAAATGGAGTTGTGGTTATTAGGAAGAATTGTCTGTAATACTATCATAGTCCTTACTCTTTATCTTTTCCCAATTTTACTTCATTAATAATTTTAAAGTCAAGCATCCTCAGAAAAAAATTTACATATTAATGAATATTAGGCTCAGAATTTTATTTTTGTAGTTCTTTTCTTATCTGTAATGTATACATGTTTTTAAATAATTGCAGTTTTTGTGTTCTACATTTTTCTTTGTGTGATGGGGAGATCTGGGTGGGGATGGGGTGGGACAGACCTAGGCAAAACAAGGATTGAGCTGTCACGATTAGATTGTATCTAAATGCTGAGATTTGTTATATTGCAGATTCTTACAGGTACTGCAGCCTGCAGGCATTGGAATAGCAAGAATCTTTGAAATATCTAAAGAAAATAGTGTGTGGAAGCACATGTATATATAATTCTTTCTCTATATATGTTACTTTTGTTGAGTCCCCAATGTTGGGTCCCCCCATAATGGGTCCATGGTCAAAGGAGCAAGACTGATACAAAGCGAAGGTCAAGCAAAGCTTTACTTCGAGCCAAGCATCAAGAATCAAACCGACAGTCAAACAGATGGGTCAGGGCCGCCCCTTACAGAGAGGGAGACCCCTCCCTGCCTCACAGACTAACTTTTATAGAGCAAAGGCCATGTGGTTGGGCCGGCCACACACAGCTGGCAAATGAGATTGTAACACACAGAGAAAGCTGCACAGTCATGCTAGGTCACACACGGGTGGCCAATTGAATTACAATTTACCCTATAATAGACATTTGAACTAGCCTATCACTTTGGTCAGAATTGGCGCCCAAAAGGCAGGGCCCACACTCCTTGGTAGCTAGGGAGACAGTATGCATGATCTACTGATTGGAAGCCTCCACCTGACCCGACTCATCCTGTATTCGGGCTATTATTTCCCCTGACCTGACCCACCCTTATATTTGGGCTTTGTTACCTGGGACTGGTTTCCCGGACTTGCTTTTAAGTAAGTTCCCCTGGGGGGGGGGGGGGTGCAGGGTCAATTTAAGTTTTACTGCATGAACAACAAAATGGCTGTTCAGCCTAGGTGGGGCCGCTCTGGCTAAATAGGCCCTTACACTTTTTTTAAATAATTAGAGATGCAGTGTATGCTTGTTGTAAAACATAAAGCAATATAGAATTGTGTAAGGACAGAAAAATTCCCCTGTAATCCTACCTACCCCTCCAGTCAAGCATCAACAGTTTGATAAGAGATCTTGGCTTCAGGGTAAACTTTACCTTTCCTGTTAGGACAAATCAGCCAACCAGAGATGAACATTTTCAGCAGTTAAAATGTGCATTTGTCACTGATTTTTTTTTCTTACTAGAAGTGAATATTAATGATACTTGGGGAGTTTTATCAAAATATCTGGGCCCTATAACCTGTCCTGCTGAAGTCAGAATCTTCCAGGGTGAGGCCCAGATGTGTATTTTTGAGAAGTGATTCTCATATATGTAGTATATATCACTAATTAAGAACCAATAGATTAATTCAGTGTGGATTTTAAAAGGTTTTGCTCACTTTGAGGCTTTTTACTTTCAAATTTGTGTTGTTGACGTTCTGGCAATCTTCTTTGTTTTAAACTCCTGTGCTCCCTTACTCCCCACCCCCATGTTGGTGTTGGGGACATGGGGGAGGGGGATTTCAAGGTACAAGAAGGCACCAAATCATAGTACTTCACCCTCTTTCTAAAAGTCAGTTAACTTTAAACATTTTATTTCCATTTTATGTGCTTTGAAACGGATTATAACCTAGAGAGTCATGGCTCTTAACATTTATTTTTTAAAAAGGAAGAATGGAGGGATGCCTGGGTGGCTCAGTTGGTTAAGCGACTGCCTTCTGCTCAGGTCACGATCCTGGAGTTGCAGGATCCAGTCCCGCATCGGGCTCCCTCCTCCACAGGGAGTCTACTTCTCCCTCTGACCCTCCCACTTCTCATGCTCTCTCTCTCTCTCAGTCTCTCTCTCTCAAATAAATAAAATCTTTAAAAAAAAAGGGGGGGAAGAATGAAGATGAAGTTATAAGTCAGTTTACTTGTATTTTTTCTTTTTAAGATTTTATTTATTTGTTTGACAGACAAGTAGGCAGAGAGGCAGGCAGAGAGAGAGAGAGAGAGAGAGGAGGAAGCAGGCTCCCTGCCGAGCAGGGAGCCCAGGGTCCTAGGATCATGACCTGAGCGGAAGGCAGAGGCTTTAACCCACTGAGCCACCCAGGTGCCCCAGTTTATTTGTATTTTAAGTCAGTATCTCTCCATACATTGCTCTCAAAAATTGTAAAGTTTTAGTGCTTTAAATTTTTTCTTTTAAGATTTTTGTTTATTTATTTGTTGGAGACTACATAAACACTGGGAATGACAGGCAGAGGGAGAAGCAGGCTTCCTGCTGAGCAAGGAGCCCGACATGGGACTCTATCTCAGGACCCTACTAGTATCATGACCCCAGTTGAACGCTTAACTGCCTGAGCCAGGGAGGCATTCCAGCATTTTAAATTTCAAAGATTTTCTTTGATTTATTCATTTAACAGATAACCAATGTTAAGATATATTAATTATAATAAATAGGATTATGATGTTTGGGATTTATTAGCCTTAGTTTTCTTTTTTCTTTTTTAAAAAACTTTATTTATTTATTAGGAGAGAGAGAAAGAACACAAGCAGGGGAGGGGCAGAGGGAGAAGCAGACTTCCTGCCGAGCGGGGAACTAGATGCAGGGGCTCCATCCCAGGACCCCAGGACCATGACCTGAGCTGAAGTCAGATGCCAAACCTACTGAGACACCCAGGAGCCCCTAGCCTTAGTTTTCAGAACCAATGTGAAGTTAAAGAATTCTTTTTAAAAAATTTCATGTGATTTCCATTATCTTTGAGTCTTAAACTCTTAGAACTTCTAGAACCCTGTGTTCTCCTAGAACACAGTGAAAGAACAAAAGTTGTGTTTTAATGTGGAGGACCTGCCCAGGGGAGGATGGTAAATTCTCTACCAACAAGGAGATTTACATTCACTACAAAGAATTTTAGACTGCCAAATATTTTTTAAGGACTGAAGTCTAACACTTTGAGAGGCTATATGTTTGGTTCATAGTGGGTGTTCAATCAGTGATTAATATATTAGACAAAGAGAATAACAATAGGAATCCATAGTGCTAAGAAGTGGCTTAACTTTTTTGACCTATGGTTCTGGAAAAACTAGGCCAGTGTTTGATGGTCCCGGATGCTCATATGCAATGTGTGTTATGGAACAAGACCCTATACTCAAATTCTCCAAAATTCTCCGGTGTTTCTTCTATGTAAATGGCTTAGCAGCCTTTGCTACAGAGGTAGTCCTGAGGCGTTTAATATTTTAAGGACTGTTTCTCCTAAAAGTTTTAGAATTCCACAAATTTTACGACCTGTAAAATTTCTTGGGAAATACTATATCTTTTCCTATTTGGCTCTAAAGTCCAGTGCTAAAAGGATCCTCACAGATTAAAAATCTTTACATTTGTATTGTTAGATTTGTCTCTATGTTAAAATTTTGCTAAAAAATCAAACAGGAGGGGCGCCTGGGTGGCTCAGTGGGTTAGGCCTCTGCCTTTGGCTCGGGTCATAGTTTCAGGGTTCTGGGTTCAAGCCCTGCATGAGGCACACTGCTCACCATGGAGCCTGCTTCCTCCTCTCTCTCTGCCTGCCTGATAAGTAAATCTTAAAAAAAAAAAAAATCAAAACAGGAATGTTTGTTTATCTTAATTTAACTATACTCTTTTTTTTTTTAAAGATTTTATTTATTTGACAGATAGAGATCACAAGTGGGCAGAGAGGAAGGCAGAGAGAGAGGGGGAAGTAGGCTCCCCACCGAGCAGAGAGCCCGATGAGGGACTTGATCCCAGGACCCTGAGATCATGACCCAAGCTGAAGGCAGAGGCCTAACCCACTGAGCCACCCAGGTGCCCCAAATTTAACTATATTCCTTTTGGGGGTTGTAAAGGTTTTTATTTTGTAACATTAGCTAAATTGCATGATTATTATGTTAAGTCACTTTGGAAACAGTGTATCAGATAATTATGAGCATTTAGTGAGTAATTACTAAATGAAGGCATTCTGTGAGGCACTAATCGAGATAAAGATACATTAAATGCAAGGTATAGTGTATTTAGTACCTATCCTTAAGAACTCTGAAATATAATTGAAAGGAAATAAATATTAAATACATGAAGAATTGAAAAATACTAGAGCCAAGTAGCTCAGTGATAAAAGAAATTTCACAAACCCTTTGTGACTGTCGAGTGCTATAATCACTTCTTGTTGGCTCTAAAAGAGGAAATGATTGCTTTGGACAGGAAAGTTTGGTGACAGAGGTGCAATTTGGAAAGTTTGGGGTTGGCTAGAGAGGCAAGATGAGGGGAACAAACATGCCAGATGGAGATGATGTCCTGTATGAAAGTGAATATTGGAAAGCATGAGAATATTTAAAATGGTGAAAAGACCAGATTGTTGGAATGGAAGGTAGCTTGGCAAAGTGAATCATTAGCAGTGAGATCTAGCATATTATAAAGCTTTTTGTAGGCATTCGTTATGGTCTTCATTCTTTGTAACACACATTTTTTTTTTTTTTTGTCCCTACAAAGATTTGGCCCTTAGTAACTATTGGAAGAAAACTGTATTTGATTTGTTGCAAAAAGTTTGGAGATACCACTTTAGGGAATTTAAATCTTTTCCTTTAGTGCAAGAACTGGCAAACTATGGCCAGATATATAGAGCAAATCCTATACATCATGGTAGTAGCCTGTTTTTCATAAATAATGTTTTATTTGGGGCACAGCCGGACCATTCCTATACATATAGTCTTTGGCTGTTTTTGTTGAGTTGAATACTTGTGACAGAGACTGTATAGCCTACAAAGCAATAAAAAGATACCTGCTGTCTGGTTCTTTACAGAAAGTTGTAGCACTGTGGACAGTTGGGGCCAAATGATTATTTGTTGTGACGGGCTGACCTGTGTGCTGTAAGGTGTTTTGCAGCATTCTTGATCTCTACCTCTTAGATGTAGCTCCCCATCCAAATTTTGACAATCAAAAATGTATTCAGACGTTGTTATATAACCCCTGGAGGTCAAAATCACCTTCAGTTGAGAAAATATGTAATATATATCATATAAAATATACAGACAAACGAATATCATAAATATGTGCTTTTTCCTATGTTAATGATTTTCTTTGACTAAACATTTCATTTCTAATTTTCTTTATTTTTACATGTGAGTTCATTTTTGTTAAATTTCTAGTTTTGGGCATAAGAGTAACTGAAGAAAAGGGAGGATTTTAATCCCTCTAAAGGTTTTCTTACAAGATGTCAGAATGTACACTCAGCATAGTTTTTCTTCCTAAAGAGATTTCCCAACTTTCTTATTCTCCATATTGCCATTCTCTCTTACATTTTTTGGAGAAACAGCATGGTCTAATGGAAGAAGCAGTGGCTTTTAAGTCAAGCAAGAACTTGGTTGCCTCATCTGTAGAGTGATATTTTATATAACCCATAATGTTGTTAGAATGAAATAAAATTATATATAAAGTCTCTGACACATAAGCTGTAAAAATGGTAGCTGTTCCTTCTTATTTTTTCAGTAATTTTTCCCTCCAGTTGCTTTTTCAACCAGTGGCTACCCAGTGGTTCACTTGCTGCCCATTGAACAAATTAATGTTAAGTGGTTTGAGACTCGGTCTTAGAAAGAATAGAGTAACTTGTTACACATTTTCAGAGGTGGGGATTTCTTTTTCTTACTTTATGGTGTCTTTCTAGATTCACTTTTTAGCAATTAAAATTTCCCTATTCTCCCAGTCTCCTATCTCAATAATGCCTGTCTGTAAAGGAGTTGTAAGTCAGTTATATGTGGCAAACAGTGAAGGCACCACATAGTAAGTAAAAGCATGGACTTTCAAACCCAGCTTCATGTGTTCAGTTTCAGTTTTGCTACATACTATGTAATCATGTGTAAGATGCTTAACCTCTGCCTCTATCAGTGTTCTTGTAGGATCATTAAGAGGAATTGAAGGAAATAATATATGTAAAGTGCCCAGTTTAGTGTTTTGTGACATCGTAAATTCCAAATAAATGTTTGCTATTATTAGTACTTACTCAAATGTATAGCATCAGACAAATCTGAAAATTTACAGGAGATAAGATTTTGTGAAGGTATGTTTTAAAATGTAAATGTAGAAGTTTTACTGAGAGTAAAATGTGGTGTGAGATTTTTATTTTGTATTTTTTCTTTAGGTATTACATGAAACCTTTCCCAAACATACATTTCTGATGAATGGCTTAATTCAAGGAGTAAAGGTAGGATCAATGATGTATTTGCCCATGTACACACAGGCACATACACTTTCATGTGTATACCTCTGCCAGTATAACAGTTAGTTAATAGACAAATGCACTGTTAATTTTTACAATTTGAGTATATCTTGGGGGGTTGCTTAACACTTCAAAAAAATGAACTGGGTTTTAAATATGATCTTTATTATTAAAGAAAAATATATTTACTTTCATTGGTCATCTAAAAATGATCTGATTAAAATACAGACAACTACATATAATGATAAACCACATCATAACAGATTTATGTGTTGGCATTTTTATTTCAGAGATCTAAATGCCTTTATAAGCCAACAACAAACATACAGCCTGAAGAGAAAAGAACTATTAAAAAATACATAAATATAAAACTATATTAAAGTCTTGATTATTATACATACTCTCTACTCTTGATTTCATTTGACCAACAAGGTTTATAAATAGGTAATTAGCCTATGAATATAAAATTTAGCCTATGAAGGGGCGCCTGGGTGGCTCAGTGGGTTAAAGCCTCTGCCTTCGGCTCAGGTCATGATCTCAGGGTCCTGGGATCGAGCCCCACATCGGGCTCTCTGCTCAGCAGGGAGCCTGCTTCCTCCTCTCTCTCTGCCTGCCTCTCTGCCTACTTGTGATCTCTGTCTGTCAAATAAATAAATAAAAAATCTTTAAAAAAAAAATTTAGCCTATGAATATAAAAACAGATAACTAACATGATATTCTTTATAGAATTGCTAATGTGGAATTATTGTGATTGAGAATTCATTAGAGCATTTCATATGAACATGGAACCAGAGCCTTGCAGGTGATTGTAGACAATCTTGAGAAAGTTTTAAATTTTATATAGACAAGAAATAAGTTATCTAAAGTTTTGGTGGTATTATGCTGGAAATAAACTATATATATATATATATATATATATATATATATATAATGTTATGTTAGAAATAAACTTAAAAAAATTCTTCTATGATAGAATGATTTATTTTTCGCTCATTGGTATAGATTGTATACATTTTTTTTCATTTACTTTTTTTTAGGGGTTGTTGTCATTCCTCAGTGCCCCACTTATTGGTGCTCTTTCTGATGTTTGGGGTCGGAAATCCTTCTTGCTGCTAACAGTATTTTTCACATGTGCCCCAATTCCTTTAATGAAGATCAGCCCATGGTATGTGCATAATCAGATCACAACGATTAAATATCGTTCTCTTCATTGTTTTCTGAATAGTCCTTAATTTCGTTCACCTTTTTGCCATCTTACCTTTTATATAGATTTTAATTTTATTCTTCCAGTATTCTTTGATGCAGATAAGAGGGTCCTTAAAAATAAAGTGGCTAAGTAATAGTTCATAATGATTTTAGAACTAGATACTACTATAGGAAGTGTGTAGACTATTGGCGATAAACTGCTTTTGGATTTCACAGCCCAAAATAATAGTTGCTTAACATCAAGGAAGCTTATTTCTTTCTCCGTATAAAAGAAGTCAGGAGTTGAGCAGTGTAGAGCTGGTTTGGCGGTTCTGGGGAACCAGACCTTTTCTGTCTTTGTGCTCTGCCATTCTCTGCTAGCTCCTCCAATGTCCAGTATGGCTGCCTGAGCTCCAGCTTGTGTCACACTTCAGGCAGCAAGACTCTGGAAGGAATGGCTAAGAAGAGCACACTGCCTTCCTATAAAGAAACTACACAGTTCTCATCCAACCTCTGCTTGTATCTGTCTGGTCAAATTTCAGGCATATGCTCCTCCTTGTTATAAGATGCTAGGCCCATGGCCTCCTTAATTGAAATCAGGATTCTTTCACTTAGGAGGAAGGGAGGGAAAGCTAACAATGAGAATGATTTTCTCAAGGTAATAGAGCCCAGTTTTGTTATAGCTTTATTAATTCTCCTAATGTTCTGTTCCACTGCATATTAATGTTAGTTCTGCATCATAGATGGGCTGTATTTTCCATGGCTATCTAGAAAGACTAAGGGAATATAAGAGCCAGGATCTTCCTCTTGTAGGTTAGACAGATACGATTCTGAAGGCCAAACCCTTGATGAATGCTAATCACTCAAATGAAATCTTATCAGAGGAGTCTAGGCGATGAACAAGAGATTCGCTGTGAAAAACTGTATTAGGAAAAATTTAGTAAGCAATAAAGCCCTAGTGGGATATTTTGAAAGTTCGTTATGATGACACATAATTTTTAAAACTAAACATTCAACATCACAATAGGAATTTTTATTCCTAGCCAGTTATTTTGAAATCATACACACCGAAATGTAGTTTGCTTTTTAAAATAGCTTTTTTCACTCTTTACAGTAATTGTCTATTCTCTGTTTCATTTATGAGTATTGCCACACAGGTTTCTTCTATGTGAAGACTGAAATGTTTGTTTTGCCAACATTTGAAAAGCCAAATATGGCTTATGGAAAAGCATCTGGTTTATAGAGGCATAAAATAAATATAGAGTAACTTGTTTCTCCATTGTACCCACTGAATTTTGTGTTTTGTGTAGTGGTATGGTGGGAAATAGTAATGGATCAATTACAACAGAGTTTAGTTTGTTGTTCTTTTTTTAGTATATGTGCTGCCGAAGCGAGCACTTGTTCTTTTTAGTAAAACCAACAACAAAGCCATTTAACAGCTCAGTAGTTGGGTAAAATATTCACCTGGATATATTGTCTAATTTTAAGTATTCCTGCATAGTAACTGAATTGCTTTTGAAGGGTGACTTCTAAGAGTGTATTTTCCTTTATATCTATGGATTATGATTTATAGAAGAATCCGTGAACTGTCTTAGTAAGCCATTGACTGAAATTCGCTGTTTTTTACTCTAACTCACTTATAGGAATAAAGGAAAGTTACGGTGTAATGGTAATTGTTTTGACGGTTCTTGTCAATTTTTTTTCAATCCTAGGTGGTATTTTGCTGTTATCTCTGTTTCTGGGGTTTTTGCAGTGACTTTCTCCGTGGTATTTGCATATGTGGCAGATATAACCCAAGAACATGAAAGAAGTATGGCTTATGGACTGGTATGTATGTCTATTCTGTTCTTTGTATCTGTGGGAAAATACCTTGTTTTTTAATTATTTCATATTACAAGTGTAAGCCTTTGCATTATAAAATTTATTTCTTCGTATAAAATACATTTCATAATAAAGTCATCAATTACTATCTAATGGATGACTTATATCAAAAGTTTTTTTCGGGGCGCCTGGGTGGCTCAGTGGGTTAAAGCCTTTGCTTCCAGCTCAGGTCATGATCCCAGGGTCCTGGGATCGAGCCCTACGTTGGGCTCTCTGCTCAGCGGGGAGCCTGCTTCCCCCTCTCTCTCTGCCTACCTCTCTGCCTACTTGTGATCTCTGTCTGTCAAATAAATAAAATCTTTAAAAAAAAAAGTTTTTTTCAGTACAAAGCCTTGTAAATTTTGATTTTTTAGTAGTAGTCATATACGTCAGGTTTGAAATTATAGAATATTTTTACCGTATAGAAGTTCTTTTTAAAGAATACTAAAAATTGGGATGCCTGGGTGGTTTAGCTGGTTAAGTATCTGCCTGCAGCTCAGGTCATGATCCTAGGGTCCTGGGATCCAGTCCCACATGGGGCTTCCTGCTCAGCGGGGAGCCTGCTTCTCCCTCTCCCTCTGCTGTTCCGTCCTGCTTGTGTTCTTTCACTCTCCCTCTGACATATAAATAAATAAAATCTTTTAAAAAACTACTAAAAATAAGGAATTATTTAATGTCATGAGTTTTTAAACATTACTAATATTTAATGGCTACTCTAAAATGCAATAGGCTAATGTACAGGTCAGGGATCAGCAGAATGTTTCTGTGAATTTGTGGGCCACATAGAATCTCATTTTGTATCTCTGTGTGTGTGTATTTCTTCAAAAATGTAAGAACCATCCTTAGCTGGATTGACCCAGAGGTGGCAGTTTGCCAATCTCTGAATACTGTTTTGAGAAATTAAGTATTTGGTGGTGGTGTAATCTCTTGTCCATTAAATCTAGGAATAAAAAGGCTAACAGAGACATGATAGTATACAGATCATTATGAGATCGAAGCAGGACAGTGATGAGTGTCAGCAAATATGGGACAAGGATCTTTTGATAAAGAAGGACTGCGTACTATGTCAGCCTGAATCTTAGTTTTACAAGAAACTGTCTTTGATTCAAAGGACATGAAGAATCATGGATTAGTAAGTTTTTAGGGGAAATACCTATTGTGAGAAACTTTTAAAAAAAAACTGATTTCGGTCGTAAACTTAGAACACTAAACAATACGAAGTTGATGATGGCCCTCTTCCCCTCTCCCCACTTGCATGTGTGAGTGCTCCCTGTCTCCAAAATAAATAAATAAAAATCTTTAATTTGCTAAATCTGCCCTAACAAAATACCACCACAATCCAGTTTTAGAACATTTCCATCTGCCCAAAGGCCATCTGCCATCCATCCCCACCCACCTTCCAGGCAACCAATCACCAGTGTACTTTCTGTCTTTGTAGTTTTGCCTTTTTTTTTTTTTTAAGATTTTGTTACTGAGCTCGTGAGTGGGGGGAGGGGCAGCAGGAGAGAGAGAATCTGAAGCAGAGCAGACTCTGCAGTGAGCACGAGTCTGATGTGGGGCTCCATCTCAGCAGCCCTGAGATCTTTACCCGATCCCAAACTAAGAGTCATATGATTTAACCAACTGAACTACCCAGGTGCCCCTGTAGGTTTGCTTTTAATAGAAATTAAACATAAATGAAATAACAGAACATGGTCTTTTCTGTCTGCACTTAGTTATCATCTTTCATTCTTGTTGTTACATTTACCAGTAGTTCCTCTTTTACTTTGGTGTAGTTTTACACTGTATGGGATGTACTCTTTTTGTTCAGCCATTCCCCAGCTGATGGACATTTGGGTCAATAGTGAGATGCTTAAAGTTACTACATTGTTATGTACGTGTCAAATAATTGGCCTTTGGAAGTTGAATTGTTTCTTTTGAGCAGTTATTCATAAAGAGCTAAACATAAGCACTTCTGTGAAGTTAAATCCTCCATCCAGAAGTCAAAAATGGCACAGAGACAGAATAAAGCACAAGGTGGGGAGCAGCTCACGCATGACAACATAATTTCTAATTCTCCAGCACAGAGCCTGGTCTCCGTCAGGTGATACTTGCTGCCATGTCTACTGATTTGCCAGCCATTTTGTCTAATAGGCCAGACACGTCTGGGATTAAGTTATTCCTCCCCCTGTCCTCTTTAATCTGCATCTTCCCCAGACGTATGTGGACTTCCTCAAAGTTTGAGAGAGACATGGTTAGTGATATACTCAGTGCCAAGGACCTGTGATCCTATCCTTCCTAACTCTGCCACCTAAACGATCACCTAGTTCAGTTTTGTACTAGCACTTACACTCTTACTGATGAGAAAGAAGATAAACCTCAAAGTCTTTAAGCTTTATTTCAGCTAGCCTTATGCATCAAGGTAAACATTTATCTCATTTTAATTTTAATATTGGGGAAAAAAAATCACAGTGACAGTGGATTTCCCCAGAGCATTGTTCTTTAGACTTCTTTCAGGCCATTACATATTTTTTTAAGTTAAGAATCTAATTCTTTCCTCTTTTTGCAAAAGATCCAGGTAAGATCCTGGAAAGGGAGAGCGTGGCAGGAGGACTGACGTAAATCTGCATTCTGCAGCTCTGAAGGAGAGTCAGGGTGTGCGGACTAATCTCTTGCTGTCCACTTGGATTTATTGCAGGTTTCAGCAACATTTGCTGCAAGTCTGGTAACCAGCCCCGCAATCGGAGCTTACCTCGGCCGTGTGTACGGGGACAGCTTGGTGGTGGTCCTGGCTACAGCCATAGCGTTGCTGGATATTTGTTTTATCCTTGTTGCTGTGCCAGAGTCTTTGCCCGAGAAGATGCGGCCAGCGTCATGGGGGGCACCCATTTCCTGGGAACAGGCCGACCCTTTTGCGGTAAAAAGTTTACGTTTTTTCCTTCTCTTCGGCAAAAAAAGTGAATGTATGATTCAGTGCGATGTTCATATTTTGTCGTGGATGTTTCTTTGGGGAAAACATCTTGACATATTTTTAAAATATTTTGAAATACTTTTCAGAATAGTTTGGGGAGGATGAAAGACATTTTGAAAAGACAGCTAAGTGTCTGTACACTGCCAGAAGATAACACTGCATATTTTTAAAAACAGTTCAGTGTTTGAGTATAAAACCTTATATCAGTCTTTTTCTTATTCTAGTCCTTAAAAAAAGTGGGCCAAGATTCCATAGTGCTGCTGATCTGCATCACGGTGTTCCTCTCCTACCTACCAGAGGCAGGCCAATACTCCAGCTTCTTTTTATACCTCAGACAGGTAAAATCCTGATGTGCCAAAAGGGACTTTTCTTCCACTGTTTAGTGCCTTCATAACAAAAATATTTCATGTCGAGAGCTGTGATAGCAGAGACTTTTAAATGCCTCCTGTGTTGTAAATAACGGCTCACTGGAGTTTACTTCCTACATAGAGTGGTTGATGCTCCTTAGGCATATCTGTTAAGACTTCGGCTTCTGCAGAAAGATAGAATTATCCTGTCACTGTATGTGGCTTGAGCTTATGTGTTGTCTATAGAAGTGATGGGATGCTTGTAATCCATCTGTCTAGTCCAGTCTCTCAGTCATGGAGGGCATGTATCAGTAAAGCAGCCAGCTCTACTGAGAGCATTTGTTTTTCCTCCTTGACACTAATCTTACCAAGGAGGATCAAGCCTTTATCGATATCCATAAAATCACAAAACAGTGCACTATTTATAACATGGATTCTGAGTGCTTGATAGTGGTCTCAAATTTATGAAACCTAAGTCTAAATTAAGAGACTTAGAATTACTGAATCTAAATTAAGTAGCTATTATTTGTAGTCTGTCGACAGTTGTTACAATTGTGATTCTCAATGAAAGCCAGAGTCTTCCTTTGAAGAATTCTTTGGTTATAAATGAGTTGTGGTTTTTTTTTTCCTGGCCCATTTAATGTTAATATACAAGGACTTGCATCAGTATGGTTTTTGTTGCACTTTTGTCTTTATTAATGTTCCTTTTTCTGGAAACCTTCTAGATAATGAAGTTTTCACCGGAAAGTGTTGCAGCATTTATAGCAGTCCTTGGCATTCTTTCCATTATTGCACAGGTGAGTCTCTTTTTAGTTAGAGTGAGGTGGTAGAGTGTTGCTCCTGGTTGACCATCCCAGTGGGGCCTCAAGGGATACTCAAGTGACATTTTCTTGGTGGAGTCATCAGTGTCAGGAATCTGAGGCTTGTAGGTTCAGAAATTCAGTTTTGTTAAGTGTACTTAGTCTTGATCAGATTTTGGGGATGGGCACATTTTACTCATTATACAGTGTATAAAGCAGAAAGGTGGTTTATTGATTTATACTAGAAAGTACACCTGCATAAAGTAAAAAATTTTATATCAGTCCTCACATATTTATTGAGTACTGCCATGTGTTGGGCCGTGGGGGTGTAGCAGTGAACTGAACTAAATCCCTGCTGTTGTAGAGTTTGCATTCTTGTGGGATAAGATGGAAGCTTCAAAAATATGTCTGCGTAAATGTATCAGGTATAATGAAAACGATAAAGAAAAATGGTGCTGGGGATACAGAGGGACTGAGGATTGGGTGTTATTTTACCTGGAGGGGTTGGGAAGGCCTAGCTGATACTTGGTGACATTTGAGCAGAAACCTGAAGGAGTGAAGAGCAAGCCATGGGATATCGAGAAGAGCATTCTGAGCAGCAGGTACAGAAGTAAAACTCTAAGGAAGGACTGTAGCTGGCACGTGTGAGAAACAGCCAGGGGACAGCATGGCTTTGGCAGAGCAAGCGAGGCAGCGACCTTCAAGAAATTAAGTCAGAGAGGAGGTGCAGGGGGAACCATCAGGTCATCTGGGGCCTCACAGGTTATGATGAGACTTAATGGAAAGATGGGAAGCCGTTAAAGGGTTTTGAGCGGAGGAATGACGTGAAGTACTTACCCTGGAAATGCAGTTGGTAGCCAGTGGTTGGTTGATAAATAAGATATTAATCAACCAGCAATTTGGATTTTCTTAGGAGTATTTCATCTTGGCCTCAAATCTCTTTTCCATGATCAAGTAGTATATTCCGGCGACCAGAATTTTTCTCGAGTCAGTCAGTCTTCTTTCAGTGAATAAAGTCCCACCCATTTCTTCCTCTCTGGCTTGGCTTAGATGTAGATGTAGATGATTTAATCTAACACTCTTTCTTACCTTAGACCTAGTCTTCTAGATTGCAGCTTTCTTTGTTTTATTCTGTTCTTCAGAAAATGAAAGGCAGGGTCCATTTTCTAGGTCTCTTAGATGTTTTACCATCTCTTAGGTGTAGGATTCCTTCTGCAGATCTCATCACTTACGAATTTTTGGTAGGTTTAGTGATAAATTTCAAATTCGAATTTGAAATGGGTATATCTATATATTTGAAATGGGTATATCTATAATATACCCATTGCCCCACACTTGCATTCATATGGCATTGAGTATTAGTACTATTTCTAACTTCCATTTTATTAATTTTTTTAAATTTAAATTCAGTTGAATTTAAATTCAATTAACATATTATTGGTTTCAGAGGTAGAGGTCAGTGATTCATCAGTCTTAAATAATACTTAATATAATACTCCTTATATCATGTTTTCTCCTTAATATCCATTCTAACTCCTATTTTATCTTGAAGCTCCTTAATCAGAAATAACGCATTTATTTTTTTTTTTTAAGATTTTTTATTTATTTATTTGACAGATCACAAGTAGGCAGAGAGGCAGGCAGAGAGAGAAGGGAGGAAGCAGGCTCCCTGCTGAGCAAAGAGCCCGATGCGGGGCTCGATCCCAGGACACTGGGATCATGACCCGAGCCGAAGGCAGCGGCTTTAACCCACTGAGCCACCCAGGCGCCCCAGAAATAACGCATTTAAATGTGCATTTCTGGCTGTCAGAAAAGTGCACTTCAGCTCTGGGGAAAATATATTGTTGCCTATATGTAAAAATAGCTTTTTAAAAAACACCTTTCTGAAGCATATCACCAAGGAAAATGTACAAATAGTAAGAGTTGAGCTTGAGGAATTATCAAATGTTAAACCAACCTTGAATCCTGGGATAAACCCAACCCGGTCATGATGTTTTATCTTTTTCATACATTGCTGAGATTATATTTGGTAATATTTTGTTTAAGATTTAGACGAAGAGAACAAACTAACATTTACTATAATGGCACGTAAGAGACGAGTAGCCGTTTTATATGTCACTGATCATAGAAGCTGCAGATGCCTTAGAAATTCGTGCAGTAACACTGCTGGAGTGATGTAAAGGTGCTTTAGAGGAAATTTTCTCTCTGTTCAGCAGAGGGCACCTAGCACAAAGGGTAGATGATGGAAAACAGGGGCGCTTGGGTTGCTCAGTCATTGAACGCCTCAGGTCATGATCCTAGGGTCCCACAACTAGCTTCCTGCTCCAGGGCTCCCTGCTCAGTGGGAAGCCAGTTTCTCCCTCTTCCACTCCCCCTGCTTGTGTTTCCTCTCTCGCTGTGTCTGTCTCTGTCAAATAAGTCTTTAAAAAAACAAGATGGAAAATAGCTGTGGATACAGGAGGGGGCATGGTTGGGCTTGTGTGTGGAGCGCTCGCATTGCTTGGGAGTGTGGGAGGATATGAGCTGCCAGCTAGCCAGCATTGGACATACAGCAATTGTTATATACACAGTGCACAAGGAGTATGGTCCTTAAGTGACCATTTAGCTTTTGAGGCCTACGTAGAAATACCATTTTTGAGATGAATCACTTTTAAAAAAGTGAGAAAATTAGTTGCACTTCAAAAAACAGGTTAATGGACGTTATGTAGTGTATATAGATAAATTGATCATTATGTTGCTGTCATTATATGAACTAAAATATTAAGTATAATATATAACTCCAAAGGTAAAAGAATTGTCTTGTATTCTCATTTATGTCAAGTATACAGTTGAGAATAACTTGTTGCTTGCCTGCTCGTGTTACTGCTTGCCCGCTCGTGTTACTGCTTGCCCTTGTGCCTTTGTTCCTGCTGGTCTTTCTGCCTCCCCACCCTCCGCTTAAGTGTCCTCTCTCTGAGTTCCCATACTAACTGAGGTATATCTCTGTCATTGTACAGAATACACTGTACTATTGCTTTTACCTCTGTTTATTTTTAATTATTTTTTCTCGGTAGATTGTAGGAAGAGTAGCCTGTGAGTGAGGTCAGGATTATAGCACATTCATCTTGGTCACTGTAGCACCTTGTATTGTGCCCGCAACTCAGTTAAGTGCTAAATTAGAAGCCATTGTTTATTTTTCTGCTTTAACTTTAAAAAGGGCTCCTGGTTGGCTCAGTCGGTAGAGCATGTGACTCTTGGTCCCGAGATTGGGAGTTCGAGCCCCATATGGGGTGTAGAGATTACTTAAAAAAAAACAAGATCTTAAATCGTACATACATACTTACTTTAAAAATTAGTAGTAACCATTTAAAGATTGGGAGGTTATATGAAAATATGTGTATGTAGCTTCTCCCCCCAAATGAGAAGATCTGAAAACATGGACAGACCCACTTTCCAGTGGGAGCCAAATGTTTGCTGTCCCCTCTGGGGCTTTTAGGCCTCATCACTTCTTTGGTGCAGGGTTATTGTTAGACATATTTCCTTCCTCAGTGCTCTTATCTAGTCCTCCATGTGCTGGTGACCTCCTAAGATTTTACCTCTAGGCTGGTCCCTGACTGAGCTCCTGTTTGACACATGTTGGGCATTTAAACTCGACATAACCAAAACTGAAATCTGGATTCCTTCCCTTTAGCACTGCTCACCTCGTTGATGGGCATCACCATGCTCCTGGTTGCTGGGGCCACAACAAACTTTGATGTCATATTTGTGGATTTTTGCCTTTCTTTATCCTTACCATATAGTCAGTCCCTCAGATGGTATTTCCTGTTACCTCTGTCTCCAAAATCCATTCTGAATTGAAGCATCTCTCCCCATCTCTGATACTAGGAGCCAGTTTGAGCTATGGCTGTTGCCTCCATCTGGTCTCCCTATAGTTTATTCGCCACTTGGGAAAGTAATTTTTGTAAAGTGAATTTTTTTTAAGATTTTATTTATTTTAGAGAGAGAGAGAGTGAGTGTGAGCAGGGGGAGGGGCAGAGGGAGAGAGAATTTCAAGCAGACTCCACGCTGAGCAGGGAGCCTATGCAGGGCTTGATCCCACATCCCTGAGATCGTGACCTGAGTCAAAGTCAAGAGTTGGACACTTAACAGACTAAGTAGTACTCAGGCGCCCCTGTAGAGTGAAATTTTAATCCTCTTGTTTAAAATTTACTTTCCTTTGCAACCAGAATAAAACCTGGAATCAACATGACCTCATTGTGTCCCATAATCCCTGTTATTGAATATATTCCAGTTTAGGGCCTTTGCACTTGCAGTTACCACTTGTTGGAGTATTCTGATCCCCGAGATACTCACGTAGCCACCTCCCTCCGCATTCAGGTGTCACCTCAGAAAGGCTTTCTCTGGCCATCCTGGTTCAAGCAACACCTCTATTCCACTGCCCCATTTCATCTTTTTCCGTAGCAGCTACAACCTGCAATGATCTTTCTAAACCAGTGCACTTACGTCCATCTTCCGTCCCAGATGAGGTATTTTGTTTGCTGACCAGTACTTTGACCTATTCTCTGACCCTTGGGTCAGTTCCCTTAGACCTAGCATAGCAGTGGGATATAGTAGGAACTTGGCATATATTCGCTTAACGGACCAAAACTGATGTCAGTTAACTGTTAACTAGCTATATACACCTTGGTTAAATTAGTTATTTAACCTTTGGGACAAAATGAGTTACACTGAATTAAGGGACACCAAATAATTTTTCTTGTCTAGCACACTGTATACACTAAGTAATTTATCCCATTATTGAGACTATTTTGACATACTTAAAAATCACGTTTTTTATAAATACTAAGAACATACAGTAGCTGCTAGGGATACAAAGCTACAGATATTAAGGAAGTTCCTGCCTTTCGGGAGAAAATCAGTGTTCTCAGTTAGGATGTCCTGTATACAGGAAGTTTTTCTTTGCTAACTGCTTACTCGGGTTGAGTTCCCTTTTGTGGTTGTGGTTGTTGAGAAGAACGGAATCCAGCAAGGTTCCATACCTTGTGGAACTCTTACACTAGCTAGTGGGGGGGTTTTTTTGTTTTTTTGTTTTTTTTTAATTTTTTTTTTTATATATTTATCCGACAGAGAGAGATCACAGGTAGGCAGACAGGCAGGCAGAGAGAGAGAGGGAAGCAGGCTCCCTGCTTAGCAGAAAGCCCGATGCGGGACTCGATCCCAGGACCCTGAGACCATGACCTGAGCTGAAGGCAGCGGCCCAACCCACCAAGCCACCCAGGCGCCCCTAGCTAGTGTTTTAAGGGGAAATCGGAGAGAAGAAATCTAGGAGTCTTAATTGTTCAAGAACTCCTACAGGGCTCTTCATTTGCTTTCCACTGGCTTGTGATTTTATCGGATTAAGCCCTTAAATGGTTATTTCAATTTAGAGAATTTTGTTTATTTTAAAGCTTTTATTTTTTCGGGAGTGTGAGCATGAGTGGGGGTGGGGGGGGCGGGGGAGAGGGAGAAGCAGACACCCTGCTAAGCGGGAGCCCAATGTGGGGCTTGATCCCAGAACTCCTGGATCGCCTGAGCTGAAGGAAGATCTTAACTGAGCCACCAGGCACCCTCAATTTAAAGAATTTATTTTTCTTTAAAAGTTTGTTTATTTGACAGAGTGCACAAGCAGGGGGGAGCAGTAGGCAGAGGGAGATACAAATTTTTAAAAAAGATATAAAATTTTTTTCTAAAAATAGCAATAAATACTTTCTCATGTCCCCAAATCATTGCTGGATTTCTGTTCGCTTTGAAAGAAAAGAAAACCCATTCAACCCATAATATTGTTTACTAAACACCTGCAGTGTGCCAAGCACTGTGCTAAGCATTTTGTAAATACCTCCTCTAACCTACACGACAGAGTTTTGAAGTAGGTACTCTTCGTTGCCATTTTATAAGAGACAGAACTATTTCAGTGTGAAGTAACTTGCCCAGGGTCACATAGTTAGAGCCAAGATCGTGATCCAGGCTGTTTTTCCAAAGGCTTCATTCCTACACTGTATGTTTCTCAAATCACACTTATTACACCTGTTTACTGTTTGTAAAAGCATCATGCTTTCAGCAGTAATTTAGTTGAAAGATGGAGAGTAATTCTTGTACCATTTCAGTTTTGCTTAGTGGGAGGATAAGCATTTGGGATTAACTTGGACCCGTAAAAACTTCTAAAGCAGTTACATAACCGGGATCCCCAAATCATCTGTTCAGACCTTTTGATGCTACTGCTTACAATTTCTGATTTAAGCAGTCAGTAGAAATGTACTGAATAGAAAGTTTAACTTTTCTGTTTTCACTTTTCTTCTTCCCTGGATCTGGATCTGTGTCAGCAAAGGGACCTTTCATTTGCTCTGTATGACCTGGAGTAATAGTCTCAAGATATATTCAGGGCAACTGCTAAAAATGCCAAAATGTAGAAAAGTGGTAGTCCTTTTATATTACAGATTGAAGGATGTCATCAAGTATTTTTTATTTTTATTTTTAAAAAGTTCTTTCCTGATAAACCATTCCATTCTGGTTTTTCTTCTTTTCTAGACCATAGTCTTGAGTTTACTTATGCGGTCAATTGGAAATAAGAACACCATTTTATTGGGTCTGGGATTTCAAATATTACAGCTGGCATGGTATGGCTTTGGTTCAGAACCTTGGTAGGTATATTTTAATTTTTAAAATTTTGATATTTGCCCTTTTTTTTCCAACTTTGTTGAGGTATAACTGACAGACTTTTTAAAAGATTTTTATTTTAGAGAGGAAAGAGCATGAGCATACACGTGAGTGAGGGAGGGGCAGGGGGAGAGGGAGAATCCCCAGTGGATTCCCTGCTGAGTAGAGAGCCTGGGGGGTTTGGGGGGGTCAATCCCAGGACCCTGAAGCAAAATCAAGTTGGACACCCCACCAACTGAGCCATGTGGGTGCCCCTAATTGACAGACTTTTATTTGCTTCTCCTCTAAGGCTTATTATTAGATTTTAGTCCATCTCCTACTATGCCTTTTTTCTCTCAATATAGATTTCTCACTTGTGTATTTGTATATTCTAGAATGGCTTGAGGGTAGAGGGGTGTGACATTTTCTATGTAACAGATTTTTTTAATGAGATTCGTTTTAAATCTCTAATGAGCATGTAATATGTATCAGTCTGTCATTAGGATAAAACATGTAATCTTAAAGCAGCAAAGCCCTGAAAGCTAGTGTCATTTACCTTCTTTTTCTGGTTAGAAAAAAACATGTGACATCAGTGATCATTACTGATGACAGACCAGAAGTTCATTGAGAAAGCCCTATTGTTTTGGCCCCAGCTTCCTGTCAGAGAGAAGGCTGTTTCCTTTTCTTGCCAGTCTGGTGGCCTGCAGGGTGATGGCTGTAGTGAGGTCAAGGTTGGGCTGCACAGGTGCACCTTGATGCTCAGGATGATGGGACTGAACTCGGTTCACTCAGGTTTCATTCCCCCAAACATACTACCTCTGTTTGGTTCGAATAGGAGTAAGCATCAAGAGTGGTTTTGTTTTGTTTTGTTTTGTTTTAAAGATTTTATTTAATTTAACAGAGAGAGAGAGCGAGAGCAGGAACACAAGCAGGGAGAGTGGGAGAGGGAGAACGGGCTCCCCGCCAAGCAGGGAGCCCGATGTGGGGCTTGATCCCAGGACTCTGGGATCATGACCTCAGCCGAAGGCGGACGCTTAACTGAGCCCCCCAGGTACCCCAAGAATATGTTTTGATGGATGTTTTGTTTTCCAGACTAGTTTTTATGAAGAGGTACTCACAATTTTAATGATCTAAAACACTTATTTCAAGTTTCAAGCCCAGAACATCCAAGGCTTAGGTCAGCTCAGTAGCTTCACACTGAAGCACAAGTCTGCGGGAACACAGCCTGCAGAGTCTTACTGGCTGGGGAAACACGTAATGCTGTTTCTGTATGTGTATCGTGTGGTATTCTCAATGCTCTCCATCCCCACCCGCTGCTCAGACCTTAGAGTGACTTGCCCAGAGTCACACAGGAAGGAAGGAATAGACCCAAGTACAGTTCTCCTTTTCCTTGTACCACAGCCACTTTGCAGTAACAATAACTTGAATTCAAGTGTATATTTTGACTGACAGGTGCAGTGAAGAATATATTTTTGTTTTGCTGCTTTTGGTTACAGGATGATGTGGGCTGCTGGGGCGGTGGCGGCCATGTCTAGCATTACCTTTCCAGCAGTCAGTGCCCTTGTTTCACGAACTGCCGATGCTGATCAACAAGGTGAGTTGACAAGAACCCATGATAATTATTTCAAAGCACAGAATACTCAGATCCTATTTTCTATCTCCTTCCTCAGTACGGGATCGTAAGTTTATCTTCAAAGTAAAGAATTTAAAATTGCTTTCACTGTTAAGAGGAAAAGCAGATTCCAAGGTATTGTCCTTCGGTGGATATCTGTAACCACTGTCTCTCACTCTGACTACGTGGCCCTACTTGTTCTTCCGCTAGAAAATCTAGTGATGTAGGCTGGCCACCTTATGTTCACTATTATGTGTTTGCTATGATGTGCTAGACATCCTGGGCTTAAGTAACCCTTTTATTTAAATCTTAGGTTTCAGTCATCTAAAGACCATAGAAAACATTTTTTATCTTACAGTTTTGTGATAGGAACATTTAATTCTCAAAATGCTAACAGATAATTCTTTGAAAAGGATGTGTTTTCTCTAGTCATAAGGGGAAAAAGGGGTGTCACAAAAGAGGGGCAGCAATCACGTGGTTGATTAAGTGAGGAAGGAAAGGCCTATGGCCAAAGCAAATTGCGTTTTAAATTTGAGAAGAGATTGCAGAGGAAAGCAAAACTCAAACTCTGTATTTGACTCAGAGGGTCTTGAGTAGCTGCTTAGGGGCAGGTTTTTTCTTTTTAACAGCTATGATTGTGAACTTATGCCTGATTTTTAGCCAGGGATGTTTTAAAGGGAAATAAAGTGCTTTTGCCCACTTGCTTAAACGAGACCTATGTTTGGGTTGGGTCTATCTGATCTTACATTTGTATCAGATAGCTTACTTTGTAGAGCTCATGGCTTCTAAGTACTTTGTTAATGCCATCTTGGTAAATTGCTAGTGTCTGATGAGAACTTTGGTTTTAGATTGACTTTGTACTGGTTCTGGGGCAGGAAAAAATAAACGGTGCATTACATAATTTATGTAAACAATTTAGGTGTTGTTCAAGGAATGATAACAGGAATTCGAGGACTGTGCAATGGTCTGGGACCAGCTCTTTATGGATTCATTTTCTACATATTCCATGTGGAACTTAAAGAACTGCCAATGACAGGAACAGACTTGGGAACAAACACAAGCCCACAGCACCATTTCGAACAGGTAATTCTTCATTCACCTGATAAAAATACAGTTCTTTTGGCTGGGTTGAAAGACAAATGGTTTTTGGTCACCCAAGCTTTTTTTTTTTTTAAAGATTTTATTTATTTATTTGACAGAGAGAGATCACAAGTAGGCAGAGAGAGAGAGAGGAAGGGAAGCAGGCTCCCTGCTGAGCAGAGAGCCCAATGCGGAGCTCGATCCCAGGACCCTGAGATCATGACCTGAGCAGAAGGCAGAGGCTTAACCCACTGAGCCGCCCGGTCACCCAAGCTTTTATGTGAGATTATTTTAGATCTACAGCACTTAAAAACCAAAGCCGAAGGGACTGTGTTCCCCTGTATACCTCTTTTTGAAATTGGCTGTACATACCTTTCCCCTCGTCAATTTAGGAATTACCAAACTGTTCTAGTTCGTGATGTTACACCCCATGGCATGGTTAATAGCCACCGGTCTGTACCGCTGTCTCGTCGGGGAGGTGTGTGCTGCACGAGGTCCCCCGGTGAGGCCTGCCTTCTGTAGCAAATGGCAGTTAGGTGCTGATTCACATCTTTGTTCACTTGTTTGCTGTACTTTCCCTCCTTACAACTGAAAACATTAACGGCAGACATCGTATCTTTAGCCAATACAAACAGCTTATCAGTTTCTGGCTTGTTTAGCAGAGCAGCCGAAAGTGCTTTTAAATAAAAATGAATGTTTGTTTGTAGGCTATACACAGGTTAAACTGGCTGTGCAAGTTTTTGTTAAGAATGAACATATATGGGCTAAAACAAAAGCCTTTTGATTCTTAGGTAACAGCATTAGCTGTGTTTCCCTCACTTAACAGTTACTAGAGAATGTAGTTTGCTTTTGTAAACAAAGAAAACGGTTATTGATTCCACTACTGTGGTTAACGTAGCGTATGCTACTTAATTTTACTTTTGAGATCTTCCTGTTGAACTGAGGTGAAGGCTCATGAGCCGTATGATGTGTTCAGATTCTGTGCTGCAGGTGACAGTCTATTTTTGCATAGGCTGTTTTTGAAAAACTCTTGTGGCTCTGATCCTTGGGTCAGCTGTTATCCTCAGAATTTTATAGTGAGAGTACGATAGTGTCCCTTTCTCCTGAAAAGCAAATGCATTTTCTAACTACGGCTCTGAAGAAAGAGAGAAGACCCTGGCTTATAATTCATAGCAATCTGATTATTAAAAGATAAGCAGTTTCTTAAGAGCGGAGATTTCGGCGCAAAAGTCCTAATTATCTTTTTCTTTCCCAGAATTCGATCATCCCTGGCCCCCCCTTCCTCTTTGGAGCCTGTTCAGTACTGCTGGCTCTGCTTGTTGCCTTGTTTATTCCAGAACATACCAATTTAAGCTTACGGTCCAGCAGTTGGAGAAAGCACTGTGGCGGTCACAGCCATCCTCATAGTACACAAGCGCCAGGAGAGGCCAAAGAACCTTTACTCCAGGACACAAATGTGTGATGACCGAAATCAGGAAGACTTTTCTATCACACCCAGGTCTTAGTTTTCACCTGTAGTTCTGGATGTACATTCCATTTCCATCTACAATGTACTTTAAGGTTGTCTTAAGAAATGTATCTGCATGAACTCCGTGGGAACTAAAGAAAGAACCAGAACCGGACAGTTTTCCAAAGATGTTACAATTTCTTTTGAAAAGAAACCTTTTGTTTATTAGCACCAATTTCTTGCCACTAGCTTTTGTTTTATTATACATCCTTTAATTAAAAACTATATACGTACCTTCTTAGATACTAGCAACGTCTCTGCTACCATTTCCTTCAGGTGTTGAGCTTTAACTCTATGCTGACTCACGAGCGAGACAGAGTAGGTAGTACGGTTATGGACCTGTTCGTTTTTAACATTGTAAAATCTTGGGTCAAATAATTCAAAGCCTTAATGCAGATGCACTAAAGTAAAGAAATGGTAAATGAATTGTTTGCATTAAAAAAAAAAAAAACTAAGAAAATTGTACTAAATCTGAATCATGTTTCAAGCTTGTTTGTAGTAATTTTATTTTAAACATTCACCACTGTTTTTGAAATGAGAAAATATCAGCCATTTAGAATTTAAATTGGGGTAGAGTCTGTAAATCTAAACGCTGGCTCGGGTTTGTTCCCCAGCTACTTATACCACTATTCTTTTAATGTTTGCATAATCACAAGAACCTCAACACTTGAATACATAATCTAAAAATTATATAGTAAAGCTGGTAGCCTTGAAAATGTCAATGTGATATCTATATGTAGATAAATATATATAGTGGCCTTTCAGGACTGTCACAGTAACACTTTATTTACAGAGCTAATGTTTGTCCTAAATTTTCAGGACTCTAGAAGAGAGCTTTATACAATTACTGATGTGAATTTCTCTAAAGTGTATATTTTTGTGTCCAGTTATATTATTTAAAAAGTGTTACTTTGTAAAAATTGTACATAAAGTATTGTATAGTTTACACTGTTTTCATCTTGTGTGTGGTTATTGCTCAATGCTTTTTAAACTTGGAACATTCACTATGGTTAAATAAGGTCTTAAAAGAAATGTAAATATTCTGTTAATAAAATTAAATATTTTAATGATTTTTTTTTTTTAAAAGAAAGTCTTGATCTGTGATTCCCTTTAAGGTCTGTTGGCTTTATTTGTTACCATAATCATTTTTACAGTAACAAATCAAAGCTTTACACCATCTTCCTTTTAATCCCTTTCTCCCCCCTCACTACAAAATACTCCCATAGGAAGACAAAAGAAATGGAAACTTAGTCCGTAAATTAAATGGAAGTACTTATATTCTAAGCATCGTCAACAGCTGCAGATCAATGCTGTTTATTTTATATACACATCATACTCCATAAATACTTTATTAACAAAGCTCAGTTTATAGAAATATGTTAAGTGCAACCTTGTGATTATTAACACATGTACAGCTGTACACTGCAAAACAATTTCAAATAAAAAAGAACTACCTGTATGCCCTAAATCCCATCCAAACCCTGTCATGTTTTTATATATTACATAATATTTACAGGAAAGATTCTAATATCACCAAGAGGCTACTTTCTAAATTTTTAAATGCTTTCAAGTTACTGTAACCAAGTATTCTTACTAATACTCATACAGTATATTGAAATGACAAGTCATATATAAAAGTCACTACCCAGTAATGGTTACTAAATTTTTTAGAATAAATCCCCTAGTTAAGACTGCTTGCAACTACCAGCACAGTTTCAAAGTTATCACAGGACTCAATTTTGTAGCTTCAGAAAAATATGACCAAATACTAGATTCTTTGTCTTACCATAAACCTAATAACATTGATATTAATATATTGAATTCTCTTTCCTAATCTATGTAGTAAGGTCCTTGAAAATAGTTTTTTAAATATCACATGAGCATTAGCAATCCTTGTAAACAAAAATTGATTTATACATTTCATAAGACAATGCTACTCTGTATTGGGTGGTTGGTCATCAGTAAGAAAACAAAATGGGACCCTTCGAGTCTGGGTGAAATTTTAGAACCTAATTTTTTTCCAAATAATTCTTACTTGAAACTGGGTTGGTTACAAAGAAGAGAAAAAAATTGTAACTTCTAGCAGTTGCTCACTTTGCCTACCTTATTAAGCAAACATTAAAATGAGCTGATAGTATAAAAAACAATGAATATTCATGATGCTCTTAAAGTACTTTGTAATGTACTACTTTTTAAAACATTCCACTAATACGGATTTAACTGAATAACAAACTAATAAAACTCCAAATGAGAGAAAAACTGGGTAAGTATAGATTTCCAGGAAGCATTAAAATCCTACAAACTTTGCAGCTCAAAGCACTTTATACTTAATCAGGTTATATAATACACTGTCCAAATTATTTTTCTAATTTATCAAAATTATCAGAATTAGACTTGTTTAATAGCTAATTTAAAGATGCTGCAAGGGAAGTATTTACTTGCTATGAAGGATTAATTTCATTCATTGAAGGTAATTTTAGGATTTCCCCTTTATTGTAAATATCAATAATATAGGTATCTTTGGAGATAATCATTTTCCCTCATAATTTTCAGTTGTCAAACTTAAAACTTTTATTTTACCAATGGAAATGATAAAATGAATTAGTGACATTCTTTGGTTTCATATTCTATCTGAGCAGGTTTTCATTTACCCAGATCCTCAATGACTAGAATGTCCCTTATGAGGATCAACTCTTCCTTCAGAAATTGAGAATTCCTAAGGATTCATTTAATAAAATTCATACTATTATTCTATCAAACACCATGTTCACAAACTAAAAAGCGTCATTTACTCAGAATCTTCACTCCGAATCCCCCAAGTACAAACTGGCTCCTCTAGCTTGCCGTGGAACAACAGCAGGAGTTAAAAAGGATCCAAACAATCTAATACAGTAAGCTCAAGTAAACTTTGAAACTTGCTGACTTAGAATTTTGATCTATGCTGCTCATACATTTTTAAACCATGGGATTTATAAATTTCAATAAAAAGTCAAAGACAACACTAGCATTAACTGTTTGTTAACTGCCCAGGGAAATACGCTGAAGATGCAGAAGGGAGCACTGCAGGTTTGGAAGATGTCTGTAATGCTCCTAAAGTGCCATCTTTTTGATGGTCTGCAAATGAGGACAAAAAAAGATTATTTGTATTCACTTAGTTCTATATAAAATATAGTCAATTAAACCACTGTCAAATCCATTTCAGAACTGTCCTCTCACCTGGATTATTGAACAGGTTTTGGCTGAGCCCACGTAAAGGAATGCTGTCTTCCCTTTTCTTTAGGTATTTGGATTCCAGCCCTACATTTGCACCACTTGAAAGGAAAATGGTATTTATTTTAACATTTATTTTCACTTGAGATAAACCATCAACATTAACTGTTAATCTACAGACAAACACATACTATATATAAAAGAATCTAACTATGTTCATAGCTTTGTTCAAAACAAGTCATTCTTCACTGGTTTCTTAAGCAAGCAGTTTATCCATAAGCCAAAGTACCCTTCCCAGTGAACAGCAGACTATAATAAATAACACTAATAAGTCGAAGAGCTAAGATAAAGAATATGGGGAACTAAAAACTCTAGTACTATGAAACCATAAAACAATAATGCATAAGTGATACATGCTGAGTGAAAACACATGTTCATGCTTCAAGAGTATCATTTAACCATTTCTATCTCGTATTTAAAATGAGTAAGGGGCACCTGGTTGGTTCAGCTAGTTAAGCCTCTGAATCCATCTCAGCTCAGGTCTCAATCTCAGGGTTGTGAGTTCAAGCCCTGCATTGGGTTTCACACTAGGCAGGGAGCCTACTTTAAAAAAATAGTAATTAAAGAGTAAAATTTTTCCTTTGCCAAAAGCTCTTCAGAACTTTATAGTACTTCAAAGATGTCATTAATATGCACTATTAAAATTAATAAATAATGAATTCTAGTCAGATGAATACAAATACAAAAGTTTAGAAAAATATGGAGGCATTTACATTGTTGTATTTTCCCCCTTCTACCACCATACTCCTTTTTTCTAAAACTGTCCAGTGTCAAGTTTCTCTAATAGTTCCATGGTACAAGAGTTTAAAGGCACTTGTAAAACAATGTACATTCTTAAAATTAAGTGGTTTTTTTCCAATTTTCAGAAAAGAATTAGGTAGGTGAATAGGTATTTCCTTCAATTTTAACTTTTTTTTTTTTAACTTTTGATACCCATTGCCACTTTTTCCTGACAACAAATACAGGAAAAAGCCAATCACAAACAAAAAACACTCAAAATAGCTGAACAGTCCTAATTTTATTTACTTTTTTTAAAGATTTTATTTATCCACCCGACAGAGAACACAAGTAGGCGGAGAAGCAGGCAGAGAGAGAGAAGGAAGCAGGCTCCCTGCTGAGCAGAGAGCCTGACGCGGGGCTCCATCCCAGGACGCCGAGACCATGACCCGAGCCGAAGGCAGAGGCTTCAACCCACTGAGCCACCCAGGCACCCCATGAACAGTCCTAATTTTAGGGACACATGATTATGTTTGATTTTTGTACCACAAATATGATATTTTCTGCAAGTAAAATTGTGCTTGGTGTGTATGACAGAGTTAAATATATAAACATGGTGTTCTACCATTAACAGGGATTACAGATGCTGGTGCCTCTTAAACAAGTGTAAGATTAAATATAACACATACATTTCAAGATTTCAAAGAATTCTTTTTTTGAGAGGCTCCCAAACTTTTGTAATATTCATATCGGTGCCAGTTTTGCAGAAGCCAATGAATGAGAGCCAGAGAAATGGCATAAGAAGCCTCTTTGAACTGTTAGTAATTTATTCCGCAATATACTTGAATGATGCTAGCTCATGGTAATGAGTGCCAGCAGACAGGTCTTAAAGTGATTAATTTTTAAGAAGCATAATGATAAGAAAAAAATAGTATAAACATGTATAGACTACCAGTGAGACTACCCAGATAGACAAGTTTTCATGAACTGTTTAATTTAGTCACAACTCACTAACAGAACAAACCTCACTATGTAAAACCTATGTAAGAGCTAAAAAATAGGAAGGGATTTCTGAGTAGGGAGAATACGTCATAAAATTAAAGCTTATTTTGGTAGGTATGGGACAATCTCACAAGCCTTATTCTTAGCAAAGAATTCTAGCAGTTTATAATATAATAGGTGACTCCTGGGGTGCCTGGGTGGCTCATTCGGTTAAGGGTAATACTTTTTGTTCTGGCTCAGGTCATGATCTGAGGGTCCTGAGATTGAGCCTTTGGACTCCACACTCAGCAGGAAGTCAGCTTCTCTCTCTCTCCTTCTGTCCCTCCCTTTGCTCGTGCGTTCTCTCTTTCTAAAATAAATAAATCTTTAAAATATAAATAAAATTAAAATAGCTGGCTTCTCAGAGTACTTTACACTGGAAGCATTAATTCAGAAAAACGGAGAGCTTTCAGAGGCAGACACAGCCATACAAGAAAACAAAAACAAAACCACACTAAATAGAGTTAAAAAGATTTCTATGTACTTGCCCCAAAGCAGATGAAAGGTGGTTCAAGTATGCAGGAAAGTCGCTCTTAAAAAATAAATTTTTACTGTATGTTTAACTGTCTCTTACAGTTTAAAAAAATATGGGAAATCTCTTTCTTATAGATCAAAAGAACTCCACTTCAATCCCACTGATCAGCAACTTAAAATGTCACAATAAGTGGGCATCAAAGCTTTCAAGCATGGATAAACAAAATTGCAAACATTAAATTTTATGCCAAGAAGTACTTACTTTTCCTTATCAGTTGAGCAAGGCATACTAACAGTTGTTCCTGACTGAACTTCTCCTAGTGGTGTATTTGGTTTTGTAAACTGCAAGTTAAACTGGACCTGTAAAGATGGAAAACACATCATGTAACCCAATTAGTGAGAACCGAGAAAGTTCCATATGGAGACAGGTGGTTCCATTTTTTTTTTCTGATAAATCTAGACTACAGAAGAACAGTTTCAACACGAATTTTATAACACAAGCACATTTTCTTGAGAAGATTTAACAACAAAAAAATCTTCTTTCTCCTTGTCAAGAACATTCCTGTGATAGAAGCAAGATGAACAGCATAAAATGATTCTCTTAACAATTATTTTGAGGGGCACCTAGGTGGCTCAGTGGGTTAAGTCTCCACCTTCAGCTCAGGTCATGGTCCCAGGGTTCTGGGATCGAACCCCGCATCAAGCTCCGGCTCAGCGTGGAGCCTGCTTCCCCTGCCCCTGCCACCTGCCTCTCTGCCCACTTGTGATCTCTGTCAAATAAATAAATAAAAACCTTTTAAAAAATTATTTTGAAAAAAATATTATTTTGAAACAAAACAAACGTTAATATAGCTGAACAACCTGGGTTTGAATTGCAGGGCTCTATTTATACACGGATCTTGGTCAATAAATACAGTACAGTAGAATGAGGTACCATAAATCTCCTTATCCTCACCCAAAGTCAAATCCAAAACTGGATCCTGGATTAACACTCATTATCCAGTACCCAGAAACATAGAAAATTTCCTTCTATGCAATGTCTACAGGAACGCAGAGCACCTTTACCATCTCTCTGGGTTGGCTTGATCCACCTGACTCCCTACATGGTTCTAAGGCAGCTTCTGCTTACAGGAAATGCTGGTAGGCTGTGAGCCACTAGATCCCTGGGCTATTAGCCCGTCTACTTGGAGAACATTCAGTATGGCCGACGGCACCTCTCCCTGCTGTCAGCTCTGCAGTGCAGGCTTCTTCCTGTCATTGTGGAGTTCCCCCGACTCTTTGGTGCTGTGGTATCATTCTGTGCTCCCTGGCCAAGTAGGACCAGTAATTGGCCTTGCCACTTGAGCAAGAATCGCTCTCCAGAGCTAGTTCCTTTACTGCCTCTCAGTTCAAGCCTTCAGTGAACTAACCCTCACACACACAGGTAGTGGGATGAGGAGCACCAAAAGCACATGAAAGTCCTGCTGTTCCAGCCTACCCTGTATCTTTCCTCTACTTTCCCTTTGCTTGTTATCATCTGGCAATTTCTTACTTTTGAATCACAATATAAAATACATTTGTGGGGGATGAGGTAAAAAATATATATGAATATATATATTAAAAATACAGTAGTTCAGTTTGGGGGGAGTCAAAGGTTACATGCAGTTTTTTGACAATGTGGGGGGGGGAGTCAATGCCCCCAAACCCCAACATAGTTCAAGGGCCAACTGTACATTTATTTTCTAAGATTTTCTATTTATTTATTTGACGGAGAGTGAGACTGTGAAAGAGGGAACACAAGCTGGGGGAGTGGACAAGGGAAAAGCAGACTCCCCACTGAGCAGGGAGTCTGATGCAGGGCTTGATCCCAGGACCCCGGGATCATGACCTGAGCTGCAGGCAGATGCTTAATGACTGAGTCACCCAGGCATCCCCTCAACTGTACATTTAAGGAAGTGTCACAGTTCTAAAAGTTGTCTCCCTACTTGCCACAATTATGCATATACCTCGCGCATTTTGTGCATTCTGAGAATTCAGAATTTTCAAAGAATTTTTCAAGAATTTTCAAGAATTTTCAAAGGCTGTTATATTTAAGGATTCTAAATGAAAGCTAGGAATTTGAACTTCAGAGCAATCAAAAGTAGTGCCACCTGGGTGGCACTCAGTTAAGTGACTGACTCTTGGTTTTGGCTCAGAGCATAATCTGGGGCTCAGGCTCTGCACTCAGCAGGAAGTCTGCTTCTCTCCCTTTCTGGCTCCCTCCACCCCTCCTCTCTCTCTCTCTGCCGCCAACAATAAATAAAAAATCTTTAAAACAATCAAAAGTAATCCAAGAATCCAAGAATCTATACTAATCCAAAAATCTAAACTAAGATATACAACTGAGGTTTCATACCAGAAACTTATAAATGGGTTGTATCTTAAAAATAAAGGTATACATATTAAGTCACCAAACTAATAGATTAAAAAAACTGACTACTTGCATACAAAAGGAAAAGGCACAAGAAAACAACAAATATCTATTTTTAGTAAAAACTCACAATAATAGCAGATAGGTACAGACTATTGGTTAAAATTACGAATAAAAAAGGTAGGGGCGCCTGGGTGGCTCAGTGGGTTAAGCCTCTGCCTTTGGCTCAGGTCATGATCTCAGGGTCCTGGGATCCAGCCCTACATCAGGCTCTCTGCTCAGTGGGGAGCCTGCTTCCCCCACCCCTGTCTGCCTCTCTGCCTACTTGTGATCTCTGTCACATAAATCTTAAAAAAAAAAAAAAGTATAGGCTAATGTACTTGACTATCAGTGTTCAGCATTCCAAAGTTATTAGTTCTCCCTACATTAATCTATGCATTTCACATGATAACCTTAAACACAAAAAGGATTTTTAAAAGTGGATTTTTTAAAAAGAATTTTCCAATATTCCTTATAGAAAAATAAATATGAAAGAGTAAGAAATGTTAAGTACCAGATATCAACTCATAAAATACAGGCAAAAGTCATAAATTACAAAACTGGACAAAATAAAAAGAATGGTCTCAAATACTGAACAAAAGGTAGTACACCACTGTGATCTTTGAGAGAAGTGTGATCCCTACAATTGACCCAGCTTTCCAAGTGGAAGCACTTTATCTAAATTCAGGTACAGAGGTAAAACATAATTGCTAAGTGGAAGAGATCAAGATCAGAATTTAGGAAGGATGGGTTGAGTGGAAGTTGCAGAGCAGAATTCTGACAAGCAAGAAGCTATAAGGAAGCTCCTGGGTGCTCAGTCATTTAAGCGTCTGACTCTTGATTCAGGCTCAGGTTATGATCTCAGGGTTGGGAGATCAAGAGGCTCCATGCTCACTGTGGAGTCTGCTTGGGAGTCTCTCTCCTCTCCCTCTGTCCCTCCTCCTGCTCATGCTCACTTGCTCACTCTCTCTCAAATGAAAATATAAAATTAAAAAAAAAAAAGAACATATAAAGAGAAAAACCTCTAGAAATCTGCACATGGGTCCCTTTTGAGTTTTTGCTCAGCACTAGACACATGCATAGGGACAAATCTCCAAAGACTAAAAAAAAGAGATGGCAGATTTAATCTGAACAATTCCCAAGGTTCATGATCATGGAGATAAAGTTGAAAGTCCTTGGCAATTATTTAAGGCATTCAGTGAAGAGCCATGAAGGAACATAGCTTTATAGAAGGGCTTAACTACCCCTTGAGTAAAAGCTACCCAGATGACTGAAATAAAGCTGAAGAAGAAAACAAAAAATCCAGAATGCTTCAAAGGGATCAAAGGAACGCAAACTAACTTAAATAGCAGCCACTATTTGAAGGAAGATAACAAAATCCATAGTCAACAATGTAACCACTGACAATGTTCCACATTCTATCAAAAATTGCTAGAGATCACAATGAGAGAAAATGTGAGAACACCAAGAAAAGAACAGTCAATAAAATATAATGACAGAAATTAGAACAAGGACAGAGATGTTAGAACAATGATAACTATGAACAAGAATTTAATGGAAATCAGAAGTATGGGGAAAATGAAAGATATAAAAAAGAATAAAATGGACTTGCAGAGATGACAAATTCTTTACCTAAAATACAAATTTCTCACTGGACAGAAATAATAGCATATTGAGCACTAAGGAAAAGATTGGTAAACTTTAAGAGAGAACATTAGAATATAAGATAAAGCATAAAAAAATAAATGAACAGTCTCAATGGAAAAATATGTGACCAACTATGTGTAACTGGAGTACTGAAAGGAAATAACAAAAAAAATACAAAGTGAGATAATGACCACAATTTTCCAAGCTGTCAACCACTAATCCCTGACAACAAATCCTCAATAAAAAGCCCTAAGTGGATAATAACATACATGTGCCACACCAAGGCGTATCATAAATAAGTTGCTGAAAAAAAATTACTGAAAAAAAGAAAATCTTAAAAGGACCCAGAGAAAAAAGTCACTTTCTAAAGAGACTCCTTTAAGTGGAAAAGAAAAGGCCATAATTAGAAGAAAATTAGGAAAGGAAAACATTTCACAAATAAAAGCAAACATACACTAAAGGTAGCAAAACAATTACTTATGAAGCTAGATGAAGGTTGTAAGACCAAAGTAGCAAACTCAATTATTTCTAAAAAATTACTTAAGGGGATGACACACCTGGGTGGCTCAGTTAAGCATCTGACTTTTGGTTTCAGATCAGGTCATGATCTCAGGGTTGAGAGACTGGGCCCCATGTTGGGCTCCATACTCAGTACAGAGTCTGCTGGAGATTTTTTTTTTTTTTTTAAGATTTTATTTATTTGAAAGAGATCACAAGTAGGCAGAGAGGCAGGCAGAGAGAGGGGGGAAGCAGGCTCCCCGCCAAGCAGAGAGCCCCATATGGGGCTCGATCCCAGGACCCCGGGGATCATGACCTGAGCCTACGGCAGAGGCTTTAACTCACTGAGCCACCCAGGCACCCCCTGCTGGAGATTCTTTCTCCCTCCCTCTCCCTCTGCTCCTCCACTGCTCACAGGCAAGCTCTCTAAGATAAATAAAATCTTTAAAATTTAGTTAAGGGGACTTGTGAAATAAAAAGATGTAAAGCATGAAAACACAAAACCTGTGAAGGAAGAGGTAAAAATAAAGTTGTTTTACAATGTCTTTGAAATTAAGTGACCATTAAGTTAATACAGACTGCTAAATACTTAGGATATTATATATGAACTTCATGGTAACCATCAACCAAATCTATAGTAGTTACACAAGAGAGAAAGAAATTCAAGCCTAACATTAAGAAAGTCATCAATCACAAGAGAGCAACAGAAGGAACAGAGAAGAACTACAAAAACACACAGAAAACAATAAAATGGCAATAAGTACATACCTATCAATTATTACTTTAAATATACATGATCTAAATGGTCCAGTCAAGGCACAGGATGACAGAATGGATAACAAACAAGCCCCATCTATATGCTGCTCACAAGAGATTCGCTTCAGATCTAAAGACACATGAAGACTGAAACTGAAGTGATGAAAAAGATATTCCACAAAAACGGAAGCGAAATAAAGCTAAACATGGAAGCAATTCAAGTGTCCATCAAAAGATAAACAAAATGTGTTATATACACTCAATTGAATATTATTCAGCCATATAAAGGGAACAAATCCTAACAAATCCAAACTGAACAAATCCAGTTGTATGGTACAACTGGAATGAACTCTAACGACACATGCTAAGTGAAGTAAGCCAGTTACAAAAAGACAAATACTATATATGGTGGTATCACTTTATATGAGGTATTTGTAATAGTCAAAATCATAGAGATAGAAAGTAGAACTGTGGTTACCAGGAGCTGGGAGGCATGGGGGAAATTGGGAAATTACTGGTTAATGGGTACAGAGTTTCGATTTTACAAGATGAAAGGAGCTCTGGAGATGGCTGGTGGTGATGGTTGCACAATACTATGTATGTATTTAACATCACTGCCTGTGTATACACAATTTTTAATTCTAAACTTTAAAAAGGTTAAGGGGCACTTGGATGGCTCAGTCGTTTAAGCGTCTGACTTTGGCTCAGGTCATGATCCTGGAGTCCTGGGATTGAGGCCCCTGTCAAGTTCCCTCAACAGGGAACTCAGCAAGGAACAAGGGAGCTTGGAACAAGGGAGCCTGTTTCTCCCTCTCTCTCTCTGTCCCCCAACTCATGCTCACTCAATCTCTAATAAAAAATAAATAAATCTTTAAAAAGGTTAAGACAGTGAATTTTATATGTATTTTGCCAGAGATTTTTTTTTTAAGTGGAGTACACTACAAAAGTTAAATTTTACTGTGTGTAAATGATACCTCAATAATCTGACTTAAACTGTAACTGGAAAGTTCTGAAGCTCACCAATAAAATTTTAGGGGCACCTGGGTGGCTCTGGTTCTGAAGCATCTTACTTCAGCTCAGGTCATGATCTCAGCATCCTGGAATCAGGCCCACGTTAGGCTCCACACTCAGTGGGGAGTCTGTTTTTCTTTCTCCCTCTGCCCCTACTCCCACTGATGTGCATGTACATATATTCTCTCTTCCTCTCTCAATTAAGAAAATTAGAAAAAAAATTTTTAGATACACTGAATAACACCTATAGATGAAAATGAAGCATCTTAAAAAACAAAAAACAAACCCACTTATAATTGCACCAGAAAGAATAAAATACCTAAGAATAAACTAAGGACGTGAAAGACACTCTGAAAATTATAAAACACTGATGAAAGAAATTGAAGACAAAACAAATGGAATGCTATATTATATTCACAGGCTGGAAGAATTAATTTTGTTAAAATGTCCACACTACCTAAAGCAATCTACAGATTCAATGTAATCCCTATCAAAATACCAATAGCATTCTTCACAAAACTGTAACAAATAATACTAAAACTTCTACAGAGGTGCGCCTGGGTGGCTCAGTTGGTGAAGCACCTGACTTTGGCTCAGGTCATAATACCCCAGTCCTGGGATGGAGCCCTGAGTCAGGCTCCATGCTCAATGGAGAGCCTGCTTCTCCCTCTCCCTCTTCGCCTCCCCACCCCCTACTCGTGCGCCCTCTCTCTCCAACAGAATCTCAAAAAAATTTCTACAGAATCACAAAAGGCATCAAACAGGCAAAGCAGTTCATGAGAAAAAACAATGAAGTTGGAGGTACATTTCGAGATAATACTACAAGGCTATAGTAAAACAGTGTGGTACTGCCACAAAAATAAACACACAGATTAATCGAACAGAATAGAGCACACAGAAATAAACCCATCCTTATATGGTCAATTAAACTATAGCACAGGGCGGGTGGCGCCTGGGTGGTTCAGTGGCCTGAAGCCTCTGCCTTCGGCTCGGGTCATGATCCCAGGGTCCTGGGATCGAACCCCACATCGGGCTCTCTGCTCAGCAGGGAGCCTGCTTCCTCCTCTCTCTGCCTGCCTCTCTGCCTACTTGTGCTGTCTGTCAAATAAATAAATAAAATCTTTAAAAAAAAAAAACAAACTATAGCATGGGATGTAAGAATATACAGTGAGGCAAAAGACAGTCTCTTAACGAGTGGTGCTGAGAAAACTGGACAGCTCAATGCACTAGAATGAACCTGGATGACATTCACGTCATACATAAAAATTAAATGGATTAAAGACCCAAATGTGAGACCTGAAACTGTAAAACTCCTAGAAGAAAATATAGCCAGTAATCTCTTTGACATCAGCCTTAGCAACATTTTTCTAGATGTGTATCTGAAGGCAAGTGAAATAAAAGCAAAAAATAAGCTGTTGAGACCACACGAAAATAACAAGCTTTTGAAAAGCAAAGGAAACCATCAACAAAAGAGGAAACCTACTGAATAGAAATCTGCAAATGATACATCCAATAAGAAGTTAATATCAAAAATATATAAAGAAGTGACACGACTCAACACCACTCCCTCTCCACACACACGAATGATCTGATTAAAAAATGAGCAGAGAATCTGAATAGTTTTTCCAAAGAAGATATACAGGTAGCCAGCAGATACATGAAAACATGCTCAACATCACTCATCATCCATTAACAAAGCACTACTTAATTATAGTCCATCCATATACTAAGAAGTCATTAAATAACATAAACATTCTGATACATGAAAATGGACCTATTCCATAATACTGTTGAATGAAGTAAGGCACAGAACAGTAGGCATGTACTATCTATGGTTAAATATACAAACCCTGATGTATACAAACATACATACATATACAGGTACACATATATCCTTGTATATGCCTTAAATATTTTTGGAATATATCAAAGAAACTTCTAGCAGTGACCTTCTCTGAGGTGACAACTAGAAACCACAGGAGGGACATTTAGAGACTATATCCTCTTGTATAAGTGGGAGCCTCCTACGTTCATATATTATTTTTTAAATAGTTAACACAAAATAAGCAAAAATTAATTTAGAACCATCTGGTGAATAAAGTGGTTAACTGAATTGAGGAATGCAGATAAAATCTGTCTCTGAATATACACTGTGGGCTAAACATTATCAAGATAAATCAATCCTCTGATCTTCACTACATTCTCATTATAGAAAATCCCTCACATCACAATCTCCAGGCTGAAATCTGATCATTGTAAAAGTTCTCAGTGAGGGTTGTCTGGGGGGCTCAGTTGGTTAAGCAGCCAACCCTTGATTTCAGCTCAGGTCATGATCTCAGGGTTGTGAGATTGAGCCCCGCATCATGCTGGTGCTGGGCAAGGACCCTGCTTAAGATTCTCTCTCTCCCTCTCCCTCCACCCCTTCCCCTCCCGCTCACATGCACGGACGCTCTCCAAAAACATTAAAATGTTTCGGGGTGCCTGGGCGGCCTCTGCCTTCGACTCAGGGAATGATCTCAGGGTCCTGGGATCGAGCCCTGCATCAGGCTCTCTGCTCAGCAGGGAACCTGCATCCCTCCTCTCTCTGCCTGCCTCTCTGCCTACCTGTGATCTCTCTCTGTCAAATAAATAAGTAAAATCTTAAAAAAAAAAGAACTAAAAAAAATTTTTTTAAATTAAATGTTTCAGTGATTTTATAAGTATTTTCTTTGACATCAAGTAACATCTTTTCTCTAACAGTTTATTTTAAAAGATACTACAGTTTGCAATCATAATGGGGTTTTCACCACAAAATGTAAGCACCACATCAGCAATGACTTTGTCTTGTTGACTGCTGTATCTCTTGTAACTAGAACAATGTATGACCATAGTAAACATTCATTAAATATTTATTGAATGGCTATTATTGTCTTCAAAAATAAAGGAGAAATTACTTGGTCTATCTTGCTTTAAAATTATAAACTATTCTATTAGACAGCATGGCATAATCTTTCAAAATACTCTTGTATGTCCTTCAGCATGATTTCGTTTCTTGCTTAATTTAGCTCATGTAATTTTATATGCTTACAGTTAAACATCTACTAGAAAGTACTAAATCTTTTTTTTTAAGACTTTATTTATTTAAGAGAGAGAGAGAGAATGAGAGAGAGAATGAGAGGGGAGAGGTCAGAGGGAGAAGCAGACTCCCTGCTGAGCAGGGAGACCGATGCGGGACTCAATCCCTGGACTCCAGAATCATGATCCGAGCCGAAGGCAGTTGCTTAACCAACTGAGCCACTCAGGTGCCTAAAAGTACTAAATCTTAACAGAAACATTTAAAGACATCACATATATCACAGATTCAGTATCACGAAATACAATTTTTTTACTTCAACTAAAAAGAGCATGTTTTAATGATTATAGCTGCTAGCATAGGTCTACCTAGATCAGTGGTCTCCAAAGTAGGCAGTGATTGTGACTATACGCTGAGGTAGAAGAAACTCTCATAAATTTGATTTATATACGTTTTCAATTTACTCTTTAATTTATATATTTGAGTATTTTATTAATAATAGACAACATATAAAAAATAATAGACAACATAATAAAGCAATTATGACGTACAAAGCACTATTCTAAGCAAATGTATTAACTTACCTAGCCCTTACAATAATCCAGCAAGGCAGATAAAATTATTGCTCCATTTTACAAGTGGAGGCACTGAAGCATGAAAGTTAGAGGCGGCTTCTTTTTTGTCTGTTTCAGTGGCTGACCCAATTCACCTTGATAAAGGCAAGATTTAAACCCTAACAAAAATGAACTATGGGGACTTCATCAAGATCAAAAGCTTTTGCACAGGGGCGCCTGGGTGGCTCAGTGGGTTAAAGCCTCTGCCTTCGGCCCAGGTCATGATCCCAGGGTCCTGGGATCGAGCCCCGCATCGGGCTCTCTGCTCAGCAGGGAGCCTGCCTCCTCCTCTCTCTCTGCCTGCCTCTCTGCCTACTTGTGTTCTCGGTCTGTCAAATAAATAAATAAAATCTTAAAAAAAAAAAAAAAAAAAGCTTTTGCACAGCAAAGGAAACAGTTAACAAAACCAAAAGACAACTGACAGAATGGGAGAAGATATCTGAAGACGACCTATCAGATAAAGGGCTAGTATCCAAAATATAAAGAACTTATCAAATTCAACACCCAAAGAACAAATAATCTAATCAAGAAATGGGCAGAGGACATGAACAGACATTTCGCAAAAAAGACATCCAGATGGCCAACAGACACATGAAAAAGTGCTCCACATCACTCGGCATCAAAACCACAATGAGATACAACCTCACACCAGTCAGAATGGCTAAAATTAACAAGTCAGGGAATGAGATGCTGGTGAGGATGGGGAGAAAGGGGAACCCTCCTACACTGTTGGTGGGAATGCAAGCTGGTGCAGCCACTCTGGAAAACAGCATGGAGGTTCCTCAAAAAGATGAAAATAGAGCTACCCTATGACCCAGCAATTGCACTACTGGGTATTTACCCTAAAGATACAAATGGAGTGATCCGAAGGGGCACATGCACCCGAATGTTCATAGCAGCAATGTCCGCAATAGCCAAACTATGGAAGAACCAAGATGTCCATCAATAGATGAATGGATAAAGAAGATGTGGTGTGTACACACACACACACACACACACACACACTGGAATACTATGCAGCCATCAAAAGAAATGAACTCTTGCTATTTGCAATGACATGGATGAAACTAGAGGATATTAGCTTAGCGAAATAAGTCAATCAGAAAAAGACAATTATAATATGATCTCCCTGATATGAGGAAGTTGAGAGGCAACGTGGGGGGGTTTGGAGGGTAGGAAAGGAATAAATGAAACAAGATGGGATCAGGAGGGAGACAAACCATGAAACTCTTAATCTCACAAAACAAACTGAGGGTTGCCGGGAAGAAGGGGATAGGGAGAGGGTGGTGGGATTATGGACACTGGGGAGGGTATGTGCTATGGTGAGTGCTGTGAAGTGTGTAAACCTGGCGATTCATAGACCTGTACCCCTGGGGCTAATTATACATTATAGGTTAATTAAAAAAAAAAAAAGATTTAAACCCTAACATCAGATTCCACCTTCTTAACCACTGAACTGCTCTTCATAATACAATAGTTGAATAGTATATGCATATAATTCACAAATAAATATTCACTAGAGTCAAGCTCAACATGTTTTGTTTTAGGTTGCTTTTTTTTTTTAAACTTTTGGGGATACATAATCAAAAGGATATGGAGATCAGTGATACAGGAAACCCTGAAAGTCTTGCTCTTATATTTAGGCACATCCTTGCTATAATGATTCCTGCAATTCTAGAAAAACTATAAAGGTAATCTTGTAAGTCAAATTTAGACCTATAAACTAGGAAACTATCTGGAAAATATGTGTAGTATTTTTTATCCTCAATTTGGACATTATATATATATTCCTGGAAAGCTGTTTAAGTTAAAAAAAAAAAAAGCAATTTGACAAACAGTGTGGAAGTTCCTCAAAAAGTTAAAAATAGAACTACTTTGGGGCACCTGGGTGGCTAAGTGGGTTAAAGCCTCTGCCTTCGGCTCAGGTCATGATCCCAGAGTCCTGGGATCGAGCCCCGCATCGGGCTCTCCGCTCAGCGGGGAGCCTGCTTCCTCCTCTCTCTCTGCCTGCCTCTCTGCCTACTTGTGATCTGTCAAATTAAAAAAAAAAAAAAAATAGAACTACTTTTTGATCCAGCAATTGTACTACTAGATATTTACCCAAAGAATACAAAAACACTAATTCAAAGTGATACACGCATCCCTATGTGTATAGCAGCATTATATACAATAGCCAAGATAGGGTAACAGTCCAAGTATCCATGAGTTGATGAATGGAAAAGATGTGGTATATCTACATAATGGAATAGTATTCAGCCATATAAAGAATGAAATCTTGCCAACTGCAATGACGTGGATGGAGCTAGAGAATATAATGCTAAGCTAAATACACGTCAAAGACAAATACCATATGATTTCACTCATACATGGAATTTAAGAAAGAGAACAAGCAAATAAAAAAATGAGTGTGTGTGTGTCAAAGCAAAAACAGACTTTTAATTACAGAGAAAAATCTGATGGTTACCAGGGGGAGGGTGTTGTGGTTAAATAGGGTTAAAGAGTTGATGAAGATTAAGGAGTGTACCTGTGATCACTTGAGCACCAAGTGATGTATAGAACTAATAAATTACCATATTGTATATCTAAAACTATTAATACTGCATTTAACTAATTGTAACTAAAACAAAAACTTAAAAACAAAATAGAATGAAAAAGCAATTCAATCATAATTCTCAAGAAAAAAAATGATCCCAACACGCAATCACACTTGAGTACACTGATATTCATTAAGGAACATAGTATTGAAGGAACAAGCGTTGGCAAGGATGTGGAGAAAAAGGAACCCTCACACACAGTTGGTGAGAATGCAAACTGACGCATCCACTGTGTAAAATAGTATGGAGGTTCCTCAAAAAACTAAAAATAGAATAGCATATGATCCAGTAATTCCACTACTGGGTATTTACACAAAGAATAAGAAAACACCAATTTGAAAAGATATATACACCCCCACATTTATAGCAGCATTATTTACAATAGCAAAATTCTGGAAGCAGCCCAAATGTCCACTGATAGATGAACGGATCAAGACGACGTGGTATATATACAATGTAATACTATCCAGCCATTAAAGAAAGTACAAAATCTTGCCATTTGGAAAACGTGGAAGGAACTGAAGGGTATAACAGTATGTGAAATAAGTCAAAGAAAAACAAAAACCACATGATTTCACTCATATGTGGAATTTAAGAAATAAAACAAAGGGGAAAAAAGACAAACCAAAAAACAAACTGTAGAAGACAAAATGAGGGGAGGTAGGTGGGGGAATGGGGGAACTCAATGAAGGGGATTAAGTATACACTTACCTTGATGAACACTGAGTAATATATATAACTGCTGAATAACTACATTGTATACATGAAATTAATACTGCATGTTAATTATACTGGAATTAAAATTTAAAAATAAAATATGGACAAATAAAGTTAACAGTACAAGAGTTAGGTAACATTGTAAAAAAAAATAGTACTCCTTTAAATACACATATCTGATACTCTTTAACAGACAATGCAAGAAAAGCCAACTAAATGCACCTAAATACTCTTTACATAGTGATATTCAAAGCATAAAAAGTCAGGTTTAATTCTCATTTCACTGAGAATTCTCAGGCTCCAAAAGTTAAAAAGAAGCATAGACTAAGCAACACAGCTTATTTTTAGGGCAGCCCAAAACTAATCTGATAAAGGGTTTATAATAGCAATCTCAAAGTCCTCAATTCAAAATATTCTTTTCAGGGACACCTGGATGGCTGAGTCAGTTAAGCATCTGACTCTTGATTTCGGCTCAAGTCGTGATCTCAGGGTCATGGGATTGAGTACCACATCAGGCTCCATGCTCAGGGAGCAGTCAGTTTGAGATTCTTTCCCTTTCCCTCTGCCTCTGCCCCCACTCCTCATGCACACATTCCCTAAAATAAATAAATAAATCTTTAAAAAAATCTCTTTCAAAAACATCTACTTGTCTCTATAATTTACAAAAAAATCAATTTTCACCTAATGTTAGGAAAGAAAAAGAATCAGTGGCTGCTCTGAGCAGATTAAATTACTGTGTAAATAAAATTATAATATATATGAAAACATATACACCTTAGACATTAGTACTAACGATGATGAAAAACTCAAGGGGATAGAAAAAAGCCTTAGCAAATAAATCACATTGGAGGAAATGCTTGGTCTGTGCTATTTAAGATTATGTTGCCAAAACTACACTTTAGAATATGCTACAAGTCTACCTTATCAGACCTTTAAACACTGGCAACAGGGACACCTGGGTGGCTTAGTTGTTGAGGTCATGATCCCAGGGTCCTGGGATTGAGCCCCACATTGGGCTCCCTGCTCAGTGGGAAGCCTGCTTCTCCCTCTCCCACTTCCCCTGCTTATATTCCCTCTCTCACTGCTGTCAAATAAATAAATAAAATCTTGAAAGAAAGAAAGAAAGGAAGAAAGAAAGAAAGAAAGAAAGAAAGAAAGAATAAATACTGGCAACAGAATCCAAAAATGTCACCAGAGCTAATACATCAACAGTATGAAGTCAGTGATGCTAGTTAGGCTTCAGAGTTGTAATCGAGAATGAATAAAGTGGAAAAAGAGGTTGAATGGGAATTAAAAAAATGTAAGCAGAATGATGTCCAGCTTTTTAAAAACCAGAGTGACTCAAGAAATACCATATAGTACAGACTGTATTTCCTGTAAGCATAAACTAGATATTTGGGAATATATTTATGTATTACCTAATACTTAGCAACTGACCAAAGGCTAATCTTCAAGAAAAAAAAAATGTTTGTTAATAAATTGCTATACTTTCCCCCCAAAAAGTTATTAGTTAATTTTTCTACCTTTGGTCCTGAAATTGGGTGGATGGTATTTTTGGCAGATATAGGATGAGGAAAGGTATTTTGGAATGCAAATGCAGAGGAAACAGGATAACCAATCCCACAAGTTGGGTAAGGAAGTCTACCATCAACCTAAAAATAAAAACATAAAAAGGTTAAGGGTAAGATTTTTTTTTGTAATAATACTAATACTTAAAAGCACTATCTTAGAGGCCAATTTTATCATGACACTATGAAACTCTGCTTTATTATAATAGAATGAGGCTAGGATACCTTTAAGTTTTCTAAAGAGTGGCTGTACAAGCTTAGCAAAATAAGCCACTGGACCTGTCTTTGAACTGAGTTCAAACAATGACCTCTCCGAACCATCCTGGTTCTCTATAGGTCTTCCATTCCTGAAAAGGGGGAATGGGGGTAGGATGGAGTCATAAATCAATAAGCCAATCAGACATAAAATAAAAATAATTTTCTGCCAGAATGAGAACAAGATACGTGTTCTTAAATAGACTAATTCAGACCATAATTTGCTTTGCCACTAAGTTTCAATATGGCGGCAACACCATTAACCAATGTCACCTAAAGACTAAAAGAGAACAACCGAAACACAAACCTTAAGAAACAATTGTATACATCACTGGCTGCAAGACAAAAAACATCTACATAGCTATTTATCATAAGTCATGAAGGGTAAGCCTGTCAAGTTTTTCAAGTTTGTAATTCAGTAGTGGGCCCTTCTTTTCACACCTTTTCCCAATTTAGCAAAATATATTCCTTTTTTTAAACATCAAGTACAATCTAATTTACTAGTATAGATTTAAAATTCAATTAGATATGTGCATTTTAAATCCTTTGCCAATGCTCTCCAATCAAAAACTACCAGAAACATATCTATAGGTGTACACGGTGGGTTTATTGCTCCTTACAAACAATGGAGACTGCATACCGTGGGAAACATAGTAAGGATGTGGCAGTATGCAGGTGTTAAAAGGGACTTATATGTTAGGTGGTTTAAGAGAGTTTAATAAAGTGTGGCTTTGTTGTGGATCAGATTCTATCTGGAAATGGGGATAATTGTATGACTGATCATCTGAAATAAATCTTATTAGGTAAGTCGGGAGGAATGTATTAAGGCCAAAACTGTAATTGGTAAAAAAAAGGAGCAGTCAATCATGTTAGCCAGGACAGGAGGATGCTTGCCTGTTCTATGGTTTAGCAATGTTCATTTTCTTAAAACTGTGTTCAGATAGGATTATGAGGTGGTCTTGTCTTGATCTGTTACAGTCACAGAGCAGCCTTGCCTGATGCTGATATTCTGTGAAATTATTTATGTTCAACAGAAGAGCCCCAAGACCTAGTTGTGAGTCAGGCCAGCTCTCCTAGCAACACCAGGGCCTTGCTCCCAGATGTAAAGAGCTGCTGTTTTTTTTCTCCTCTCTAATTTCTTGCAAGGAGAGAGCAAAAGACCTGGATATTATAAAAAGATATTATAAAAAGATATTATAACTAATTCCTTCTAGAATCTAGAGCTGACAGGCTGATAAAAGGACATTTCTTTCTCTTTTCTTTTTCAAATAGAGTTCAGTTTATGCTTCTTGTTTTGTTTTTTTTTAATTTGGCAATTTTTTTTTAAATTTAATTTCTTTTCAGGGTAACAGATTTCATTGTTTATGCACCACACCCAGTGCTCCATGCAATACGTGCCCTCCATAATACCCACCACCAGGCTCCCCCAACCTCCCACCCCCCTGCCCCTTCAAACCTCTCAGATTGTTTTTCAGAGTCCATAGTCTCTCATGGTTCATCTCCCCCTCCAATTTCCCTCAACTCCCTTCTCCTCTCCATCTCCCCACGTCTTCCGTGTTACTTCTAATGCTCCACAAATAAGTGAAACCATATGATAGTTGACTCTCTCTGCTTGACTTATTTCATTCAGCATCAGTTTATGCTTCTTCTATCATAGTTCCAAACTTAAGCCCAAACTCTGTTCTTCCTTCTTAAGGCCCCCAGAGTACTCCCTTCTTCAGCACGTTTGGCATTACTTTGGTTATTACTGAATGATTTCTATATCCAATTAAATTTAAAAAATAAGTGTGCCCTTGAAATACAGCCTCTTTGTTAAGAACAAGTATACCTGTATGTCCCACTTCCAAGTGGGACTTAACCTTTACCTCAGTGCTAACAGTTATAGGACTCTTACCATATTTGTACCAGCACCTGAAGTCATGAACACTTCCTCACAGTCTGGGAATATTTTAGTTTTAGGTAATTTACTAAGACCACTCAAGTCTTAATTTAAAACATACCACATTTGAGTTAGGAGAAATCCCACTTCTGATTGTGTTGCTGCTAGAATGTACAGGTGGAGTGGTAGAAGGTCCCAATCCATCTTGCTTTCTCACTAGCTGATTTTCATTTAGTTCTTTATTTAACCATGTGATTACTTAAATAAAAGAACAAAACAAGGTAAAGAATTTTGACTAATTTTTATAATAACTTCAAACATCTAAAAATCATATTGAGATTTTTAAAATTTTAAGTCTTTAAAACTATCTTATATCACAGGAAAATATAGGTTCACCTAAATTTTTGCCATTAAAGACTCTTATTTTAGCAACTGCCACAGAGAACTTCTTATTCTATTACTATCAGAAGCATACATTTCTGCTAATCAAGGATCTCTTTGAAGGCTTTCATTTCTAGAATATCTTACAGTTTATTTGAAGTTCACACTCTTGTCTGATAACCAATACAAAAACCAAAAAAATGTTAAAGGCTTAATCTTACACTTTAGTTTCAAATAATTATGTTATTACTATTAGATAAATATAGCAATTAAAATAAAGTAATAAAGAACTTTGGTGAAGAATTTATAGTCAATATTTTCAACACTTAATTTTGGGTTGACACATGTAATATGGTTTTCTTTCTTTTTTTTTTTTTTTTTTATTTATTTGACAGAGAGAGAGCTCACAAGTAGGCAGAGAGGCAGGCAGAGGGCTGGGGTTGGGGGGGGAAGCAGGCTCCCCGAAGAGCAGAGAGCCCGACGCGGGCTCGATCCCAGGACCCTGGGATCATGACCTGAGCCGAAAGCAGAGGCTTAACCCACTGAGCCACCCAGGCGCCCCTGGTTTTCTTTATAATGATAACAGTTTTACAGGGCAGCTGATATACAGGTTACTATAGCAAAGACATCAAAACAATATATTTAAAACAAATTTTTTGGATGTAGCAATGTCTTGATTTACCTAGACTTCTATGAATTCAAATACAATTTTCAGAGTAAGAACACAATTACAAACCTCATTTACATAAAAATATAAAATACTTACATTTTTCATTATTTTTCAGAAGTTGTTTGCTTTCTTCAAGCTTTTGGACGGTAGCTTCTAACTGTTCTTGTAATTTGCACACCTGAAATGTCAATCCTCATAAGTATAATAAAGGCTAAATAAAAACTGAACAAATGTATTTCTATTAATTACTATTAACTACTATTAAATAGAAAAAGTTAATTATAGCTCACCTGTATAACACTATATGTATATACGTATATACACATATACTGTATATATATATGAACACTCAAGGTATCTGAGCCATGATAACTAACTTTTCAAATTGAAGTAAGTTAACTTCTGTTGAAGCTAGTCATGTTCTTTTTGGGGGGAAAAAAGCTAAAGCTCTTCTCTAATAAAGTAGAAATTTTAAAAATATGTCTGAGAAAATGTTACACTTTGTAAATAGTCACATGTGCAAAAATATAAAATATTCACTACCTCTTGCTCTTTAATTCGGAGAGACTGTCCAACATCTTGTAATTCTTTTTGTTCCTTTTGTAATTTGTCTTCCTTCTCAGCCAAAAGCTTCTCTTGCTGAATAGTTACTGTATTCTTCAGTTTCAATTTACCCATTAAAGTTTTCAGATCCCCCTGTAGCTTCTTGATAATTTCATTTGCCTGTAAAAGAGCTTCATATATATTTCTCTCTCTCTACTTAGTCCAAGAAAACTTAATATTCTATTATTTTTTAAAAAACAAACCTTAAGAAGTTCCGCTGATAATGATTTTATCGTAGCTTCAAGTTTTCCTAGTTGTACCTGATTTTTCTCACCATTCTCTTCTAAAGCCACCTGATACATATTTTTTAAAACATGAATAATTAATGGGATGTTTGTTTTTAAGAAAAGCATCACTTGTAAATGTGATCACCAATTTGTTTAAAAAATGTTTAAATAGACCTTTTGTTCCTGGATTGTATCAAATGCTTCTTTTGTTCTTAAAACAAGTTGGTCCTTATCCTTGATTTCCTGTTCTAAAACAGCCACTTTTGTTTGTAACTGATTAATATGCTTTTCTTTCTCGTGGCATTCTCCGTCTAGTGTAGAATTCTCTCTTCGCAAAGAGAGGACTTCTTGCTTAGCCCGCTGGAGCTCCTACAGGAAGAAAAAAAATGATGCAGTATGAAAAAGAGAAGTTGGCTCTGGTTACTTATAATTAAGAAATTTAAAAATTTTTTTAAGAAAGTAATAATTTTAAAGTTCTAGTAACTTTTAAAAAAAAATATAGAAGTCACTCTAAAGGTGTATGTAACTTGTAGACTTGAAATATAATTGTAAGATACACTAATATCTAGTTCAATGACAACAAGGAAAATAATCCTGATTTATGAATAAATTACTACAACTTTTAAAAACTAGTAATAAGGATTTTCTGGTATCTCGAAATTTACACTTTTAAAAAACCACTTAGGTAATAAATGCCCATTATAATAGATTTCAAAAACATAGATAAATAAAAGCCCTATCTTACTAACATGTAGGCAGTGGTTCTCAAGCTAGTATGCATACTGAAATCACCTAGAGAGCTTTAAAATCCTACTGATGCCTGGTACCATCCCCAAGAGAGTCTTATTTATAAGTTAGCATGCGGTATGGCCTGGGAACTAGGATGTTTAAGAGCTCTGCAATGGACAAGGGTGACAACCATGATCCACAGTTAATATTTTGCTCTGTTTATACACACCAATTTCTTAAAAAGTGCTCATACTGTGCAGTTTTATAATCAACCTTCTTTATATATTACAAATATCTTTCCATGTCAACAAATATGTTAACATTTCTGGATTTCCTCTTGGTTCACTCTTTACAACAAAACCAAGTAAATATAATTGTTAATTAAAAACAGATTTTTAAAAATTTACGACAGATTACTTTCCAATCAGGTAATACCAACAAAATACTGCCAGTATACACAAATCCAGGATATAGTATTCCTAGATAACTTTCATTTTTAACAGAACTTTACAAAATAATTTTATAGTAATACGCCATAGTAACTGTAGAAGCAAACCCTGCTATCAGACAGACTTGAATACAAATCTGGGTACTCTGGTGTAATCTTGGGAATTACTTAACCTCCCTAAATCTCAGTTCCCTCATTTGTAAAACAGAAATAATAAATATTTCATAAATGACTTCACTTCATCTTCATAAAAACCTTAATGCAAATTGCTTAGCATAATGCCTGGCACACAGTAAATAATAAATGGCAGCAATTATATTCAGGGAACTAATGCTTAAAAGATAAATTTAACATGATTAGGTAATAATACTCAAGTTTAAAAAAAAAGTCCCCAGTGCAACAACACGGATGTAGCTAGAGAGTATAATGCTAAGTGAAGTCAGTCAGAGATAGACAAATACCATATAATTTCACTCATACATGGAATTTAAAAAACAAATGAGCGAAGGAAAAAAGATAGCCAAGAAACAGATTCCTTTTTTTTTTTTTTTAATTTAAAAAAAAATTTTTTTTTTTTAATTTATTAGAAAGAGAGCACAAGCAGGCAGGGGGAGTGGCAGAGGGAGAGGCAGAAGGAGAGGGAGGAAAGCAGGCTCCCCACTGAGCAGACAGCCAAATGCAGAACTCGATCCCAGGACCCTGAGATCATGACCTGAGCCAAAAGCAGATGCTTAACTGACTGAACCACCCAGGTGCCCCAAGAAACAGACTCTTAACTATTAAAAACAAACTGATGGTTACCAAGGGGAGGTGGCCAGGGGAATGGGTGAAATAGGTGATGGGGATAAGAAATGTAGTTGTTGTGATGAGCACTGGATGATGTATGGAAGTGTTGAATCACTATATTGTAGTGAAGCTAATATTTGACTATACAACAACTAAATTTTTTTTTAATTCCCAGGACTCATAATTTTCAAGTCTTATGCAAATATTGCAAGAAATATTTTGATTATATAAAACCCATGTAACAGGGCACACTGTTTATAAAGTAGCCAATTTCAGGCCTAAGATAAAAGAAGTCATATAGCATTATAATGACTATCCAATGTACTAGGAAGGCTACAATATTTTACAAACTACTATGATGGGTAAAGGGAGCAGGAAGGATACACTAAAAACACCTAATTGGGGCGAATACTGAGAATCTGAACATAAAATCAGTCAAGTTAGAGTTTCCTAAGCACAAGAGACTGGTGAAATGGAGTGGGAAGTCTCATACGCTTGAGCAACACTGGTGATGTTTGTATTTAAATATGATAGACTTAACAAAATCTGCGTTTTCTGATTAATTCATGATAATAATGTATAATGCTAGGAAGGAATCTATCATCGGGGCCAAACCATCAATAATGTGCCACTATAGCAAGATTTTCAAAATGTCTCTGTTGCCTGAAAGAACAAGGGAATACTAAAGACAAGCAAATAAGAGGATTCCAATCCTTGCTCTTCCACTTACTGGCTATGTGACCTTGGACAAGTTACTTAACCTCTCTGTGCCTTAGTTCATCATCTGCAAAATGGAAATAGTACCTTCTTTAAAAGCACTGTTATAAAAATTAAATGAGTTAATATATGTAAAGCAATTAAACAGCACCTGTCACATAGCATGTGTTCAGTATGCCTTAGTTATTATCATTACTAATATCATTATTAGACACAACTTCATATAGTTGTGTTAAGTAGGCTGAACAAACCAGTCCTGTTAAGACTGAATATGCTGAGCTGTAGACAGTGTGGAAATCAAAAATACAACAAAAAAATCTAAAGGCGGTGTCAATGAAGTGCTCCTCAAGACCATAACTAAAAATATCCAAATTTACCTCAGTTCTGTTCTGAATTATCCCTTTTCATCAGATTTTAGATTCTCAAGGTTTTTTTGCAACATCTGATTACCCTAATATCACCAAGACAACCTTGAAAAGCATCAGAAGTATTACACAACTAATAAGTATTACACAAGTAATAAAGTCAACAAATTAAAATGTTATTTTAAATTGGGGGTAGAGGGAAACAAACCCAAAGTTCAATACCTCTTCAACACCAGACAGTTTTGTTTTAAGTTCTCTGATGGTAGAGTCTCCTTTATATTTCCTTTCGGTTAGGTCTTTATTAGCTGTTTCTAACTCAGATAATTTGTTTTGTAGTTGCTGGATGTTTCGTTGATGGAGGATTTCTAAATCTTTTTTCTGTTGTTCATGCTGCTGTTGGTACTGGACCTGTGCCTATTATATAATAAAAATATAGTACCAAAATTCAAAACAAACAAAAAACAAATAAATAAAATAAACTACAGGAAGATTTGAAGAAAAATTAATCTTAGTTATTCTTCGACGTGATTATAACATTTCCCTGTTTTAAAGAGGATCTATTTTCAATTATGGATTTCATGAAGAAGTAAGGTCAACAAAGGCAAATTTACCATTATGAATTTGTCCTTGATTCCTGCTTCTGTAAAACCCTCATATATTTAGAAGGACAGTCTTCAAGTTAAGGGAAGAATCATAGATGATTAGGTTAAAAAACTGCAAAATAGTATAATGTAAACCTATTTGTGTTTAAAAAAAAAATGAGCAGGTACATAGGGAATTTCCAGTATTCATTTTAAATACCATTATATTATTTCAGTTTTTTACAACAATGTATATTTTTAATAACAAAAAACTCTAAAATTTTAAAATTAACAAGGTATTATTCATTAGCTCAGTCTTACATTTAGTAGCAACATTTAACCAAGATAAAATTTGAATGTGGTTATAACTGTGTAATCTCTGGTGCCTGTTTGAACCATACCACTAGTCTGTTTATCATTTCTGTTGATGAACACTATGAAATCCTAAGTACCTTTCAAACATAAAGTATATTTTTTGGATTATGAAAGTTATACATACTCTTAAATGCACAAAGAAAATTACAAATAACCAATAATCTCATCCAGGGAGTCACTTTAAGTATTTACAAATATTTGTAGTTTAGTTATTTTGGGAATATATATTGCTAACATATTATATTGACATCACCCATACACATACAATATACATTAAGTTTAACTAACATATTTTAAAACCAAACCACTGATACAACTTAATCGTACTTTTTATTCCTTGGCATTTGTACCTTTTCTTTTTGTTTTAAGATTTTATTTTAGAAATAGAGCCCAGGGGAGAAACAAGGTAGAGGGACAAGCAGACTCTGAGCTGAATGCAGAGCCTGACCCAGGGCTCAATCCCATGACCCTGAGATCACGACTTGAGCCAAAATCAAGAGTCAGATGCTCAACCAACTGAGCCATCCAGATATCCTGCATTTGTACCTTTTCAGAGCATTAAAAAAACTCTGTAAACACTTTAATAGCTGTACAATATTCCATATATATGTATATATGGATATACTAGAATTCATTTAAACCCCGCATTACTATGGATAGGGACTTTCCAATTTTTCACAATTAGAAATAAATCTATGATCGCTTTTGTACACAAACATACATCCAAAATTCAGATTATTTCTTTATGATCAATTATAGGACAAAAAATGTAAACAGGGGTGCCTGGGTGACTCAGTAGTTTTATGTCATGTTGGATGTGGAGCCTAGTTAAAAAGAAAAAAAACAAAAACAAAAACAAAAAAATAAATACAAAATGTGATGTAAGTTGCAAAATTACATTCCAAAAAAGTACCTATTCAAAATTCTTAGAAGAATAGGGGAGTGTCTCCCTCACAAAATACTTGGAATTTTATATATATTATATATAGAATTGTGTGTGTGTGTGTATGTGTATAATATATACATAGAATTTTATATAACTACTTTAAAATTCTCTCATTTTTTGAAAAATGGAAAGGGGGGAGAAGGCAACAAGAAAGAGAAAAACAGAAAAAGTTCAAAAAAGACTCAAAATGAAGGTGGGAAGAAAACCCCGAAGGAGCAATCAAGAAGAATAAAGAGTAAACTGGGAAAGAGGCTAATGTAACTATTGAAGAAGGTAATTAAACACACTGAAAGTAATAAAAGCAACAAAAATAAAGGACTGGTTTTATTCCAGTGATAGTAGAATTTTCGAGTTTTTGTTTAAAAAAAAAAAAGGAAAGGAAGTGTGAGGGATGCAACTACAACATGTACATTTTCTACTTTGTTCACTGCAGGTAATTCTGATACACACTAAAATTTTAAAACACCGCCTATAGAGCACCTGGGTGGCTCAGTCAGTTAAGTGTCTGATTCTTGATTTCAGCTCAGGCCATGATCTCAGGGTCATGAAATTGAGCCCTGAATCAGGCTCTGCACTGGGCATGGAGCATGCTTAAGATTCTCTCTCCTCTTCCCTCTGCCTTTCCCGTACCAAACCCTCCCCACACACCAGCTCTCTCTCTCCAAAAAAAAAAAAAAAAAATCCATTATCATTTATTACATTAAAGTGGAAAAATGACATGATTATTTGATTAAATCCCTCAAAATCACTTCATCTAACTTAGCACTCTTTGGATTAACTCTCAGGACCCAGAACAAAAGACAACTTTCTCAGATGCACAGCAAACATCATTCTTAAAGATGAGATATTTGGGGGTGCCTGGGTGGCTCAGTGGGTTAAGCCTCTGTCTTCGGCTCAGGTCATGGTCTCAGGGTCCTGGGATCGAGCCCCGCATCGGGCTCTCTGCTCAGCAGGGAGCCTGCTTCCCTCTCTAAGTGCCTCTCTGCCTACTTGTGATCTCTCTCTGTCAAATAAATAAATAAAATCTTTAAAAAAAAAAAAAAGGAGATATTTTATTTATCAAAAAGATAGAATGAGGAAAGGATTCCACTACTAATTAGCATTTTTCTATACAAGAAAAAAAGACATTTAAAAAAAACCAAATTACCATTTTTATACATTATATATCTACCTGAAAAACCTAAGACAATCAGCCCTAAATCTAGCAGAATCAGTCTATATAATGTACAATTAATGAGTATGACATTAATGCAAACAGCAACAATCAGAAAGTTATCATAGTGGCGGGACATAGACAGTCCAATTTATAGAGCAAAAAACTGTAAAATCTCTAAGGCAAAAAAATTTAGTAAGAACTGTAAAAAAAAAAAAAAGAAAAGGAACAAAGAAAGAAAACAGAGGGAAATAGAAGGCAAACAATAAGCCTGTTTTAAATAAGACCTGAATAAATGAAAAGATATTCTCTCTTCTGGGTTAGAAAATCCCAAAATATTAGTTCCCCCCAACACTCCAAAACAAGCTCAAATATACAAAGGAATTTAGAATATATTAAAGGTTGCATTTTAAATCAGTGGAATATATGGTATTAGAACAAATGACTGACTTTGTATCAAAAAATACCTATCTCATATTGTACTCCACAAAAATATACTCCAGATTAAAAAGTTAAATACCATATATCTGACAAAAGACTCATGTCCAGATCAGACAGATCTGCAAGTAAAATACTAATAGTCTAATTTAAAAATGGCTAGGAGCACCTCAGTGTCTCAGTTGGTTAAGCATCTCCCTTCGCTTCAGGTCACGACAGGGTCTTGGGATGAAGCCCCACATGAGGCTCCGGGCTCAACGCAGTCTGCTTTTTTCTGTCTCTGCTACTCCCCCAGGTTGTGCTCTCTCTCTCTCTCATGCTCACTCACTCTCCCCTTCTCTCTCTTAAATAAATAAAAAAAAAAAATCTTTAAAAATAAACAAAAATAAAAATGGGCTAAAGATGCAAATAGGCAAGAGGATTCTTGAACGTCCTATGAGAATATCCAGGTGGTCAAGACGCATATGAAAATGTGTGATTACCATACACCCTCAGAATGGCAGTGTAAAACAAAGACTTTAAAACAAAGACTTATCAACAACAGCCAAGCTGTGGTAAAAGAGCAAATATCCACCAAATGATCAATGTATAAAGAAAATGTGGCATATATACACAATGGAATATTACTCAGCCACCAAAAAGAATGAAACCTTGCCACTTGCAATGATGTGGGTGGAGCTAGAGTGTATTATGCTAAGTGAAATAAGTCAGTCAGAGAAAGACAAATACCATATGATTTCATTCATACATGCAATTTACTAACAAAACAGATGAACATAGGGGAAAGGAGTAGAAAAGAGAGAAGGAAGCATACCATAAGAGTCTCCTAATGATAGAGAACAAGCTGAGAGTTGATGGAGGGAGGTGGGTGGGTGATGGGTATTTAGGAGGACACTGCTTATGATGAGTACTGAGTTTTATGTGTATATGATGAATCCCTAAATTCTACTCCTGAAACCAACATTGTACTATATGTTAACTAATTTGAATGTAAATAAAAATTTGAAAAAGAAAAAAAAAGAAATAAAACGAAGACTATAACAAGAGACAAAGACACTGTATAATTTATTAAGGAGAGAATCCAACAAGAAGATATGAAAACTGTAGATAATTACGTACCCAACATATATTTTATTATGCACCCAACATACTTGGGGAGCACCCAAACACATAAAGCAGCTAACAACAAACAAAGTGTTGGTGAAGATGTGGAGAAAAACGAACCTTCATGAACCTCATGTAAACTGGTGCAGCCGCTGCGGAACAGTGTGGAGGTTCCTCAAAAAATGAAAAATAGAAGGGCACCTGGGTGATTCAGTTGGTTACGCATCTGCTTTTGGATCAGGTCATGATCCTAGAGTCCTAGGATTGAGACCCACATCTGGGCTCCTAGCAGGGAGTCTGCTTCTCCCTCTCTATGCCGCTCTTCCTGCTCATTCTCTCTCACTCACGCTCTCAAATAAATAAATAAATCTTTAAAAAGAATTTTTAAAATAGAACTACCCATATGGGCTCCTGGCTGGCTCGGTCAGAAGAGCATGTGACTCTTGATCTCAGGGTCGTGGGTTCGAGCCCCAGATTGGGTGTAGAGATTACTAAAGAAAAGTTAAAAAAAAAAAAAAACCTGCCCTACGATCCAGTAATCACACTACTGGGTATTACCCAAAGAATACAAAAACACTAATTCAAAAGCATATATGCACTCCTATGTTTACTGAAGCATTATCTACAATAGCCAAATTATGGAAGCAGCCCAAGCATCTCCCGACAGATGAATGGATGACGAAGATGTGGGTTGTGTGTGTGTGTGTGTGTGTGTTTGTGTTTGTGTGCATATGTTCCATTAGATATAAATATATATATATAACAGAACACTGTTCAGCCACAAAAAAAGAATGAAATCTTGCCATTTGTAACAAGATGGATGGAGCCAGAGTACAATGTTAAGAAAAATAAGTCAATCAGAGAAAGACAAATACCATATGATTCCACCCATATGTGGAATTTCAGAAAAAAAGGCAAATGGACAAAGAAAAAAAGACAAACCAAAAAAGAGACTCATAATTAGAGAGAACAAACTGATGGTTATTTGAGCAGGGTGTGGGGTGGAGGGAATAGGTAAAACAGGTGATGGAGATTAAAGAGTACACTTATGATGAACACTGAGTAATGTATATTATTGCTGAATTACTGTATTGTACACCTGAAACTAATATAACACTGTATGTTAACAATATTGAAATTAAAATTAAAAACTTAATAAAGATGAAAAAAAGAATAGGGGGAAATAAGTACTGCCATATCCTATCTTTTAAATTTGGTAAAATCTTTTTGGCTAGCATATTTGCAATATCCAATAGCATTTTATATAGGTATACCGCAATCTCACTTCTAGGAACAAAAAATGTTTATTGCAGTATTATTTGCATCAGCCAAAATACTGAAGCATTTAAATGTACATCAGTTGGGTAAGTAGTTAATTTATGTTATACCCAAATAATGAATACTATGTAGCCGCTAAAAAGGAATATCTGAACTGATAAAGAATGACCTATGATGTCATGTTAGGTGAAAAAAGTTACAATCAATATATACTGTAGGACCCCATTAGCATAGAATACAACCAAAACCCACTATGCATGTACAAATATATGATTTACATACTTCTCAATTTGTAAATATCAACAAATATTTACAAAGGACATATTATTTACATATAAAAAGTCTAGAAAAACACATATCAAAATGTTTATAAATTACCTCTATGTAATAAGAATTTTAAGGAGCAACTTTTTTTTTATATACTTCTGTAATGTTTGAACATATTAAAACAAGCATATATTACTTTTATAACAAAGTGACTAACAGCAGCAACAAAATAATTTTCTATTTTAATGTTCATACCTGCAAGGCCTTTTCTTTCTCATTTGTCAGTTCCTGGGAATGTTTATTTGACAATGCAGCTGTGTGTGATGCCCATTCATTCTGCAACTTATCTAATTCTTGGATTTTTTCTGATAATGTCTGTATTAGAGTTCAATTCAAAATATTAATTAAGTCTTGTGAATGTTATTACCTTAGAACATGGCAATATTTACAAAGGATATTAAAGAAAAGGAATCACAGCTTTCCAAAACATCAAAGCCTCTTCCTACACAGATTTTATTTTTTAATTTGAGGAAATTAAGATTAGAATAAAAGAATTTTAGAGCTAACATGGCCTAGAAGGCAAGTTTAACTATCTTTAACCTTTTAGTTAAGTCTGGCTCTTCACCACTCAATCTTCTCCTCTGACATTAAGAAATAAAGCAGCCCAGGATAGAACAAGTCAATTACATGGAGTGGTTCACTTACACACAATCAAACTGATGGGCTATGTTGTTCAGGACAATTTCTGCCTGAAGCCTTGCCACTTATCAGATACTGGGGTCCTCAGTTTTAAGGACTAAGGGCAAAAAGTAGTAGCTCTGACTGAAATGATATAAGCCTATCAGAGTAAGTCATAACACTCATATGGAAGGGAAAAGGTTAGAAGATACGAACTGAAACATCATTTTAGACAGGAGGTGTGAGATGAAAAAAAGAGCAAAGAACTGACATGTGACAGGTACTATATATTATTTAATGAAGATCTGGAAGGTAACAGAAATGTTTGGATGGAATTAACTATCAGAGAAAGGATCAGATTAAGACAATTTACTCGTAGGGGAAAGGTGACAAAAAGGAGAAGGAATTCAATGATAACATGCTTTAAAAAATAATACACAAAAGCCTGGATAGGATTCGAGAATTCAGAGCCAATGTTTAGAGGACTCACAAAGACAAAATGAAATCTGAATTACCTTTTGTGTGAAATTCAGTTGCCTAGTAACATCATCTAGTGATTGCATCAATGATAATTTTTCTTCCTATTTATAAAATAAAATTACAGTTTACAATTTAATCATCTATAGCTGTGCTACTCAAAGTACAGCATCAGCATCACCCTGAGAGTTTGTTAAAAATGCAGAATTTCCGGTTCCACTTTAGGTCTTCTGCTTCACAATCAGAATGAGCAAGATCTCTAGAGGGTTTATGTACCACTATAATTTGAGATGCACTAATCTATAGCTTTGACTAAAACGACTTTCTGAAAACTATAAAGAGGCATCCTAATGTTTTTTTCTTGCTCCATATACCTTATAAAATTATTGAGCATTTTGTAATTCTCAATATACACTTTCATATCTTTTTCCTTATTTGAGACAGGTGTAATACAGTAGTAGATATTTCCATACTTACCTACCAGTTGATGAAACCATGGTATAAACAGTTTAAGTGACCTGCCCCAGATCACAGAAAATTAATAAAAATGATGGGACCTAGTTTTTCAATTTTTGGCCCAGTTCTACTCTCACTGTATCTTGATTAAATTGGAAAAAAAAAAAAAAACACCCCAATAAGGTAAAAATAAACTCTTTACATATTATAAAAACTTACTAGACATCTTTAAAAATACTTTATTCTGAAAACAAAAACTAATAGCACTATGCTCTTCAGTGACTTATCAGAGACTTCTGGTACTTATTTTTAAAAGAGTAACTTGAATTTAAATCTTACCTTGCTACATTTCAAACAGCTGGCTAAAAACTTCTTTATTTCCACATCACTTCCAGGTAAAAGTTTCAATGAGAGGTGTGTAAGATGCTTAAAAGGATTTGTCTCTACCACGTTTAAAAAGGCAGGTGAGTTATCCAAAATAGGTGATGGAGAAACTAACTGTAGCAAAAACCTTTGAAAACAAAGTATCATAAAATAACAACACTTATGAGATAGTGAAATTCTCCCACTGAATAAACGCCAGTGAATCATCGATGATTAGAAACACTGGGAAAGGGGGCACACTGGAATCATAGGAGCCAATATAAAAGGACTCCCAATGGTAAAACTGGATAAACTAATAGCAAAATGAAAAAACTGAGCAAGAAACATAGAAAGGATTTGCTGTAATGCACTGAATATACAAATGTTCATGAGCTCACAATGAAAGACAAAGCAGAAAAATAAAACTAAAAACACACTGAAAGCACAAAAATAATTAAAATAACAACTCTTTAAAAATTGACAATTTAAAAGAATTAAGCATTTATCTTTTTCTTTCTAGAGTAATCTAACAGGCCAAACTGATGAGGAAAAGTTCTCCTTTACAAAAGAATTATGCTTAATAAATATAAAAGGAAGGATAGAATTAGAAATGCATGTAGTTCCTAAAAAAAAAATAAGTGATTCAAACAACAATCATCAATTGATGAAACCAAAAGACAAAAGGTTAGTCAACTTTACAATGAAAGGATCAGGCTTTAGTATCACACAAACATGAATATACACATACAAACACAAACTCATTCTTCTTATCCGATTTCATTATAAAATCATATACTTGATGCTGTTAAATATTTCAGATAGTTGTAATGACTCTGTCAAGACATGAAAATTAAGGAGTAAATATTTTTATTTTAACCATGATTCCTTAAAATTTGTTATTTAATAGCCGTAAACCCAGTTAAAAATAGGAGTACTTATAACACATACAAAATATCTTGCCATCAATTTGTCTTACAAAGAAGAGTTTGTCTTGAGAGAATTTTAATGACATAGTGCTCTCATGAGACTTACCTTGGAATTTCTTTGGCTTGTTCTTGAGTACACTGCTGAAGGAGATCTATAAATTTCTGTGGGAAAGCTAAGAAGTCTACCAGAAGGCCTTGCTGGAACTTTAAACTATACAGAAGAAAAGAATTTTAAAAAATTTAATTACTATCTTTAATTATAATTTAAACCCTAAAATATTCTTTTCTTATTTACCAAATACCCATTAAAATCAAGAACTAGAGAACTTCTTTTTTATAGAATTTATCCCATGGGAGGGGAAAAGTCCCTTTGGAGCTAAAGCTCCAAATTCAAGCTGTTTTAAGCAGAATTCTGATAAGCTATGGAATATTTACTTTCAAAAATATCCTGAATAATTATAGTATAAGCAGTCCAGCGTTCTCAAAATACCAAATGTTCATAATACATTGCGTTTCAAAGACAACAGTACCAATATATTAATAAAACTTATTTCTTAGATTAAATATAAAAACAGAAAAATAGATTTAGTTACCTCTGAAAATCTTCCTCAGAAATAACAAGGTTATATAGAAAAAATGGATCAGTATCATCAGTCAGACGGATAACTAAATCCTAAAAGAAAGATTTTATTTTTTAATGTTTTCAATAGATAGGCTGTTAGAGAAATTTCTTCCTTCTTAGAAGTGAAATTATCCAATAACAACAATGTGTCACCAGTATTCTTCAGGTGACTTTGTTTTCTGGTGCAGCTGGGTTTTCATTAGTCTTTAAGAGACTTAAGAATCTTAAACAGGTGTAGATATTCTGCTCCTTGAGAGCCATGTAGGGGTCTATACAAACTAATTAAATGCTAGGAGTTGAAGGCTAAGGAATACCATCCTATTAGAGGCTTGGAAGAATTGAGACCTAGTCCTTGCTGCACTATACCATGATAATATTTAATATTTTACCACTGGCCACATCATATTCAATTATATTTTCAGTTTCCCACAAGTTAATTGTCTAATGCTTCAAAAGTGGCAATATATCAGCTGAAATGACAAGCAATCATGTATCCTAATAAAGGAGAATTTGCCTCTCGGGCAGAGGACAGGGGTATCAAGTAACATGTTGCCAGGGCTTCTTTCTATGGGCCTATTCTCTCCTACTCCAGGTGGCCCGTGACATGGAGCTCCATCTGTTTTCAGTTTCACATGAAGTAAATATCTTTCATAAAGACCACTTTCTACATAAACTTACAGTACGGCAGAACATCACAGCAGCTAAAGCTGACAGAGAAGTACACAGAAATTATCTACTTTAGAGAACACTTATGTGACCAAAACAGGCATAGCAACAAGATGATGGAGGCCTAATGAAGAACTAATCAGCACTCAGGTTAAGAATAAGCTTCCACTTTGAAATAAAATCTACTTATGGCTACGGAGGAACTGCTAGGGTCCTAGAAAAATCTGAACACTTACGGATAGAGCTAGAAAATGAAGAGGTACAGCAGGCCTAAGGAATAACATGTAAAAAATATAACATATAATCTCTACTCCAGAAAATTAGCAATCTGGGTATTTGCTCTACCTCAGAATGTCCTGTTCTTTAGGCACCTTCTACTGCAGTACTTCTTGAAATTCACCCCAAGATGCTATAAAAAACTGAAGCTACTACTAATACTACAAGGTCCTTGAATATCATGTTTAGGGAAAGCTATGACACAGGGAAAACAGATGCTGTACTTCTTAGTCATCTTGTCTGTATCCAGATCACTGCTAATGACTCATACTTTTGAAGATCATACAGGACTGATGCTCTAAAAGCCTCCCTTCAAAAGGTAAAGATTCAAAAATATCTCTTTGCAGTGCTTCCATTCATTCTATCCTCACATGTGCAACATGAAATGCCAATTCTACAGGGTAGCAATATATATTCTAGCAACTTATAAGGGTATTGGGCAAACCTAACCAATTCTCCCAATCCCCAACCCTTCCTGTATGCTTTAGAAACAGATGGTACAGGGGCACCTCGATGCCTCAGTCAGTGGGGCATCTGCCTCTTCATTTCAGCTCAGGTCATAATTTCAGGGTCGTGAGATCAAGCCCTGAGTAGGGCACACTCAGCGAGGAGTCTGCTTGAGACTCTCTTTGTGCTCTCTCCCTCTGCCCCTTCCCCCACATGCACACTCCTCCCCAACCAAATAAATAAAATCTTAAAAAAAAAAAAAAAGAAGAAGAAGAAGAAGAAGAAATATATGGCATAGGGGCGCCTGGGTTGGAACCTCTGTATTCAGCTCAGGTCATGATCCCAGGGTCCTGGGATCGAGCCCTGCATCGAGCTCTTTGCTCAGCAGGGAGCCTGCTTCCCCCTTACCCCCGCCTCACCCCACCTGCCTCTCTGCCTACTTGTGATCTCTGTCAAATAAATAAATAAAATATTTAAAAGAAAAAAAAAAAAGAAATGTATGGTATAATAATCTCTCAGTCATTGTATTAGTAGATTCTACCACCCCAGATTTGCAAGTTACAAACTGGCCCAAAACTAAAAAGCAAGTTGGTGTAACAAAAGAGCTCACATTCTTAAAGAACAAAAGTAATTATAATGCATAGAAATTACATTTCCCCCTAAAAATGAAAATATTTACAAAGAAATTAATACCAACCTTTCTGTGAACTGGATTGGAAACTGACTGTAGTTCAATGCTCACTCTAACACTTATTCTCCTGTATGAAAAGATATACCCAATTGTCAGAAACATTCATATGGAAGGAATTAGCACTCATTCGTCCGAGCTGAAGTTTTCAGTCTTAAATTGTTAAGATCTTCCACAGGTATTCCTTGTGGAAGATATTATGAACAGATATTTCGGAAGCATACCATATTTGAAGTTTAAGTTCTTGTCTTCCACTAGTAAATAATCAGGTTTTTTACCAGAGATTATATTTTTCTCTCCTGTAAAATGGGATTGTTGTGAGAATCAAATGAGATAAACGATGTGGAATTCCCATTACTAGCCTGGAATATAATCTACTGCCCAGATCCTGAAATAGCACCTGCTGAAAGCCAAACAAACCAATGATTTAATAACAATTTCCCACATTAAAAAAAATTTACCATTCCAAACGATCTAATTGATTTATAAGATTCCATTTAAAAAACTTAAAATGTGAAGCAGTACTGGAATACATGGAATGTTTACAATCCGGGAAGTAAGATAACACATTACCCTCCCTTATAGATACACAAAATCCACCAAATACATCTGCTCAATATAGTCCCTATCCAATACATCCACGGAAGTACGTCAACAGTGTATTACCCACCTTAACCTAATCTAAACTTCAAAAAAAAACCATAGCTTTCCACATTCTCTGTTGCATCTCAGAAAATTCAGCATCAGTCAGAGGCATATAAATCAAGGTGCTCATAACCATTTATCAAACTGAGCAAAGATGCTTTAATGATCAAGGAAATAAAGGGAAGAACTGGTGAAAAAACATCTCAGCACAAAAGTTCTATATTTTGCTAGAATTAAATAACAATGGCTGTTCCCTAATGTGTAGGAAACAAAAGTAAATAGAATTTGGTTAATTTTAGACTATTCTTCCCAAGTTGTGTTTTAAATTTTGCCCACAATCTGCTACTTATGCATTGCAGAAGTAAAAGGTATAGATCTAGCAACCAAGTGTTGGAAAAACTTGGTAACAGTTGACCAAGAACAGATTCAATTGTCCAGATTTTTTTATGCTCCAACTTAAAAATAATTTTTTTGGCTTTTTTATGTCATTTTAGTTAAACTTCCTAGTGAACAAATGATTGGATGCTAAATCTTAGTATGATGAGGTTACCATATGATAAGGTTACCATAACTTACGTTATCTGAAAAAGAACAAGCAGCACTGGCAAATACCACAGATAGGAAGAATTATTTTTAGAACAGAAAATGTTTTCTATTTTTCTATTATCTAGAGCAATATATGTGAAACAGATTAGATTTCTACTCTAAATCTACTTAAATGAAGTATTTTGGGGATGCCTGGGTGGCTCAGTCTGCTAAGTGTCTGCTTTTGGCTCAGGTCATGATCCCAGGGTCTTGGGATCAAGACCCGCATCAGGTTCCCTGCTCAGCAGCAGCTGCCTGCAGCTCCCCTTGCTTGTGTGTGTGTGTGCGCTTTGGCTCTCTCTCTCTCTCCTTCTCTGACAAATAAATAAAATCTTTAAAGAAAAATTAAGTATTCTCGGGGGAAAAAACTTCCAATTTCCTAATTTGTAAGATAAGTGAATTGAGTTGGGTTTGTAAGGACCTTTCCTGATCTATACTGTCATTATGCTTGGTTTTTGTCTTGCAGTTTTTTCTAAAACATCCTGCCACAGGGGATGGGACACTGCAGTAGGTAACTTTTTATGGTGACATACACTTTCAAAAGTCCTGTCATACTTGATAAATTTGTTTTAAAAAAATCAAAAAATCATTTAGCAAAGTATTCTTTAGATACTACTGGAAGGATCACATTAATATAATTTAAGAAGGATATTAATGAAATTGTTGCATATATTCCAAATGTCTATAATGCATTACTTTCAGGAGAAAAGGGAGGAGGAAAGGCCCATAGATTAAACCTCTCCTTCCTGCCCCAAAATATACTGTAGAAAAAACCTGAGCTTTCAGAAAATACAGTATCTGAAATCACAATCTTATTTTCTCCATTAAATGGTTGTCAGAGGGACAATACAAATCAATAAAAACTCATAAAAATGCTGTTTCTCAAAATAAATGTCATACTCCGAACAATGCATAAAATTCACATAAGATCCTCCCTCTCAGTCAGATTTGGCATTATCAGAATTGGATTCTAGCCCACCTGTGCCACCTAGAAGCTGTGACCTGAGCCTTTCAATTCAAACAAATAAAAGCTACTGTAAGCCAGGTAGTATGCTGGATGCTAGGGATACAAACAGAAATAAACATGGTCCATGTCCTCAAATCAGATTAAATGACTATCCAGACTTTGCTTCTGATTGTATTTCTGATTGTTATTTTAGCATTTTAGCACTTCAAGGGAAGGGGGGAAGGACTGCTAACACTGAGTACCCACACTACTGAGTACCTACCCTGTGCTTTACATATATCTTATTTAACAACAGTCTTACTAAGTTAATAGTTACGTCTGTCTTACAAAGGAAGAACCTGAGGTGCACTGTTACAAACTTGGTTAAAGCCAAGTTACAGAGCCCAAATTAGAACTCAGATCTTTCACCTACACTGTGCTATCTAATAAATGAATAAGGGCAATTAATTTCAACTTTGGCAACTTTGAAAAGGTCCTTATAATAAAGGGATTTAAGAAGAACCTTGAAGGTTATGAAAGAAAAAGCATTTGAGGCAGGGAGAAGAGCAGGAATAAAGTTATGGTACTGAGAGTATGAGGTACATGCAATGGATAAGTAGTCTTACATGACTAGCATATGGGGAACAGAACTTCTAAAACAAAAAATTTAAAAAGAGGTTGGTGTCAAACCATGGGCTTCAAAATCTGCATTACTTCCCTCCAGAGTTCTCTGAGTTATCTTCCACTGAAGTTCCGTGCACTGATGTCACTTCATGCATTAATCACATCTTAATAATAACTAAATGTTTAGTGCATGCTTATAATACTTCAGGCACTGTTTTAAACACTGTGTATGTATTAACTCATTTCATCCTCCTAATAATCCCATGAGGCAGTTACTTTTATCATCATTAATTTAAAGATGAGACACAAAGAAAAAAATGATTGTACGATATCAGTCAATAAGTGACAGAAATGAGATTTAAACCCAGATAATCTGGCTCCAGAGCCTGAACTCTTAACCTGTACTATTCTACCTCTCCCAAGAGGTAGAATTTTTTCTTTTTAAGATTTAAAGATTCTTTTTTTTTGAAGATTTTATTTATTTATTTGACAGACAGATCACATGGAGGTAGAGAGGCAGGCAGAGAGAGAGGGGAGGAAGCAGGCTCCCTGCTGAGCAGAGAGCCCGATGTGGGGCTCGATACCAGGACCCTGAGATCATGACCTGAGCTGAAGGCAAGAGGCTTTAACCCACTGAGCCACCCAAGTGCCCGAGAAGATCTTTTTGTTTCCCGTATTAAGTGTGAGTTCCTTGAGGCCCTAATGTAATGAAAATTGTTTTCATTGTTGTTGTTGTTCTCATCGTCGTTGGGAGGCAGAGGAGTAAAGAAAGAGGAAGCTAGACCATTTCAGCATGCAGGACAATTCCAAGCACACAGTAGGTATTCATAAATATTTGTTGAGCTGAACCGGCCTTGAATATTTAACTAAAGTCTGGATTACTTTCCCTATGGGTCAGGGCCCAGCATATTTTCTGTAAAGGGCCAGATAGTAAATACTTTAGGCTTTGCAGGCCAAAGGTCTCAGTCACAATTATTCATGTCTGCTCTTAGGGCACAAAAGCAGCTTGACAATTCTTAAATGAGAATAGCTGTGTTCCAATAAACCTTTACTTAAAAAAACGGGCAGAAGGCCACCTGGCCCGTGGGCTCTTTTGCTGATCTCTGCTACAGGTGATAGAAATATATCAAAGGTTTCTAAACAAGAGAAGTAAAATGATTGACAATGCGTTTTAAGAAGGTAACTGTGATGACAATATAATGAAATGGAGAAGAATTAGGAGTTCCAGTATTAGAATCAGAAATGCTCTCCCCCTTTATATTTCTAAAATTATTCCAAAACAGGGCTGTCCAACAGAGATACAATGGAGGCCACAAATATGAGACAAATATATACTTTTTAATTCTCTAGAAACCACATTAAAAAATTTTAAAAGGAACAGGTAAATTAACTGTAATAACTTTCTTAAATATAATCAATATATTAAATATAAATTTTCCAATGTTTATGATATACAGAATATATTTATTAACACTTGTTATATTAATAATTTATATCCCACATATATTATATTCAATATATCCAAAATAGTGTCATCTTTACAGGCAACATAAAAATTAAGATATTTCACATTCTTTTTCATAAGTAAGTCTTCAAAATTCAATGCGCATTTTACTCTTACCACACATCAGTTCTGATTAGCTCCATTTCAAAAGTCCAGTAACCATATGTGACTCTCATACTGGACAGCACAAAAGAATGACCAAATCAAATACCCTACAGTATCTCCACCTGCAAGTGCTAGTTTTGGTATCTCCTTGCCTGACTTGCGGACTGACGTTAGACCTAATTCCGAACTATAAGCTAGCTTCACATTACTCAATAAAGCAATGTCTTCATTTCTAACGTCACATTTCCAAACCATTTAGTTTCCATAAACATTTTCAAGATTCATCCTCATATCGTGTACGCAGGCACCTTATGCCAGTTTCACAAATGAGGAAACGAGGCTGAGAGAAGAGTCAGCTATTGAGAGGCGTGATAAAATCGAAATCTCCTGGCTTCAAATTAAGCCCCAACAGCACCACCACCTTTGTTAAAGTCGTAATTTTGCGTTTATCTGTGAGACTGGCCTTTATTTCCTCCTCCACTGGACTGTAACCTCCACGGAAACAAGGACTGTTCTTCATGACCACTATGTCCCCAGTACCCGACAAGATGTTTTGACAGTAAGCAGTATTTGTTAAATGAATGAATGAAATTTACCATTTCCTCTACTGTTTTTAGTGGATTAAACGTTATTTTTTAGTAACTAATGTAAAGAAAAGGCACTACGCCATAAAAACTGTTTTAAGCTAAGCTTAAATTTACTTCCAATATAATCCAAAGAGTGAAAAAAGGGCTGGGAGCCAAGACCAAAGTTCTAGCGCGGGCCTTGCCGTGAATTTAGCGTAAGCTCTCGGGTAAATTATTTCACTTCTCCAGACAAAATTAACTTTCTCAAAACGAAAGAACAGGGCTATAATCTTCTGATGCCGTTCAGAGCTAGGTTTCTTGTTTTCTTGTTGTTTTTTGTTTTTTTTTTTGGAAATTAACTTGACGCGAGTGAGCTTTCCATTGCCTCATACTTTCCCTTCTGCGCCCTCCGCAACCAACTTAGGTTCCAAGTGGGACTCTCTCCGCGTCCCGGGACGCCAGCCTCACACCCCGCAAGCCCATGGCCACTGGCCAGAGCCGCCATCTTCCCCCTCTCCCCGCCCTCCGCCTTGGCCGGACCCCAACCGCCACCCGCGGGCACGGGGTAACGCGGAACCTCACCTCTCCTCGCAGTCTTTGCATTTCACCTGCAGTGGGACTAGCTCCTGGAACAGAACCTGGCTCATGTTGGTCCGCTGCCCCTGCCAGTAAGCGGAAAAGTCCAGCAGGCCCAGCCCACGAACTAGCCTAAAGAAGTCCGGGTCCTGCTAAAATTTGAGTTTGGCGCTCGGCTTCCGCTGAGGAGGCGGGGAAACAAACAGAGGGAAAGCGGGGAAGACTTGGACCTCGTCAGCCACCATCTGCTTCTTCCGGTTTTGCCGAGGACGGGGGGGGGGCAGTTCCGGGTATTAACTTGAGTGGCGGGACCCGCGGCAGCCATATTTGTTAAGGGAAGGGGACCCGAGGGAAGCAAAGAACTTTTCTTCTCTTCACCCGATGCGTACCACCACAAACAAACCCTGAATTATGGCGGCTTCTGCCCCGGCCCCGCACACGACCGACTTCCCGGTTGAGGGTCGCTGCAGTTACTATGTGGAAAAGAAGAAGCGCTTCTGCAGGATGGTGGTGGCAGCGGGGAAAAGATTCTGTGGGGAACACGCTGGAGCAGCGGAGGTCTGGTATTGCCCCTACCCTTTGGAGAGTTGGAAATAAGTTTCTTGGTCCGGAAACTCCCTTTGACAGATTTCTGCTCTGTTCGCTGGATTTTTCGGCTTTTCCTGTACTAAGCGCAGCCCTGCCCTCCTTATGGAGCGATACTGAGCCCTAGCGAAGTGTAGTGCTTCTCGCGCTAACTAAGGGCAGTGACCCGTTTATCTTGATACTAACTTAAGGTAGTAGTAGATCTTAGTTTTACTTCAAGCCACCGCCTTGTACACTCCGCCCAGTCTCTGCCTTCTTGATGGGAAATCGCAAGGTTTCACTAACTGTGTTCTGATTGTTTTGTGAGTAATAATCACTTCTTGTGAATATGGTTGAGAAACTTAAAAAAAAAAAAATATTTAGATACACAACTCTTTAACTGTAGGGAACAAACTGATGGTTACCAAAGGGGAGAGGGAAGGAATGGGTGAAATAAGTGCTGGGGATTAGAGAGTGCGCTTGCGAGGAGCACGGAGTGATTAAAAACTTAAAAAAAATTTAGAGTACAGTCTTTTGAAAGCAACTTGTAACTGCTGAAAGGGGGAAGGAAAGATTGAAAATCGTGTAAGAATTGACTTTTTAAAATTGAAACAGGAGACGTACAATTTTGTTTGAGAATACTGTTAGGCATATTAATTGTACTGTCAATATACAGTTGACCCTTGGGGCGCCTGCGTGGCTCAGTCGGTTAAGCCTCTGCCTTGGGCGGGGGTCATGGTCCTAGGGTCTTGGGGTTGAGCCCCACATCGATCTCCCTACTCACTGGGGAGCTTGCTTCTCTCTTTCCCTCTGCCTCTTCCCTGGTTTGTGTGCTTTCTCTCAAATAAATAGTATTATGAATATGCTTTCCTTACTAAGACTTTCTAATAACATTTTCTTTAGCTTTATTGTAAGAATACAGTGTATAATACATGCAACAAAAAATATGCATAATCAGCTTTATGTTAGCAGTGAGGCTTTAGGTCAGCAGTAGACTATGTGTACTTAATTCAAAAAGTTTTAAATCTCATTTTTTGAAAAGTCAAAAGTTGCTTGTGGAGGAGGGGTGTGGCTTCCCCTCCCCCCTTTCAAGAGTCAGCTGTATTTTGTGTGTATTTCCTTAGGATATATATGATAGAAAAATAAAACTAAGAACAAGAGATGCAGAATGTAGAAGAACGTGTTAAGTCAGTTTTAGAAACCAAATACGCAAGCACCTGGTTTCATGGCTTCTGGATGTCCAATATTATTTACATTATTTCTATTAGGTGGTTTATTCTGGGCAATATCCAGTACAGATCAGGGTTCCTTCATCTGCTACTGTCCATCATAGCATATCTCTACTTCGTATTTTGATTTGACGGATACTTGCCTAGAGTGAAGTATACAGAAACAAGCATATTCTTGTTTTGTAATGTGGAAGACCCATGACTTACATTGAGAACTCTTCGAAGTATACATACAGTTGTATTGTGGTGTTGAGGAGATCAGCAAACATCCCTTGATCAAAAAATGAGATTTAATTAATTAATTAAATTTTTAAACATGAGATTTATGGTGGGAGAAAAGTTTTGTTCTCACTCTAAGACCCTATTATACTTGACTTTAACAAAACATCTCAAAGATGACTGCAGGTGGTGACAATAGTAGAATGTGACTAGTTCCTTACAAGTTGATTGGTATTACCAGAGAGAAAGGAATGTTGTTATTGGTCCCTTGAAGAAAGATTGCAAGACACCAAGGGAAACATGACACATGATGCAATTTGATTTTCAACTGTGGGCATCCTACTAAATCTGCAATATAAGATATATGATCTAATTAGGCGTTATGTTTCCATCTTTTTTTGTCTTAAGTATCATATATTGCTGAGACCACTTGTACATAGTTTTACCCACTGGTTCTTAACTGAGGGTGAATTTGCCCCCCAAGAAACACTACAAAAGGGGTGCCTGGGTGGCTCAGTCAGTTAGGCGACTGCCTTCGGCTCACGTCACAATCCCAGGGTCCTGAGATCGAGCCCCACATCAGGGTCCCTGCTCAGTGGAGAGCCTGCTTCTCCCTCTCCCTCTGCCTACTTGTGCTCTCTCTATCACTCTGTCAAATAAATAAATAAAAATCTTAAAAAAAAAGATTATTACAAAATAATGGGGCATATTATAGTCAATGCTATCACAGATTTGAAATTCCATATGTAGGCCTTCTCTAAATCTATTTGAAGCTATAAACCCTCGTTATCCAAAGGAGTATTTGCTCATATAAACAAAAACTAGCTACTTTGGAAATTTTTGTTGCTGAACTTATTTTGCCAATGTTTTATTATTGTCCTTTTAAGGTTTCCTTACCTTGTTTTGGAACACGTAGACTTATGATTACACTGAAGTTATATCTAGTATCTTTAAGCAATGACTTGATATTTTTCAACCAAGTCAATATATGATCTTTCTTTCTTAGGAAGAAAATGCTCGGAAAAGAATTCTGTGTCCTTTAGATCCAAAACAGTAAGTATGGGTCCAATAAGGGTTTTTCTGTGCTAGAAAGAGTAATTGTCACAGTTCTTATAAAATTATTTTAAATACTTTTTCCTTTAAATTTAGCACAGTATATGAAGATCAACTATCAAAGCATTTGAAAAAATGTAACTCAAGAGAGAAGCCAAAACCTGTAAGTGTTTTATCACTTTTTAAAAAAATTATTTACTTATTTATTTATTTATGTATTTAACAGAGATCACAAGTAGGCAGAGAGGCAGGCAGAGAGAGGGGGGGAAGCAGGCTCCCCGCTGAGCAGAGAGCCAGATGTGGGGCTCGATCCCAAGACGCTGAGATCATGACCTGAGCCGAAGGCAGAGGCTTTAACCCACTGAGCCACCCAGGTGCCCTGAAGTGTTTTATCACTTTGATCAAATTGAAAGGTGAAATGTGTGGTATGTAATGTTTGTATATACTTAGTTGATTACAAATGTGAATACTTAGCAAGACTCTAGCCTTAAGGCTTGAATGTGGTAAATGCATTTGAGTGTATAGGACATCAGACTGTGAATCCACTTATAATCCTAATTCAGATAATAGAATTTGTGCAACAAGTGTATTGTTTAAAGAGTAATTTCACAGTTTATTCAAAATTTTTACTTAGTGCTTACTAAATTTATTTCAATAAAATATGGCCCTAGCCTTCAAAGAGTTTATTTGAGACTGATAAGTTAACTTGTAAATAAGGGATCTTAATAAGTTTAGTGAAAGAAGTACACATGTCGTAAGAGCACATACTTGTATAAAAATTAAAATTATATCCAAGGGGTCAAGAAAAGCTTTCCAGAGGGAATAACACTAAAGCTGAGTCTTGATTTGGCAAAGAAAAAGAAGAAAAGTCCTTATAGGTGAGAAGAGCTATATGTACAAAGGCAGAAAGTGGGAAACCACATTGAGACTTTGAAGAACTCGGACTTTATTCTAAAAGATAGGGGGAACCACTGAAAGATTTTAAGCTAAAGAATGATGTGGTCAGCTTTACCTCTTACAAAACTTTCTCTCAGACCAGTGTGGGAAGATGGCTTTGAATTAGAAGGACTGGTGAGGGCCTGTTGCTGAAATCCAGGTGGGACATGATAAGAGACTAAATGAAAGATGGAAAGGGCAGGGAATAAATGCAAGGATTATTTAGGTAGCAGAATAAAGAAAAGTTGGTGACCAAAAGCTTAGAGTTGGATATGTGAGTCTGAAAGTCAGTAGAGTAGTTTGGAAGTCAGTACATACAGATCATAGGTAAAGCCTTGAATTTTTAAGTTACCCAGGGTAAGAGCTTGGAAGGGTGGGGGAGGAACTTACTTATTCAATAAATATTAATACCAGACATTGTACCAAGCACCCTGCCTATAAGAACATTACAGTCTAGTGGGAGAGACAAAAAATATAATATGTTTAAAATTGATTAAATACAGAGTGCTATGGAAGAATAAATAGAGCCTAATCCCCTTTGGGGAGAAATAGGGGATGAGAGAGATGAGGAAGGAGTCAGGGAGGCTTCTCTGAAGGCTCTCTGAAGGCTCCACGCTGGGCATGGAGCCTGCGTAAGATTATTTCTCCCTCCCCGTCGGCCCTCCCCTCCCCCAAAAAAGGGGGGTGGGGCGATGGGAGGAGACTCAGCCAGACAAGGAAAAACAAACATATGTAAGCACCTAGAAGTGAGAGAGTTGATAGCTTTATTTGGGACTGGGCATTGCACATGACTGGAGTATAGAATACAAGAGGAGAGCTGAGTGAAGATGAGACAAGATAGCCAGGAAGTAGAGCATGAGACCAAGAACAGAACTCTAGGTGACACTGACATCAAAGTGTTAGCTGCTCCTACACTCAATGGGCTTTTGGCATTTCAAGTGGAATAGTCATGTCCTGTGTATTTCAAACATCCCTGTATTTAGTATTCCTGGCCTCTGAGCAGCAAATGGCAAAGGCACTTGTGAGGAATATGAAGGATCTGAAGTGTAATCTTATTGTCAAGCTAACAAGTTAGCCTGCAGGTTTGTGGATACTGGCAGAAGAGACTCCTGGGTCAGAGACAAAGGACTGCATTACTCACTGCTCAGCAAGTAACATGGGCTTCTTGCCTGCATTGATGCCCCTTCTTCCCTAAGGTCCATGGAGTCAGCAGGGCCTAGGTGAATCCTGCACATTTTTGTGCATAGCTTATGTCACAGCTGAAGAACCCCAAGATTATGAAATACAGTTCTTTTAAAATAAGCAGTAAAGGGACACCTGGGTGACTCAGTCAGTTGAGCATCTGACTCTTGGTTTCAGTTCAGTCATGATCTCATGGGTCATGAGATCGAGCTCCATGTTGGGCTCTATGCTCAGAGGGGAGTCTGTTTGAGGATTCTTTCCCTCTACCCCAGACCCCACTTGGATGCATGCTCTTTCTCTCTCTCAAATAAATCTTAAGAAAAAGATAATAGGGGCACCTGGGTGGCTCAGTCAATTAAGGGTCCGACCCTTGATTTCACCTTAGGTCATGATCTCAGGTTTGTGAGATCGAGCCCCACGTCAGGCTCCGTGCTCAGTGCAGAGTCTGCTTGAGATTCTTTTGCCTCCTCCCTCCCCCATCCCTCAACTCCTCCCACCATGCACATGCATGCTTTCTCTCTCTCTAAAATAAAAAAATGAAATATTTTAAAAGATAATAAATCAATGGGCAGTAAGGAAACCTGCCTGACCTTGTTCCATAAGTAGACATTTCTTTATTACTCTGTATAGTAAGCAGGCCTGCCATCTGCTCTAGGAGAACTATTTCTGTCTTCCAAGACTGCTTGGTATACAAATGTCCTTGAAAAAAGAGTCTGGAACAAAGGTGTCAGTGCGTATTACTTGTAACACTTGAAGTAAATTGAGAGACCCATGGAGAATTGTCTCCCAGTAGCACCTCTCAGTCATTTTGACAATAAAATATCACCATATATTTCCAAATACCTTCCAGCTGAGAACCAGCTTAGGTCAGATGACATAAGCTTAACAGGAAGCATTTTTACATTAAGATCTGTAGAAGAAAAAAGATGACCACCCCAGATAGCCCCTTAGTAAAAAGAATATTGCTTTTACTTTCAAGTATGCATGGAGATTGGCTTCCTTACCTAAGTACTAGATTTTAGTTCAGGTAAACAGATGGAATGCATGCTCTCAGAAAAGTTTAAGAGAAGAGGTGAATTCATTAAAAATGGAATACCCCTGCACAGACACCATTGCATGCCAGGATACTGTGGAAAGGAAAGGGAGGAAAACAATGGGATGATAGGATGCAGAAAAAAATGCAGAGTGGCATTTATGTAGTCCACTATGCATAATGTGAAACTTGGAACCCAGGCAAAGTTTTATCACTATTGTGCTTTAATTTGTAAAATTTGTATAAAACTATTCATTGTTTTTTAAAAAAAAATATACTGGGGCACTTGGGTGGCTCAGTCACTTCAGCATCTGACTCTTGGTGTTGATTCAGTTCTTGATCTCATGGATTGTGAGATCGAGCCCCAGTTCCAACTCCATACTCGGTGGGGAGTCTGCTTGAAAATTCTCTCCCTCTCCCCCCATTCATTCTCACTCTTCTCTCTCTCTCTCTCTCGTGCGCACGCGTGCGCGTGCGCGCGCTAAAATAAAATCTTTCAGAAAAATTCTGCATGTGAGATAAAAGTAAATTGGTGATACATTTCTCCAGTATGAATAGTTTTCACATTTAAAAATCTAGTCCACAACACAATTTACCTGGAGCACTCTTGGCAATCATTTTAAACTAAGAGTACATCAAATTATAATAGTTACACCTAATTTTCTATTACAGTTTTGCCAGTCATCCAATGGAACATTGTAATACCTGTTGTCTTCACCTGTTCCACTTAATCACCAGTATCCTTATTATCCATATAAGTAAAGGCAGCAACACACAGCATGTTACCCTTCTGTGTAACAAAAGCCCATTAGTATGCATAAAGTCCCAGGAGTAGTTTTTACTTTTAGAATGGGATTTGAAGAAACAGTATTATTTCATTCTTCTGTATCTGCATGGCCAGTGTGGTAACCACTAACCATGTGTAACTATTTAAATTTGAGGTAATTGAAGTGAAATTGAAGATCCAGTTCCTCAATCACACTAGTAGTATTTCTTTTTTTTTTTTTTTAAAGATTTTATTTATTTATTTGACAGACAGAGATCACAAGCAGTCAGAGAGGCAGGCAGAGAGAGAGGAAGGGAAGCAGGCTCCCTGCTGAGCAGAGAGGGCTCGATTCCAGGACCCCGGGATCACAACCCGAGCTGAAGGCAGAGGCTTTAACCCACTGAGCCACCCAGGTGCCCCACTAGTAATATTTCAAAATGAGTGGCTATCATGTTCTCCAGGGAAGATCTGGAATTACTTTCATCATTGCAGAAGATTCTGTTGGAAGATGCTGATCTCGATACTTACATAAAATCTTTCTGAAGATACACTAGAATGATCTTACGCTGTGTTATTTTAAACAACATAGTGTTACAATACATTTCTGTTTTTTATTTTAGATTAAAAAATTAATAAATAAATTTGATTTATTTTATTTTAGATAAAAAATTTATTTAATCAGCATTTTAAAAGAGAAGAAATCAGACCTAAACCGTTGTAATACTATATCCTCTCTCTCTTTTTGGTCATGCTGCCTGTCTGATAAACAGCCGTGTGTAGTTGGTACTTTGTTGTTTTTGCTGTTAACACCATAAGCAAAACTGACACAGCTCTCAGTCTGTGCTATAGATAGGTGAAAACATTAATAAAAATTACTAACAAATTTCTTTAGAATATGACTGCTTATTCAAACAATATCTCACTGGAATATATGGTTCACGAATATAGAGATTTTTGTCTGTTCTGTTCTCTACTGTGGTTAAGTCCTTGGCACTAAAGCAAATTAAAGACCATACTAGGTGCTCAATAGTTATTTAATTCATAAATGGGGAAAAGGGAGGATGGCAGGTAAAGAGTAAGGGACGAAGGGAAGGATCAGTTTTTCACCCTAATTTTTTTGAGCTCTTCACATTAATGACAATATTGTGGTTTTGTTTTTGTTAAGGACTTCTTTATTCAAGATATTAACGCAGGCTTAAAAGATGAAACAGAAATACCTGAACAATTAGTAAGTATTTGACTTTATATTTAAGTTTAAAAGGTGTCTGTGAGTCATTTCTGTGAATAAGCTGTGTCCCAATTTTTGTTTAGGATAAATTAATTCTTTTGAATTTAGAATGTATTTTTCTATAGAATCCATATTATTAGTGATGGTTAGTTCCCAGATAAGCTCATGCCCCATTTTTGTTTATAGGTTCCAATTTCTTCTCTTTCTGAAGAGCATTTGGAAAAATTAATTAAGAAATTGCAAAAAGCAAGTGAAGGTAAGTTTGCCTACAGTTGCAAGTTAAAATTTTTAAAATAATTAGGTGCCACATGAATTGATGCCAGTGTGGTTTACAAGATGTTACTACCATTGCTCAGAGCCCTACGGTTTCATGTTTGGTTGCTTAAGCTATTGTGCTTATATTTGGCACAGGTTTGAACTCTACACTTAAAGATCAAATTATGTCCCATCCAGCATTGCATGATGCCCTTAATGACCCTAAAAATGGTGATTCTGCAACCAAACACCTGAAACAGCAGGTATGTTTAGGCCAAAGTAATTATACTAAAATTGGCCTTTTGTTCATTTGTCAAAAGCTAACATTCTTTCTAAATATAGTTCTTAATGAGATTTTGTTTAGTTTATCTTGTAGGGAACAGAATCTTTCCATTTAAAAAATAAGTGTAAACATATATTAAAAACTTTTGGCATGGATATGGTTCTGAGTATTATGTGTTAAAAATTTTAAAGCAAGGGAAAAAATTTAAAGCCAAACAAAAATTATCAATGTGCTCATGCTGCCTTTTGTAGAAATTACCTTGCTCTTTTCCAATTCAAGCCATATGTGTTTGCTCGAGTTTATAAAATAATCTTGTGAAGTTTGCAGGCTTCTATTTTAGGTAACATTGAAAAATTAAAGTTACTTGGTCCAAGAAGATGCTTTGTTGAGTTTGGAGCAGGAAAGGGAAAATTATCTCATTGGGTTGATATTGCCTTAAAAGATGCTGAAAAAGTTCACTTCATCCTAGTAGAAAAGGTGACCACGAGATTCAAGGTAAGTGAAACCATGGTAGTATATTAGTAACCAAAATTTGTACTTTTTTTGTTAAAAAAAGAAACAGTGATACTCAGAAACATGTCTTTTAAAGAAAATTATTTTTCATGTTGGTTTGATATGGCTTTTTATTCTAATTAAATTGATAAACTTAAGATAAATTTTTTAATCTAAATTTTAATAGTCCACTGAGCTGAGTTCTTAAAATTATTTGCAGAGACAAGAAAATATGTGGAAAGGGCCAAGCTCAAGCTAGGAGTTAAAAGTCTTGGGTTCTAACCTACCTGTACCACCTACTGACTATTCATTCAGTAGATATTTTATTCATTCAATAAATATTTATTGAGCCTACCATTAGGCACAATGATACACATTGGGTAGGTAAAGTCAAGACAAGATCCCTGTGTCCTATTACTGATATTTAGAAAGGAGAGACAGACAAATTAATGATTATAGAAAAGTATCAAAGTATGAAAAAAATCTGCACAGAGTATAGTATGGTTTCAAAAGAGGGAGTGACATGTTTTATTGCAGGGAAAGGACGCAAATGGCTACATAGAAAAAGTGATGCCTGAGTTGTATCTTAAAAGGAGAATTGGTGTTTCCTAGATAGAGGGTTTGAGGAACAGTGTAACCAAATACCTGAAATGGCAGGAAAACATGGAAACACTTCTGTCTAATGGGAATGCATGATCCCAAGGAGAGTTCAGTGGCGATGAGATAGGAGAGGATGGTTAGACTGGAAGGTGTCCTGTTTTGTGCCAGGGTTAGGAGTTTGACTCTATCCTGCTACGTGCTGGGGATTTGGAGGAATGAGATTTAGTTCGTGTCTTTAAGAAGCTAATACCTAGTGGGGCATACTTATGAGTATTTTGGTTCAGTATGCTAAGTCTCTTACAATAATGGCAAGTACCAAAAGCCATAGGAGCAAGAAGATAGAACACCAGCCCCAGTGTAGTGTGGCTCAGGGAAGATTTCCTGGAGGAAGTGACGGCTGAGAGGAGATTGAAAGAATATGTAAGAGTTGATGAAGAAAATAAGAAGGCTTTTTTAAAGTTCATCCTAGCAGTACCATTAAAGCTATATCAGAAGAGTCTGAAACTTGAAGTAGGGAGATTAATAACAAGATAATTATATCCAGTAATCCAAGTAAGAAATGGGCCAGAGCTAAAGCTGCTGTGGTGGGATGGAGAGGAGGGAAAGAATATGAGAAATGCTAAGATTTTGGAAGCAAAGAGAGTTGGTGATTTATTTAGTCATTAATAATGAGGAGTTATTTCAGGTGACACTTTATGGCTTTAAGTGACTGGTGGTGCTTTTTATCTGAGATAGGGAATATAGAAGGTGGAAGAGAAAGAACAGGTTTGAGGGGAGAAATGATGAGTTCAGTTTTGAATGAGTTTGCAGTTGAAGTAGAGCTTTCTAGTTCACAGCTAGATATGTATCTGGTGCTTATCAAAAATATCTGGGCCACAGTGTTGACTTGTAAGTCATAGGCACAAGGACATAGATCAGAATGGTGGTTGTGATCTTTCAGAGAGAGTAAGAAGAATGAGCCAAAAATAGTATATTACAGCCTAACAAAGGCAAAGGAGCTGGCAAATAATCTTAGGTTAGTCACTTAAGATCTATAAACCTTATTAGTTCCTTCATCAATAAATTGGGAAGTTTTAGAGTTAAAGGAAATAATTATACATAATTTTTTTAAATTCTTCAAGCCTTTAAAAAATGTATGATATTGTTATTTTGGAGTTTCCATCAAAGAATATACAATCTTAAATTTTTAACTAGTGATTCTGTTTTTTAAATATTAAAAAATAAGATGGGAAATTATTTCCTCTGAATTTTGAAAACAAATAGAAATATTTTTAATTTCGTAAAGCTTTTTTTAAACATAAAACTGCTTTTTTGACAATGTTCTATTTGTGTAGGTAGATGGCAAACACAGAAAGAAAAATTCAGTATTTGAGAGACTTCAAATTGATATTCAACACTTGTGTTTGAGTAAGTTGCATAACTTTCGGTTGCCCTAGCATAAATCATAGAAGTTTCAAATTCTGACGGTTGCTTAGAAATCCAGTGATGCAGAACAGTCCTTCAGGGAAAACAAACTAAAATTAATGCATTATTAATATAGAATGTTATGTCTATCATTTGGATAAATGTAAATTGAATTAGGGTTGGAACTTTTTTAAAACGAGGTTTCAGTTTCAATTAGAAATGAAGTGTCATATTAGGAAAGAGTTTAAAAGTTTTGGTAATATGTCCCTACATTATTTCTTTGTCTTTTCTAATTATGAGTCTGTTCAGGGGCGTCTGGGTGGCTCAGTTGGTTGAGCATCCGACTCTTGATTTCCAGTCAGGTCACGATCTCAGCATGAGATCAAGCCTTGGCTTCAGGCTCCATGTTGGGCATGAGGCCTACTTAAGGTTTGCTCTCTCCCTCTCCCTCTGCCCCACCGCCTTAAAAAGGCTAGTGCCTTCTGCCTGTCATTAACATGACTTAACATAAACTGTTAAAGAAATGAGCATTCTTTGTCCAGCTGATGATAAAAGATACTTCCTAGAATTTTTTTTTTTTAAGATCTTATTTATTTGACAGAGAGAGATCATCAGTAGGCAGAGAGAGAGGGGGAAGCACGCTCCCCGCTAAGCAGAGAGCCTGATGCAGGGCTCAATCACAGGACCCAGATTATGACCTGAGCTGAAGGCAGAGGCTTTAACCCACTGAGCTACCCAGGCGCCCCCTCTAGAATTTTAAATTGTACCAAAATAATCTCTGTGGAAGTCACATTTCATACACACACACACCCCTTCAGTCATACACTTTGTGCCTTTTCTGTATCTTTTTATAGTTTTTCATATTAATACAAGCATATCCTAGTAACCTCTTCTATCCACTAATTAATACAGCTTTGTGAAACCCAACATTTACATATAAATCACTGTATTTAAAACTGCTTAACTGAAAATATTACTTCTCTGACGTTGAAAATCCTAGACAAGTTTTTATGCTATGTGTTGAATTCTTATTAAGAATACTGAAAAGTCGCCTATCATATTTATTAGTTTCTAACCCTTCTGTGCCCACCATGTGCCCCCATTCCATATTTTTAAACTGAAATAAGAGGAAAAGGAGCAAATATCTGCAATCTAGGTCAATACTGCCCTTTTAGAATTTCCATTAATTAGAAAATCTTTTTTCCTGCTAAGCAGTGACTGTCTAAAAATATAACCACGAGTCAAAATGTGAACTATAAACTCCTGTCTTCCATACTTCAGTTTTTTCCTCATAGTTAAAATAAAGACTTGTGTAATGACATACTGAGGGTGATTAAAGGTAGTTTTGAAATGAGGAGAAAGTGACATTTATTTAAAGGACTTTTCCTTTCTGGGTGGCAGGGTTGGAATTGACTACTCATCATTTAAGGGGAAGGGAAAGAATAAGAAGTATCTGTTGAATTAGTTCACTGCTGACATCCCCACCTCCTTTCTTTTTTCTTTGTTTTTTGTTTTTTTTTCCTATTTGGGTCTTTTATTAAAGTTACATTTATGTAGTTAAGAGTCAAATAGTTCTACAGGTTCTCAAGTTGTTTTAAACATAGCACCAGCCACTCCCTCCCTGCCATGGCTCTTTCTTCAAAGCCAACCACATTTACCTCTTACGGGTGAATTTTTATATTTATCTAAAGTGTCTGGCAACAGGCTTTTGTTTTACCTGATTCCCTTTTTTTTTTTCCCTCAAGCATAATCTATCGCTTTTTCCCAATGGAAGATGAAAATTTTCTACCCCTGCCCCATCTCAAGTGCAAACACTTCCCATTCCTCATCTTTCTAATATGTATTAAATGATTAAATCATCATTTTTTATTGTTTGCTAAATTAATAATTTAGTTTTATTTACTTGGTCTTTTAAAAATGTATTTGTTATACATTCATCAAGTATTCTGTTAGTTTCCATCTTCCTGAAAAATTCTCCCCTGTATGCTTCAGACGTGTTCTGATCAAGACTGGATGCCCTTTTTTCCTGGGGCACAATGACCAACGTTAAAACTCTCTTAAGTCTCATCCTCCTTCACTATCCTGGGTGGAAATTTCTTTTTCCACATTTTTTCCCACATCTTCCTCGTTGATTTACTCTCTTTGGGTAGAGCACCTAGTCCTATAGCTTCCTGAGAAACAGTGCATTAGAGATATATTTAAGACCTTGCATTGTCCGGAAACATCTTTTATTTTACACTTGACTTGGCTGGGTATTTGTATTTCTAGGTTGAAAATCATTTTCCTTTAGAATTTTGTAAGTTCTGTTTCACTAGTATTATTTAAAAGTTCAGTGCTATTCTGAATCTTGGTCCCTTGTACTTGATCTGCCTTTTTTTTTTTTTATTTTGAAATGCATAGGTCCTTCTTTGTCCTTAGTGTTTAAAATTTTCACAGTAATATACCTTCCTGTGGTTATGTTTTTACCCGCTTTGCCTGACGCTTTGATTTATACCAGTGGTTTTCAGTGGAGGCTGCTTTGTCCCCCAGGGCACATTGGCAATGTCTGAAACACTTTTGGTTGTCATAGTAGTAGGCATGCTGCTGACATCTAACAGATAGAGACTAGAGGTCTGCTCAATACCCTCTACGGTATAGTAGAGCTCCCCAAAACAAAATTATTGGGGTCAAAAAGTCAATAATGCCAAGGATGAGAAATCCTGATTTAGAGATTCTAGTGCTCTCAGCTTTCTGGGAAATTGCCTTGCATTCTTTCATAATTTTCTCTGCTCCACTTTTCCCTTTTCTCCCATTGGAGGAATTCTTACGATTTAGTTACTAGACCTGCTGGGGTGGTTTTCTACTTCTCTATGTTAAGTCTTTGGTCTTTTGCCTACACTTTCTAAGATTTCCCCAACTTAATTTCTTCTCTCATAGTTTTAATTTCTAAGATGTTTTTCTCTGAGTTTACCTTTATTGTTGTATCTTGTTCTTTTTTATAATTATAGTATCTTTCCAAGGATATTAATAATGGTTTTTTAGAATTATTCTCCCTTTGTAACCTGTTTTCACAATTTGTTCTTTTCCATTTGTCTTGGTCTCTTGACTTCTGAGGCTGTCCTCAAACATCTGGTGCTCCTTGATGGTGTGTTCTTAGAATTGAGGGACTCAGAGCTCCACTTTGGGGTGATCTGCCTAAGATGTGATCTTTCCACTTGGGCAGGTCAGATTCAGCAGAGAAGACTCTTCTGATCACCTGCCTGGAGGGTAAAGCTCTGATTACCAACACCATAGGACCCTGTGGGGAGCAAAAGCTAGGGAAATTAGTATGCACACTCACTGACTCCTGCAGTTTTGCCATACTTCAACTTTCAACTTCCCTTTGTCCCTCAGGCTGCTGTCCTCCTGTCCTACTTAGTCTAGTCTTTCACCACGTGGGAAAGAGGTAGCTACCAAGGAGCTATGAGGTGGGGATCTGACTATTAGACTTTCCACCAACACTCTCTATTGTAGCTACTCAGCTCTACTGCCAAGGTACCTGATGCCCCCAGTTCTTGAGTCTTTTGAAGGTTTGTGGAATAAATTTGGTTGAGTCACAGCCTTTCCCACTTTTGTCTCCTTCAGTTGTCTTTAGTTGTCTTTCAGATCTTGTTGAATTTATACCTTTTTAAAAATCCTTTTATCCTCATTTTGGTGGAGTTTTAAGAGGGAGTAAACTAGATATTTGCATTTACTCTACCATCATTTCCCAGAAGTTCCTCTGCTCTGTTTTCCAAGCCCAAAGAAATAGGAGAGAGAGGGACACCTGGGTGGCTCAGTCGGTTAAGCATGTGCCTTCAGCTCGGTCATGGTCTCAGGGTCCTGAGATCAAGTCCCACATCAGGCTCCCTGCTCAGCGGGGAGTCTGCTTCTCCCTCTCCCTCTGCCGCTCCCCCGCTGGTGCGCTCACTCTCTCTCTCTGACAAGTAAATAAATAAAATAAAAAAAAATAAATCTCTTAAAAAAAAAAAGAAAAGAAATAGAGAAGAAATAAGGTAATTTTTAAGCATAAAGCAGAAGGGCTTTCTTAGACATCCTTTCCCTTCACCCTAATTGATGGTCAGTTTCTTGACCTACCTTAATTTAAACTTCTATATTCGCTGACACAGGCAAACTATTCCACTTGGTACCATTTTCTCCTGACATATAATATACTAACATTTGAAAGCAAGCAATAGAATGGTTGAAATATTTACTAAGTACCTCCATTGGACTGTTGACTATGATAGATGCTATAGCTGGATTTGTAGCAGGAAGCATACTTTACATTTCAGAATCTTATAAAAAGGAAAACAAATGGGGGGGTGGGGTGAGGCCATACCACAACGGTGATACATTACATCTTACTGCATTACCTTGTGGACCCTTTTTTTTTTTGTCTTACTTTTTCAGGACTGTTATGAATATTTTCTTTTTTTTTATTTTTTTAAAATTTTTTAAAAATTTATTTATTTGGCAGAGAGAGAGATTACAAGTAGGCAGAGAGGCAGGCGGGGGGTGGGGGGGAAGCAGGCTCCCTGCTGAGTAGAGAGCCCAATGCGGGGCTCCATCCCAGGACCCTGAGATCGTGACCAGAGCTGAAGGCAAAGGCTTAACCCACTGAGCCACCCAGGTGCCCTGAATATTTTCTTTTTTAAAAAAACATGTGAAAAGCTAAGATAATACCTTATTTTTGAGCATCAAGATATAGTAAAGTCTATATTTTAATTAATACTGAATATTGTATTTTATAATATAATGTTATTCATAAATGTTTATCATATGTATTATTTGTTCAAAATAAATCTTGTAGCAGGGGAAGCTATGACTTCTTTTATCAATGAGTTAATATTTAGCAGATTAAGTTTTATACAGGGGAAAATCCTGAGTCAGTATAGAAGAAATAATACTGTCCCAAGAGTCAAGAAAGTTTACCTTGGGAGGAGAGGCCCCACCAGGAGCAAGAGGGAAATAAAGTGGGGAAAAAGAAGAAAGAAATTTTAATTTTAATTCTGGCTGGTCAGCTGCCCTCTGTGTTGCTTATCAGGTCACTATATCTGTGAGTCTCTTATTCCACAGCTTTAAAGTGAGAAGTTTTTGTTTGAGTCTTCTTCAGCCCTTAAATTCAAAGATTTAAATTAGTTCTGTCTTTCAGGAGGCCTTGGTAATGTCTCATCTCACAAGAATGCTAACTTGGTTCTCATTTCCTTTTATTTCAGATAAGATTCCTTTGCTAAGCAAAGAAAAACTACCTGTGGTAGGAATTGGAAAGCATCTGTGTGGTGTGGCAACAGGTATGTAAACACACTAATAATCTAGATGAACACACTAAGTTTTAGCTTAACATGGTCCCAGTCATTGAAATAGTCTCTTGAGTTAGTTTATATCATGTATGCTTACAACTGATTACTCTTCATAGTAGCACTGGCCCTATGTTAGATCAGATATAGAGTTTTCTTATTTATCTGCTTATTTTGGCCATTTTCAGGATGAATCAAGAGTGTTACATGTAAATACTGAGATATTTAGATGTAAATATACTTAAAAAGACTTAAAGCTTTTTGGGTTATATTTCAACCAAAAAGGAGACAAATCATTTATGGAAACTGTATGATTCTACTCCAGAAGCTACTGATATTTTCAAGAAGTTGCTTGGGAAGGACTCTGAAACCTCTACTACTAGAAGATGGTTATATGTACCAGGATTCTGGGGAAAACGAAAAAAGAAATATTAGATAAAAAATATAAGATGTCTTATTTTAGCCCATCCATTTGTCAGGTGTAGCATGGTAAGGTAGAAAGAGCATGGGCTTTGAAATTGGATGGTCTGGAAATCATCTGTGCTGTGTAACCTTCACAAATTACTTAAACTTTCTGAGCTTTGGTTATCTCATCTGTAAAACAGAGATAACATATAATTTACCAGGTTACATGTAAATGTCTGGCACATATTAGTGAATGTTAATTATTATTACATCTCCCTGGCTCCTGCTTATTTCATCAACTCCCATACAAGGAAATTGGAGCCTCCATTAGACATTATTCAGGTTGGCTGGGAAATGGCTTGTGTTGTCCTTCGTGGTTTTTAAGATGACTTTCGTGTACCTTATATCATTTGACCCTCATAAGAGCCTTCTGGCATAAACCAGTTCTGTCCTGGGGAAAGGGAAAAAAGCACACTCATTTACTCTTACCCATCTGGCCCAAGTTTGTCAAAAATATAATCTATATTGTCCATTTTTCATTGTTCCACACGCTGTCCCCTCTTAAGTCACTCTGTCTGAATTTTTCCTTCATCCCTCTTATTCTTATCTTACTGAAAAATCTCTGCTATAGTTGCCTGCCCTTTTTTAAAATTTTTATTATTATTTTTTTAATTTAAGTAATCTCCACACCCAGCGTGGGGCTTGAACTCATGCCTGCGAGGTCAAGAGTTGTATGCTCTTCAGCCTAAGCCAGCCAGGCATCCTGGTTGCTTGCCCTTCTTGAAATTTTGTTTCCTTCTCTATTGTGACATTCTTCTTTCCTGGTTCTTCTACTACGTCTATACCCTTCTTTTTCTCATGGTCTCCTTCCACTACCTGTTCTTTAATTATTAATATTTAGACCCCTTGGCTACATACCTAATATGTCTTAAACCCTTCAGTAGCTTCTAATACTTAGAGCATAAAGTCTAAGCTCTTTAACAGGACGACCAGTCTGGCCTCTGCTTTCCAGCCTTTGACGCTTCCTGCCTGCAGCTTTGCTGGTCAGCAAATGGAAATCCTGTGTACTTTTCCCATGTACTGTACTGGGTCAAGTTCTGATTTCCTTAGTGTTTATCATAATCCCACCCACATATCTTTACTTTATATTTTAGTTGTCTATTATATAATTCCAGCTCTCCCACTATGCTGTGAATTTTTGGCACACAGGGAGTGTTCTAACACGATGGTTGGCATATAATAGAAACAGTAAGCATTTCCGTGAATGAATGAATAATCTTGACCACGAATTTGCTGTGTTTCCTAGTCCCTTTCTTTGGTATGTCACTTTGTCCTTTAAGTTCTTTGTAAAGGAGAGGTTAAAATAGATTGTTAAAAGCTCCTTCTGATTCTAAAATAACTTCATTCTTCTAATAATTTTTCTGTTTATTCACATTTCTGAAATTCATTTACTTAAGTCAAATATAAGTAAAACTAACTTGAATATATTTTGTCAGTTAATAATAGTTTATGAAAATCCCTTTCTCCCAGTGTTTATTGACTTCAACGCATATATTGAATTAAATTTACTAGTAAAATACTAAGTCATTTAATAGTCACTGGTGACATCTTAGGGTAATAAAATTTTAAAATATGTTTTTGATTGAATAGGCACAGCATGCTGGTCAAATCAGACAGAAAATATGTTTTCTGTCTTGTTTGTTTTACAGTATATATTTGGGGTCTTCCCAATATTGTCAACCATAGAGCAGTCTTCACTGGGAAATAGTCATAGTCATCAAAAAATCTATTTGTTTAGCTTTTAAGTTTAAAACTCTTTTGAAAGTGGAATACATCCACCTTGGACGTTTATGTATATAGTCATCATTACATTCACAAAGCTTGCACATGAAAGGCATTCAGTAATTACTGAATGAATGCATAAGTACATAAGGCTGCTCAGTGAGGCCTCCTTTCCATAGAATGATTCCCTCTTACCAACTCTTCAGCTTCTTAGGATTTGCTGTGAATATTGTATGTTTCAGGACTGACACCTAACATCAGTCTAAGCAGATGCTAAGCAGATGCCTTTTCCTTCTATTCTTTCTTTGGGTTTCTTAAGCTCAAAACTTCCTGGAATGTAAGTGTAGATCAATTACTTTTTTCCTATTCAAGTCGTTTCCTCAGCTAGGGTAGGAGAAATGAGAGCCAAGTTGATTCGTTGGACTAAAAGTTTTTACAGACTGTAGAACTTAAGCTTCAGCCAGTTTTGGGGGGACGTAGAATAAATCAGTGAAAATGAGATGCTAATGAGAAAACAGCAAATATGAGCAAAATTGATAATTCATGGAAGAATTCTTACAAGTATAAAGCTAAACAGGTTTTTTGTTTTGGGGATTTTTGAAACCATACTGCTGAATAAATGTAAAAAATACTTATTTTTAAAGATGCTGTGGTTTGGGGGGGCCACATAATTGTGTTTGCAGATCTTGCATTACGATGTTTGGTTGAAACCTATGCTGCCAGTTGTGAGGAAAGGAATGAAGAACCTTTAGCCAAACGCATAAAGAATGATAAAACAGGAAAAGAAATTAAAACTGTGGCCAAGAAAGGAAATGAGAAAAATGTCCCAGAGAAGTGGAGCCCTGTGGCTGGCATTGTTATTGCACTCTGTTGTCACCACAGGTGTGATTGGAGACATTATGTGGGCAAAGAGTATTTCAGGGCTCTAGGCCTTGGAGCAGTGGAATTCCACTACTTCCAGCGAATGAGTAGTTGGGCGACTTGTGGGATGCGAAAAACATCTTTGGAAGCCTCCAGTCTCAGCACAAAAAGAAAAGATGAGCAGAACGATGACAGTGAAGAGCATGACGACGGGGGATGCCGAATCACGGACGAAAGCAGTGGGAGTGCGCCTGGGTAAGTGACTTCTTGGAAATGCACGACACCAGGGCAGAAATGTTTTGTTATTGCTGGACTTTCTTTTTAGATAAATGTCCCCAAGAATCTGTTCATGAAAATGCATTTTACCATCCAATTTTAGAATACATTAAAATACACTTTTATTGTGGCATAAATAAAACGTCTTTTGGAAGCATGGGACGTAGCACCTAGTATATTGCAGAACTTATCAATACATAGCAGTGACTAAAATAACTTTTTGTAAACTTTTACAAATTTTAACAGTGTTTTGTATTTATTCGGTTTAGGTTCCTTACTGTTGAAGAGAAGAAGAAAATAGGGCATCTTTGTAAATTGCTGATTGACCAAGGCCGAGTCGAGTATTTACAGCAGAAAGGATTCAGTCCTGCTTTACAGTATTATACAGATCCTCTGGTGTCTTTGGAAAATGTATTGTTAACTGCTTTACCAAATCATTCTTCATCACCAGAAACAACTGCTTAATGGAAAAGAAATTGTGAACATCTGTCTTCCACCAAAAAAAATTTTTTTAGTTGTATTTTTATAGTAATGAAATATACTTTACATAGTAGAGATGTGAACTTTAAAAAATGTTGTGGCCTCACTGAACTTTGGTAATAGCTTTGTTTTTTACTTAGAAGTCCAAATGTTAGCAAATTCACCAAATTCTCAAAGTAATTCTCTTCAGCAGGGCATCTTGAGTTATATTATCCATCAGTATTTATAGAGATTGGTAAAGTAGTTGAACAGTTGACTTGGTTATCTGAAACACACATAACACATCAATACACAACTAGCACATTAGCTTTCTATTTGTATTAATTTTGGAAATTTATTTTCCTTTGGTTTTATTTAATACTTTTTACTTCTCAAGTTCAAGATGTATGATCAATTGTCCGTTTGTAACAAGGGCCTGTCTGAGAACTTGGCTTATATATGGATTTTTTTGTCCATTCTAATTTGGAAAGTATAATCAATTGTGATTTTTTTATTCTTAATGCAAAGAAATTTAGAGATATTCACAATCATTAATGAATTCACCTTCAGATTACCAGAGCCATACATGTATTTATGTGTTATCTGAATTTATCCATGACAAACAGCAAAACTGAAGAGAAGGTTTCAAGGGAAATAAACTGTTTCACTTCATTTTTTTAATTGATTAATTATCTAGTTAGAACTTCCAAAAAGATAACTTATAAACCTCATTCACAAATTAAGTTGAAACTTGAAATTTACTTCTGAAGTTAATTAATTATCACATCTTTTAAAAGGACATTTTTATACATATAAGCACAATTATAAGTATATTCTCTCCTTTTGAGAAAATAATTTGGAATAAAATGGAAATTAGATAATGAAACCAAAAACCACCTCACACTTAGGCCTTATTTAACGTATAAGCAGTTTCTATGCACAGGCAAATATTAAGCCAAACATAAAGTAAGGACTGTTATTGTCTTCATGTTATACTTCATGTATTCCTGTCTTTATTTGTAAAAATTGTCTTAATCATTGGTACCTTTGCTAAGACAAAGATCAGAATTAATAATTTTAGGTACTATAATGATATTCTTAGGTAACTTTTTTATCCTATAAATAGATTTATGATCACATGAATTGTAAAATAGAAGCCTAATGCATTTTGAATTCCTGGCTTTTCCACTTTAATCTCCTATGTTTTATGAGACTACCTAGGTTCAGATCCTGCCCTACCACCTCAGTGTATGACCTTGCACAACTACTTAATCTCTTTGTGCCTCAATTTCCCTTTTTAAACTGAGGATGATGAAGATAATAATAATACTATCTACCTCACAAGGTTGTTGTAACAAATGAGATGACACATGTAAAATACTGAAAACAGCTCCAAGCACAGTGTAAGTACTCAATAAATACATTAATAATACTAATTCACAAATCTATTTTTAATAACAATAGGCAAACTTGGTTTAATTATCTCTGCTTAAGTTGTAACTTTTTTCTCTTTTTATAAGTTCTGTGCCAAATATTATTAAAGTAAGATAGTTTGGATTATTTCTCAAGTTCATTATTCATGCTGCCCAATCAAGAGAACCTAAATAAAGGTAATATACATCATTTGATAATTTGCGTGATTTTATTGGGTCAGGCAGTGCTAATTTGTGTCATACAATCTGTTTTGCATTATTTAACAATTTATGCCAAGGAATAAAAAATATTCTACAACAGGCATAATCTCAGTTATGTTTCACAAAACATACACATAAACTCAAAAGTTATAATAGTCCGGTGCCCACTTAGCTTCATGATGTTTCTGACAATGGTACCAAGTACTTTATGGGCAGATGAGCTTGTCCTTCCAACAAGCTATAGGTCAAGATCCTTGTTTTCCCCAAACTTATTTATTCCCCTTAAGATACCATAAGAAAGTAACTATGTGGGATATGTATATTGTTATTCCTTGACCTGCCAAATTTACAGGGACAGTAAACCCCTTCTTGAACTTTCAAATTCATCCAAACAACTACCTCTTCCCACATGTCCCACAACTATGTAAAATTTCCTCATCTTCCACTTCTGCCACCTCATCTCAGCATCACCATCAATCCAGTTGCTCTAACCAAAAACAGATTAATCTTGGGGTCTTCTCATTTCCCATCATTCATTCACCAATTCTATCTACTATCTGGTTTTTTATGTATTTATACCCCAAACAAGGCCCCAAACTGTAACTTTACTTATCTCCCAATCTATTTTCCTTGCTATTGCTTCTGTAACTTGCTACCACAGATCAGATGACCATTTCCTAGTATCTGCCACTGGATGTTAGTAAAAAATTATTTATTCTAGCTAAAACACTGTCATTTGTTTGGATTATACTCCTTCCCCAAAGTAACTATGTGAAGATAAATTATATTTGAACTTTTGATTCAAAAACTCTTTGTTTTAGTGCATTATAAAACTCTGACTTCTATTACTGTACTATTGTTTCATTAGTTTTATTAATAGAATTATCTCTTTGGCCTCTTCTAATCTTGGTTTAAGTTAAAGGCTTTCCTTCAGTGAAAAAGTGGTTTAATTCTTAATTATCAGAAACTAAATGATTGAAATCTATATATCAAAACCTCATATTTTAACTATTGGCTAAAAATCTGTGTTCTCTTAATATTTTTCATTCCTAGGCAAAATAATTGTATTGCTATTTGTGGACTGTAGAAAAAGAGGAAATGACAGGGAATGTAATGAAATATATGACAAACTGATAGAATGAGGTAGTGAAGCTTTAAGAATCACATCTTCAGGGACATCTGGATGGCTCAGTTGATTAAGCATCTGCCTTTGGCTCAGGTCATGATCTCAGGGTCTTGGGATCGAGCCCTGTGTCAGGCTCAGTGGGGAGTCTGCTTCTCCCTCTCCCTCTCTCCCAACCCCCCAGCATGTGCTCTCTCTCAAATGAATAAATAAAATCTTAATAAAAAAATAAAAGAGTAACATCTTCATTCACTTGGTTGTGCTTCAAATATTTGGCTAAAGAAAAATTTATTTCTTGTCACCACTTGAAGAACTTTCAATACCTTTACAACTTCTCTCCAAGCCTTTTTCAAAACTATGAACAGATTAGAATTTCAGTTTCTTCCTCCCACAATGTTGACCAAGAGAAAATTTGACAGAAAAGATAAAATGGGATGAGAAATCCATAAAGGAATTTATATATATACATTCCTCTATCAAATATTTGATGTGTGTTATATAAAAAGGCCATACCTGCTCTTCTCCGGGACTCTTGTATATATGCATGCATAAACTGAAGCCCAAATAATTCCTGTTCCTCTTCTTCTTCTGTGCTTTCACTGGGAGGAAGTGTTACTTCCACTTTCAATGGGTTGTCTCTGAAGTTGACAAACCTAGCAGTTCACCAAAAAACAGTATTTTTATAGATGCCAAAGAAGTGTACATTTATTTCCCTGGGGAAAGATCAAATGGTAATACACTACTTTTTTTTAACTGATTTCAGTAACCGAACATTTTGGTAAAATGTAATAAATCGTAAGAATCTTCTAAGTTTCGGGGCGCCTGGGTGGCTCTGGGTCAAAGCCTCTGCCTTCGGCTCAGGTCATGGTTCCAGCGTCCTGGGATCAAGCCCCGCGTCAGGCTCTCTGTTTAGCCGGGAGCCTGCTTCCCTTCCTCTCTCTCTGCCTTCCTCTCTGCCTACTTGTGATCTGTCTGTCAAATAAATAAATAAAATCCTTAAAAAAAAAAAAGAATCTTCTAAGTTTCTTTTCCCGAAGGGAAAAAATACACTAGCTTTAGAAAACTCATTGTCAAAGCTTACTGAAGTGACTATTAGTCCCTCGCATGTATTTAATATGAAGTTTAACTTCCCAGAGCAATTCCAGTGCATTTCAAATATACAGTTAATGCTATGACCTTGAAGTTTCTGCATATTATATAGACTTGTGTCTTATATATCACTGTATCTTCATCAGGTACAGGACTCAGCAGCTCCTGAATAGGTGAATGAATGAATGGATGAATGATTTTGTTATGGGAATTGTGGGATTTGATGTGAATTCTCACATCTTATATTCTCTGTCAGGAAACAAAATTTTGGAAGACATTTGAGGGAGTTTTGAGAGTAAATAACTTAGTAAAATGTTTTATTTATTCTATCTGTAACATAATTGCCTGTGTCCACTGTAGTCAATTAGAAGGAAAATAAGCACTATTTTTATGCTTTTGATTTTTATTTATAGATGAGGTTTGTTACCAGTTCCAAAGATGATTTTCATAAAAATATCACCAGCTGAGCACATTCCTGAAAGCTCACAATCCCAGTATGACTTTTGTTTCAAGGATTCTTTCTTGAGTAATTTTGGCCAGTATTACATGAATCCTACTTATAAATTATAGGATTCCAAAGTTGGAAAATTTTTTAAATGTATTCATTCATATGAAGGAGAATTCAAATCTACTAATAACAATTTCTCTATATTACTTTGTTCTGCAGCCAGAAAGGAACATGTCAGTTCTATGCCTACAACTTTTACCTCAGATTGGTCATCTCTTCCATGCACACTGGAATATCTTGCAGTTTATTGTTGCTGAGAACAAGAGTACCCAGATTTTTCATATTGCTGATTGTTTCTGGCAAGCATGTTATTTCATTCCGTTGTAGCCATAATGTATGTAGACTCTGCATTCTATTTAAAAGAGGTTTCTGTGATTAATCATACATGATATGAAAAACCTGGTTCTTACTACCTGAAAAGAAACAAATGTCATCTTTCATAACATCTCTTAACCGGTGTACCAGTTGACTTAACTGACTTCACATTACCTGATTATTAGGGAAACTGCATTGGAGGGTTAATCCCTACAGTACACTTCTCAGCATGTGGTGGTAGAAAGGAAACCAACACATTTTATAATTCTTCACTATTCTCATGGGATTTCTGAAAGAATGGCTATAAATATTATCCAGTCTGAACTAGAGGGTTAGGAGAAAATTCAGAAATTATTAATCTGCCTAGCTGAGCAAGACAAGTATGCATTATGGCAAACAGCCTGGACTCTGTTATAGTGCGATCTTGAGCAATTTAGCTAACATCTCTACATTAGTTTCCTCATCCATTTGTAAAGCCCAGAGGGCCTGGCATGCACTAAGTAATGTTATTGCACGTATTCATGTCAACACGTTGAAGTCAGAGAGCCAGTTTTTCTCTCCAAAGCCCTTATACTTTAGTAAATGAAAATATTGTTTAAAAGTAGCATATTTAGGGGCGCCTGGGTGGCTCAGTGGTTAAAGCCGCTGCCTTCGGCTCAGGTCATGATCCCAGCGTCCTGGGATCGAGCCCCGCATCGGGCTCTCTGCTCAGCAGGGAGCCTGCTTCCTCCCTTCTCTCTCTGCCTGCCTCTCTGCCTACTTGTGATCTGTCTGTCAAATAAATAAATAAAATCTAAAAAAAAAAAAAAAAAGTAGCATATTTAGTACTACATGGATCTCTTGTGATTGATTACACTTGGGTTCCCCTTTGTTTCATCTGTTATTTATTATGGATGGCTTTAACACATCTGCTAATAGCACAGAAAATCATATACTTTACCTTTCTATAGTATCAGGAAGTTGTGCAAGTCTGTTGCTTCCCAGGTCAAGCCATTCGAGAGCAGGCATGTTCAACACAGCCAGAGGGATTATAGTAAAGTTGTTCATACTCAAATCAAGGTGCGTAAGCTTTAACAAATTGCTGAGCTGAAGAAGCAAGCAAGGTTTTTCAAAATGAATGTCCACAATGTAAACTCCTAGAACACTCACATTGGTAGAGCTGTTTCACATCAACGAATGTTCACATTATGCTTGGGCTTTTCTTAGTCCTAGTCGTCCATAGTAACTTTGAAATAAAAATAAATCTAAATACCTCCAGAGAATTGAAAAACTCTTATAGAAAGCTCATCTATTCAAAGAAAATTTATCTTCCAAACACCCAAGTTCCAGTCTTTACAGAACCTGCTTGTGCTTGCATTTTCCTTTCATCCTGCATTTGAGATTTGTATGGGAAAACCCAAACTTCAAAATAATACTTATCTTTATTGAACCTTCTTTTTTGTGCCTGATGCTTTAAGTATGCTATCTCAGACTTAGCATTTACTATTCGGTAATTTTATTTTTTCAATGAAAACATCAATGGAAATTTATTAAGCATAACATCCCAAACACCAGTGTGCTCAGCTTAAGAAAGAAGATATATTGAGGGGTGCCTGGATGGCTCTAGTTGGCTAAACAACTGACTTGGTTTCAGCTCAAGTCATGATCTCATCAGTCTTGAGATGCCCACTGCACCTCCCCACCCTCCAGGCCCACTCCCCCACCCCTCCCCACCCTGGGCTGCACACTCAGCAGGGAGTCTGCTTGGGATTTTCTCCCTCTGCACCCTCCTCCACTCACTATCTCTCTCTCAAATAAATCCTTAAAAAAAAGAAAGAAAATATATTGATATGACTGACTTGACTGCCTTCTATGTGTTCCTCCCTTCTTCCTTTCCAGAGGGAACCCCTCTCCTGAATTTGGTATTTATTATTCCAATGCATGTTTTCTTGTTTTCATTACATATGTAAATATATGGGGGGTTGTTTTTTGTTTTTTAAGATTTTATTTATTTATTTGACAGTGAGAGAGATCACAAGTAGGCAGAGAGACAGGCAGAGAGAGAGGGGGAAGCAGACTCCCCAATGAGCAGAGAGTCTGATGCAGGGCTTGATCCCAGGACCCCAAGATCATGACCTGAGCCAAAGGCAGAGGCTTAACCCACTGAGCCGCCCAGGTGCCCTGTAAATATATGTTTTTATATATTTTTCTGTAACTACTATTATATGTTTTCACAAACAAAAGTTAGTATTTTTATTTGAAGATTATGAAACTGTACATCCCTGAAATTGCTTTTTTCTCTTAATATCAGTGTCTCAGTGTATTCATGTTGATGCTTACAACTCTAGTTTATTCATCAACTTTCTAAGATAAATATCTTATTTCTGTTTTATGGACAAAGTGGTTGAGAGAGGCCATGTAACTAGAAATGATGGGTGATGTGCACTCAAGTTTTCATGGACCTAAAGCCACAAAATTTCTAAACTTTCTGTATAACACTGTAGTACAAGTTTCAAAATATGAGAATTCAGTTAACTTTTCCAAAAAAATTCCCATTTATCTAGGCAAGTTCTGTTTTATTTTTATCCCAGGGAATGTTAAGATTTGTTCCATACCTTTAACATCACACATACAAAAAAGCACAAATACAGTGTTTTGCGGGCAATGCAAAAAACAGGTTTCCATTTAGTAGGTAACATTTGTCCAGCTTTAGAATTCAAGTCACAAATAAAACATTTTTTTCAAAATCTGTCATCAGACTTTAAAAATTTTCAATGGTTTAGAAGGGAGTATAAAAAGGTTGTTCTCACATTGGCATAAATATGTTTGTGTGTATACAGTATGTGCAATGTAGTGGCTGAGAGATAAGTCTCCTCCTGTTACTGATTTCTCAGTCCTACTAGAACCCTTTGATTTTATATTGAAAGATATTAACATTATAATAAGTCCTTATTTTGCATACATGAAAGTTGAGACCTTATAGAAAGTGGTGAGTTCAAGGCTACCCACCTAATTTAGAGGCCATACTTGGAAGTAATCCCAGGCTTAAGATCTCAGTTCGGTATTTGTTCCAATAAAATGAATTTTTAAAATATTTTATTTATTTATTTGACAGAGAGAAACATAGAGAGAAAGGGAACACAAGCAGGGGGGAGTGGGATAGGAGAGGGAGAAGCAGGGTTCCTGCTGAGCAGGGAGCCTGATGCAGGGCTCCATCCCAGGACCCTGGGATCATGACCCAAGCCAAAGGCAGACACTTAACTGAATCATCCACTCAGGTGCCCCCAATAAAACCTATTTCTTATGTGAAAAAATTAAGGTAAACACAGGTTAATAGACATGCCCAAATTCATACAGCATTTTTAGTGATGGAGCCAATACTAGAAAGAAAATCACAGGAATTAGAAGTTCAAAATAAGACAAACCATAAGAGACTCTTAATCTCAGGAAACAAACTGAGGGTTGCTGGGTGGTGGGATAGGGTGGCTGAGTTATGGACATTGGGGAGGGGATGTGCCCTGGTGAGTGCTGTGAATTGGGTTAAGACTGATGATTCACAGACCTGTAACCCTGAAGCAAATAATACATTAGACGTTACTTTTTTTAAAAAGTTCAAAATAAAATATTTATTTGCCCTCTTATAAAGAAATTGTCCCTGTGATCATCATTTTCATCATAAATAAGTGCATACATTTCATTAAGTTGAACTATTAAAAGAGGAGACAGATATCAATGTAGAAACTATGTTTTATCTGCAAGAGCAACAATAATTGGTGACATATTTACTGGTGTGGGAGAAAAAAGTAATGTTCTCACAAAAAATAGTGGAGAATGGGAGAAGGGAATAGGCTTTCTATTTTGTTTTGAGTCTTAACTATGTTTCTTACGTTTCGTCTTGCAAAGTCAATACCTTGGAAATTTGCTAATTGTAAGATCATTAAATATGTTTGAAATATGTTTGAAAGTGTCTATATCTCTATGATCAGCTTGGTTTTACTAATAACAAGTCATCATACCAAATCAAAGTTTGAAGGCTCTGCAAACCCATTGCTTTGCTTTTACTTGGCAGAAATTAAGAAACTAGCAAAGAAACACTTTTCTGATACTGAAGAATTCATTTCTTACCACTTCACCTCTATCTCAGACACTGATCACTCTATAAACCCTAAGTAGTAAACAAAAGAGATTCTCCATCACCACATTGTCTGTGCTTTGTGGTAATCATTTATCCAATAAGCGTTTATTAAGTAACAACTGCAACTTAGGCTGTGCCTTCAATTCTGTATATAGAAATAAGGAAGACTCTTGCTCTGGCCTTTAAGGAGATCACAAATGATGTCTGTACTGTGACAATAAGAGAAGTATCTTTTATGCTAAATAGGTATTTCTCTAAATAAAAATATGTGTTATAGTAATAGGAAATGATTATCACTAAATATTTTCTGAAATAAAGTTTATAGCATTTCTTCGTTAGTGTATTTTTGGCGATCACACGGTTGAGAAGTAAACCAGTTGTAGGTGAATAAAGTCATAGACACTGATGTCTTTCTGACCTCTTGTGGAAGATCACAGATGTCTCTGTTTACAGCAAGTTCTAGTTTCTCCAAGCTGGCACAATGACTTAGTTCCCTGGGAACAGTCTTGATTTTGTTGTAACTAAGAATCAGCTCTTGAAGTTTAGTGAGCAGTCCTACAAAAAAATAATACACAATAGAGAGCAGATGGATATAAAATAATGTTTCCAGTTATGACAGCATAACTTCCTTGCCAGTTTCATATTGGCAAATTATACTTCTCAGGTTCTTCCCTTTTCCCAGTTCATGTCCTGCCCCCTCTAAAAATAAGGGGGTTTATCTGTACTATAAGCAAAAAATATGTGTGGGTTTTTTTTTTTTTTCATCTTGTTTCATCTCCTATATTGTGGCCAATTTTCCATTTGGGGATTTTTTTCTCATCTAAGAAATCTATCTTTCTTGCCTTCAACCTGTTTTCTTCTAGGAGGATTAACTGAACAAAAGACATTGTTTCCAGAATATATACAGTGTTTCCAAAGAGACTTTTCTTGCCTTGAAATCTTATCTTAAATCGCTTCTGTAAATCCCAGAAACTTGGATCTTCTCAATTTAGATGTCTACAATTTTCTTAAAACTCAGGGCTATGTGAAAATGATGTCATTATTCCATGTATCAAGAAAATTCTCAGAAAAAATGAGGGAATAAAGCCAATCTTCCTTACCAATTCCTCGAGGTATCTCTGAAATTGTGTTTCGAGATAAATCTAATACAATGAGGTTCTGGAATCTTCCAATGAATTCAGGAATTTTCAATAAACCAGTTCTATGAAGTCGCCATTCCTGTAGCTGACGCAGTTTTAGTAGAGAAGAAGGGAGGGTCTAAACTCAAGTAAAAGAAATGACAGAATTACCATATTACTTAAATTATTTTAGTATCATGTCACACTGAAATATAATTGTAGAGATATTACTTGATTTGTGTTTTTTGGGTTATTTTTTCCTTAATGGATTATATTTCCAAGTGCTTTGTGTTACCTCCAAGTTTTAAGACCTCTACTTTGGGGATAGGGGTAGTAAACCTTCAAACCCCTATCACAATAAACAAAGATAATGTATTTTGGTCAATAATGCACACCCATATATCAATTCCTAAAGATATTGTTGTATTTGGCTTTTTTAGAGTACGTATGCAGTTGAAAATGAGAATGTGGTGGTTAGAGAAACAAAAATCATTTTACTCAATAATTCAAATTTCTCTTTGCCTTATATTTTGAAATATTTTCTAAGTTTTTTACATATTTTTTATTTAAAGGTTTTAAGAGTTTCAACCTTTCTGAACTCTACGCCTTTTCCTTTTCAACCTAAAATAGCCCAGAGAAAATAAACTACTAGCTAACTATACATACATATATGAAAACAAGCACTGACCCAAAGTATAAATACCCTTATAAAAATCAGAGCATGACTAATGTAATCAAGCAACTGCATGTTGTGTATTTATGAGAGAGAATATGAATCAGGTAGTAGACCTTGAATAAGATGAATATCCTATTCCATTTTGTGAACTTTAAGCTCAGTATTTGTTTTGGAAAAGCTATATGATTTTTGTTAGGCAGATGGTCATCTTTTTTATGGAAAATGAGAAGTTGCTTACTAGTAGGATTAATAGGAGAAAAATTGCAAATGACTTAAATTTAGGCAGAGTTGAAGCAAACTGAGTTTTACCAAAAAAAATGTGAAGTTATATTTCTTTTCAGTTGTTCATGTTGCCCAAATTCATTTGGTGTATTATTAAAATTAGAATTTCTAAAGATTCTGGACCTAATCATACACTCAGAATCATTTTCTTAACTATCCCACAAAATGCAAAATACAGAGGAATATTACTTCTATGAAGCTTACCTTCCATTCTTCTTTTTCTATTTTCAAAATGACTCTTCCATCTTCCCTGATGACCTTTTCTTTTAGCTTGGTTAAGCTTACTCGTTCTTCCCAGATCCTCACTAGCCTAAGAGAGAAGACAACATTTTAGTTCACCAATAATGACATACACAGGTAGCATTCACTTTTACATAAAAAGTGATCTGTCAAAAACAATCATTTGATCGATAGTATCTGGAAATTAGAAAAGAAGTTATTTTGTAAGAATTATAAATATGATTAGTATCATAAGTGTCCTATATTTAAGTTTTGAAAGTGTCATAACTCTCCAGAGATTTTTTAAGCAATAACTTTATTGAGATATATATAATTCACATATCATATAAATCCTTTTAAAGTATACAACTCAATGATTTTGGGTATATTCACAGAGTTACTCAACTATCATCACTATCTGGTCCAAGACAATTTCATCATTCAAAAAAACTCCAGGCACAATGCAAACTGGTATAGCCATTTGAGAAAACAGTATGGAGTTTCCTCAAAAAGTTAAAAATAGAACCACCCTACAATCTAGCAATTGCTCTACTATGTATTTACCCAAGAAATAAAAAAATACCAATATGAAGGGCAACATTATCTACAACAGCCAAATTTTGGAAATAGCCCAAGTGTTCATCAGCTGATGAATGGATAAAGAAGATGTGGTGTATATGTATACATATACATATATACATGTATATATATATACAGATGCATAGATATGTGTATATATACTCATATATATATGGGATATTACTCAGCCATAAAAAGGAATGGAATCATGCCATTTGCAACAATGTGGATATTATGCTAAGCGAAATGTCAGTCAGAGAAAGACAAATATCATATGATTTTACTCATATGTGGAATTTAAGAAACAAAACAGATATGCAAAGGGGGGAGAAAAGAGAGAGGAGGGGACAAACCAAGAAACAGACTCTTTTTTTTTTTTTAAAGATTGTATTTATTTATTTGACAGAGAGAGATCACAGTAGACAGAGAGGCAGGCAGAGAGAGAGAGAGGGAAGCAGGCTCCCTGCTGAGTAGAGAGCCCAATGCGGGACTCGATCCCAGGACCCTGGGATCATGACCTGAGCCGAAGGCAGCGGCTCAACCCACTGAGCCACCCAGGCGCCCCAAGAAACAGACTCTTAACTATAGAGAACAAACAAGATGGTTACCAGAAGGGGCACCTGGGTGGCTCAGTGGGTTAAGCCTCTGCCTTCGGCTCAGGTCATGATCCCGGGGTCCTGGGATTGAGCCCCGCACTGGGCTCTCTGCTCAGCAGGGAGCCCATTTCCCTCGCTCTCTCTGCCTGCCTCTCTGCCTACTTGTGATCTCTCTCTGTCAAATAAATAAATAAAATCTAAAAAAAAAAAAAAAAAAAAAAAAAAAGATGGTTACCAGAGGAGAGGTGGGAAGAGGATGGGTTAAATAGGTGATGGGGATTAAATAGGTGCTCACTTGTGATGAGCACCGCGTGTTGTAGGGAATTATTGTATCACTATATTGTACACCAGAAACTAATACAACACTGTATGTTAACTAACTGGAATAAAATAAAAACGTTTAAAAATAAAATTAAAAAACCACACCCATTCCTCCTCTTCCCAGTTCCTTTGCAACCCCTGATCTACTTTCTATTTCTATGAATTTGCCTATTCTGGACATTTCACGCAAATGGGATTATACAATATGTGGCCTTTCCACACAGTATAAGTTTATTCAGAGTTCACCCATGCTGTAACACGTTTCAGTACTATAGTCCTTTTTATAGAAGAAGAACCTTCCACTGCATGAATATACCACATTTGTTGGTGAATATTGTGATGAACATATCTGTTCATCAGCTGATGGACATTTGGGTTAATTCCACTTATTGGCTCTTATGAATGATGCCACTATGAACATTTGTAAACAAGTTTTTATGTAGACATATGTTTTCCTTTATCTTGGGTATAGTCCTAGAAGTAGAATTGCTGCATCCTATTGTAATTCTATTTTTAACATTTTTTTTAGGAATTGCTAAACTATATCCAAATTGCTTGTACCATTTTCCTTTCCCTCCAGCAGCACATGAGGCTTCTGATTTCTCCATATGTTAGTGTCCATGGTTTGGATCACAGCCATCCTAGTGAGCATGAAGAGGTAGCTCTTTGTCTTTTTGACTGGCATTTATTAGACACGTAATCCATAGATAGTTAATAACTTTATAACGACTTTCAAGTAATACAGTTCAACTTCAGAGTTAAGTTATATACAATTACATTCCAATTTTATTCAGATTTCATTTTTCAGATATAAATATGCATAAAACGTTTGTCATTCTAAAAACACATTCCTATTGATTTTTGGTTCATTGCAAACATACATAGGAATAATATCAAGCTATGAAAATAACAGGTAAAAGGTTGCAAAATTTTTATTTCTATACTAGAAAATTTTTAGTGTAGGAAAAATGAGAAAGAATAAATTTAGAATTGAAATCTTTGTAATTTTGGTGTCTTAGAATGATACATAATAAAGAAATATAAGCAATTATCAAAGAACATAGGTTTAATTAATTTGAATAGTCAATTGCCAAAAAGATCTTTGTATTTCAGAACAGGATTTAATGACAAGTGCAATCAGATCTCTTATTCCCTAAACTTTTACTTCAAGAATTCATCAAGCAGCCATTATATGCCAAATGCTATGCTGCACATTGTGCATGCAAAAAGCTCTGTCCTTAATGAGTTTACAGTGAGGCTAACTATTATTCAACTAGTCTCTTTCCATCTCTATAATGATTCCTAAATTCTTTCTGGATCTGAATTTCTATGATCTAAGTCTAGAATGTATCACTTAACTTGGTGACTGTGGGCAACTCTTACCACCTATGTGGACCTTGCCCTGTTAAAATGGAGTTTGGATTAAATAATGTCGAAGATTTCTTCCACCTTTAGTATTCTGTAATTTATCCACTACTTAGTCAAAGCAGGACATTCTTTCAATTTTAAATATAAAATTTCTACCTCCCGTGAACCCTTTTATTATAGTCTAAATGCTTTCTCAGATTTGCCACACCAACTCTAACCCAAGTGCTTAATTTCTTCAAGACAGCTTGGCATCAAAAGACAATGAGGTCAATTTCTGTTGAAACTTTAGCCTTTTTGAAATAAATCTTTAGCCACCTTTAGCTGAGAGAAGAAACATTAGTTTATGTCCTTAACCTTGTTATCCCTTGCCTATTTTGTACAGAATTTGAAGTTGCTGAAATTATTTTCTTTTTAAAGATTTTACTTATTTATTTATTTACTTATTTGAGAAAGAGTGTTCAAGAGGGGCAGGGGAGGTCAGAGGGAGAGGGAGAGGGGAGGGAGAGAGAGAGAGAGAGAGAGAGAGAATCTCAAGCAGAGTTGATGAGGAACGATCCCCTAACTCTGAGATCATGACCTGAGCCAAAAATGAAGAGTTGGATGCCCAACCCACTGAGCCACCCAGGTGCCCCAATTAAATGGTTCTTAACTAAACATGTGTAATAGGTGAAGTTCAGGAGTTTAGAAGCAAGCAGGATTCCTGCCCTGCCCACTGTTTTAAAAAGAGATAGGATTTATTAAGAGTAGTCTAGAGTCCAGTTTATGACATCTGTAGAATCCAAACATGATAGGTTTCCTAAGAGTAGCTTTATATATGAAGGCCTAATCTAGGAAAAGCCCTGAGGTAAATATCATACCTCCTCAATCAGATTGGTTAGGTATGAATACCAGTTCTGCGTTTATTAGCAGTGTGATCTTTGACAATTTACTGAGGCCCATCCCTCAGGTTTTCCATCTTTAAAAGGGAAAAAATGAACACTCATGTGTGGCAGAGATGGATACTCCTCTTCTTCCTGAGTCTCTAAATTTAACTGGGCACAAGACTTCATTTACCATCCTTGTAGTTAGATATGGATCCTATCAATGGGATGTTAGCAGAATTAGTAGTGTGTGCAAATTCCTGCAAGCTGGGATCGAATATGGCTGCAGCTGGTGTATCATTTGGGGCCATTAAGTGACTTTAGGAAAGGAAGCCATGCACAGTCGAGCAACAAGATAAAAGTCTGAGTATCTGACTCAGTGGAGTACTACTCCAGTCTCAGATCAAATATTCCAAAAAAGTTAACATCTCTTGTTTAGAAAGTATTATTTTGGGGGCACTGGGACGGCTCAGTCAGTAAAACATCTGACTCTTAATTTCGGCTCAGGTCATGATCTTACAGTCCTGAGATCAAGCCCCTCAGCGGGCTCCCCACTCAGTGGGGAGTTTGCTTGGGATTCTCTTTTTCCATTTTCCTCTGTCCCTCACCCCCCTCGCCACTCTCTCTCTCAAATAAATAAATATTTTTTTAAAATTAAAAAAAGAAAACGTTACTTTGGTTTTCCTTCTCTCATAATGCAATCCATCTTCATTAAGACACTCTGTTTCTATGTGTTCAGAAGATTAAATGAAATGCTACAAATAAACCACTTAGCAGAGTGCCTAGTAAACAGTAAGTGCATAATAAAAAGCTGCTACCCTCATCATTGTCAGCATCATTATCTTTTTTATTGGCTTTGGTTGAAAAGAATGGCCTCTCCCCATCCGGATTTTTGCTTGTACAGAGAATAGACACAAAATAATTGCTGATGAAGAACTTTTCCCCCTCTTCTTTACTGGGAAAATAGCTGTTATTTCCAACTATTATACTTCACCCCCGCCAAGTAACCAGCTATAAATCTTATTTTGTTTAAACCAATCATACAGGCTCATCCTCTAGAAGGGGACTGGCTTATGAGAGTACAAATGATCCAGTCCTGGTCAATGAGAGGTGAAGGAGAGGCTTGCTAAAGAGCCTCAGAAAGGCTTCCTCATTCTTGAAGGAACAGAAATAGTTTCCACTCTTCTGATAACATAATGATGCCTGGCTGTGATGCCTGGAAGTGGACCAGTCGTCCTGTGACACAGACAGAGGAGAACCTGAGGCCCAAACTGACACACTGAGATTAGCAGTAGAAGGTGATAAAAATAAAACCAGTCTTTAAAGCTGTTCAGGCCTTGCCTCAGGACTTCCCTAGTCCCTAAGCCATTTCTCGTTGAATTTTATGGTACTTGCTAACTGATGCAGGAGCATTTTTTTCCACTGGGATATAATTGACATATAACATTATTAATGGGCCAATATTCATATATGTTGAAGGACAAAAAATGATTAGATTCTTAGAAAGAGAACTGGTGGGTGAAAATCGTAGGGATCCATGAGGAAAGTGGCTCTTCTTGCAAAATTAATAGAATGTTTTGGAGACATCCAATCAGGAAAATAGATAGATATCAAGAATGCAGAGGAAATGAGAGCCAAACTATTTAAGTACAGCCCAAATCAAGGAATCGGGTGATCCACAAGGACCCTGGCTGAAACTGATGGCTATTCAAATAGGTGAGAATCTCTCGTACCTTCTCTTGTCAGATGTTGCCTAGGGGATATAATATTGAACAAGCAATCACTGAAAACTGGACTCACTGATACTAATCAAACTTCAAGGAATATGGAACAGACTCCTCTGAGGGCCTAAAAATAACTACTATTTTCACATATGGACACTTGTACTTTCTGTGGCCACCATCACATAGCCACACTTAATTGAATCGGGTGTACCCTTTAGTTATATTTTGAGTTTTCAGTAAATAAAAATACCAAATTCAACAATTAAGGCATTTAATAAGCACTCTTTTCTATAATGATGATGTTCTGAATTTTCACCAAATATAAATAACAAACACGTTAAAGCATACTTCTGTTGAAATTCCTTCTCTCGCTTCAGGTCTTCATTGTGTTTCTTTATTCTTTCTTCCCAAACTTCCTTCACAGCATTGACAGCCCCAGTACAAACTGCATTTTCTGACATGATTTCTCCACATTGTCACAGAGTCACCAGCTTCATTAGGTTCTGAATAGCTGAGTCACAGATGCCATCTCAAAAAGGACCTAATTGTAGTGGAGAAAAAAAATGTGTTTCAGAATGTTCACTGGGTCCAGAAATGATCATAATAGCTTATATTTATTGCACACTTTCCATGTTCCCAAGACTTTTATACACTTTACATATCATCTCTCACTTAATAATCCTCATAAAAATACTATGCATAGACATTTTTTCTCTTTCAAGATTTTATTTATTTATTTGAGGGAGAGAGAGTAGGGCGAGAGAGAGAACATGAGTGGGGGAGGATGTGGGGGTTGGGTGGAGGGAGAAGGAGTAGCAGGCTCCCCACTGAGCAGGGAGCCTGAGGTGGGGTTAAATCCCTGGACCCTGGGATCATGACCTGAGCCGAAGGCAGACGCTTAACCTACTAAGCCACCCAGGCACACCACAATATAAATTTCGATCAGTAAATTATAACATATCCATATCATGGGAAATTATATAGCTCCATAAAGTAAAACATTTCATATACTGATATGCCATGATCTCCAAAATGTATGACTATACCATAATTTAATTTTTCTGTCCCAATGAATGTGGGTATTTGGGTACCAGGGTTTTGCTATTATGAGCAATATTGTTTCCAAAATTCTTGTCCTTATCTTCATGGTGCTCAAGTGGTATTGTTTCTATTGGGTCTATACCTAGAAAGAACTGCTGGATCACACTATATGTGAATGTTCAAATTTATAAGATAGAGCCAAATTGTTTTCCAAAGTGATTGTGCCCATTTATACTCTTACTACAACAGTATAAGGTTCCCTGTTGATGCACATCCTTACTAACAAACTACTGCATAAAATCTCATTATGGTCACAAATTTATATTTTCCTGATTACTAAGCACTGCAAGTTAATACACAAAGACTGCCCAATTAAATAAAAGACAAAATCCTGTGCACTGTTTATAAGAGGCATGTCTAGTATAAAAATAGGAAAAAAATAAGAAAGTATAAAATAGAAAGAGATCCATGCTTAGATTTCTACACAAGAGAAATAAAAACATATGTTCACACAAAAACTTCTACCTGGCTTGACACAGAACCAGAGCATGGGGACACAGCTAGATCTTGGGATGTCAGGCACAGAACACCTTCTTAAGGGAAAGCACCAGAGGCATTCACAAAGGAAACAAACCATGTTCACCGACAAACAACTAGCCAGTTTGGAATTCTTGTACAGCAAGAACCCATATCCTGCTGTCAGGCTTCGGAAAGAAATGGCCTCCAAACTGGAGATCCATCCGACTGTACTGCAGGTTTGGCTCAAGAACCACAGAACAAAACCCAAGAAAGCCAAACAACAGCAATTAGCTGGGGTGGAAGTCAAGACTGGCTCTTCCAAGAGACACGTGGCTGCAGCTCCAGGATCCCAGGAAGGTGCCTACCCTGCTTCCCTGGTGTACACAGATCACCCCATACCTTCCTTCCAACTCAGCATATGCTCCAATTGGAAGGCTCTCCCAGACCATTCTGTTGGTCACAACATAGTCCATTTTGTCTGCTGCCAAGATCTTAACATCTACTCCCTTTGTCCCATTATGGAATCTCAAATTCTTTCCACAAGCTTCACTGCTAATTCCTTTAGTTCTTCATCTCCGCAAAGAACCTAATGAGTGAAGCCAGATACAAAAGGTCACATACTTGGGGCACCTGGGTGGCTCAGTGGGTTAAAGCCGCTGCCTTCGGCCCAGGTCATGATCCCAGCGTCCTGGGATCGAGCCCCGCATCGGGCTCTGCTGCTGAGCAGGGAGCCTGCTTCCTCCCTTCTCTCTCTGCCTGCCTCTTGGCCTACTTGTGATCTGTCTGTCAAATAAATAAATAAAATCTTAAAAAAAAAGTCACATACTGTTATGATTCACAATGATTCCCATATGAGAGATTTGAGATCTATACAACATGGATGCACTTCAAAAACATGCTCCGTGAAAGAAAAATAGAAGACACACAAGCACCCATATGGTGGAAATCAGCAGAAAGAGGCGCTCAATAAGCTTACAGCTATGGGGATATTTTGTGTTGTAATGAGGGTGTCAGAAACCTGCAGGTATAAACTCATCCAAAGACACAGAACTGTAATCCTCTATTACATATACCACAAAAAGCAATCATGTGACAGGATGAAAGTGTGAGCCAATGCCATGGTGGTAATCATTTTGCAATATGTAAATGTATCAAATCAGCACACTGTACACCTTACACTTGTATCTCAGTAAAACTGGAGACAATTTTTAGATTATATCAATAAATATATACAATGAGATTACTTAAAAAAAAAAAAGGCAAAAACAAAAGAAAACAAAAAAACTTCTACCTGAAATTTGAAGTAGCATTATTCAGAACAGCCAAAAAATGGAAACAACCGGCTGTCAACGGACAAATGCATAAACAAAATGGGGTATATCCATACAATGGAATATTATTTGGCCATAAAAAGGAGTAAGTACCAATACATGCTACATCATGGATAAACTTTGAATGAAAGTGTGCTCAGTGAAAGAGGCCAGACATAAAAGACCACGTATGATCCCATTTATATGAAAAGTTCAGAACATGTAGATCCATAGAGAAAAATAAAACAGTAGGTTAGTGATATCCAGGGGCTTTCCAAATGAGTGACTGCAGAGTTTCTTTTTGAGTGATGGAAATCAAATTTTAAATAAATCAACCTATCAAAAAGCAAGGGTGACTTATTTATGGCTAAAGAACAGAATGTATTAAGCATAACACATCTTGAAAATATAAAATAAGGGGCGACTGGGTGGCTCAGTGGGTTAAGCCTCTGCCTTCGGCTCCGGTCATGATCTCAGGGTCCTGGGATCGAGCCCCACATCGGGCTCTCTGCTCAGCAGGAGCCTGCTTCCCTTTCTCTCTCTCTGCCTGCCTTTCTGGCTACTTGTGATCTCTGCCAAATCAATAACTAAAATCTTTAAAAAAAAACCAAACTATATGTTAAAAAAAAGAAAATATAAAATAAATACTTAAACAGAATGTGGAAGAAAGAAATAGAGAAATAGAAGGAAAGAACACTAATAACCACATCTTCAAAGTGGGGGAGTCATAGACACTGTATTTTACAGAATGAGAATTAGAGATTGAAGCATTTGTTTCAAGTTATAAAGGTAATCAAGGGAGAAACTAAAAATAAGATATAACCCGATGGAGGTGTAAGTGAACTTAAGCATCATCTTTCACAATGAAGTTCCATAGATAATGCCTAAAGTTGGTAAGCAATAATAACCACCTTTGAAACAAAACAAAACAAAACAAAACAAAACAAAAAAACAGGACCTGTGGAGATAACCAACGAAGACTAAATCCTGAAATGGTTAAAATGCTTACTTCTAGAGTGATAGAGAGAATGAGGTAGATTATTGCTTTTCATTATTAATCTTCTCTAAATTGCTGATTTCCTTAAAAGTATGCAGTGTGAGACAGACTGAGACAGAGAGGGATGGCAAAATAACTCTATTACAGAGGACAAAAATGTTTAAAACGTGAGGATGGATATATAATTGCCAATATGCAGAATATTAGTAGGAAAAGGTCTCTAGTTTTAAGCAAAGCATGCACTGTTTCCACAGAAACAGCCTGCAAGATCTTTTTACCATCAAGAAACCTTGGGATATACATGCTGATAATCCAAACGCCTGGGGACATCACAGTCAACTTACAATTTATTATTTCAGATTTTAGCAAGTTTGAAGTGTTTATCACATAATAAAACATTTTTAAATATCCCAAGTATCTACATGTAAATGTGTATTTCTTTTTTTTTAATTTTTAAAAAATCTTTATAAACATATAATGTATTTTTAGCCCCAGGGGTCCAGGTCTGTGAATCGCCAGGCTTACACACTTCACAGCACTCACCATAGCACATACCCTCCCCAATGTCCATAACCCCACCACCATCTCCCGACCCTCCTCCCCCGCCCCGCAACCCTCAGTTTGTTTTGTGAGATTAAGAGTCTCTTATGGTTTGCCTCCCTCCTGATCCCATTTTGTTTCATTTATTCTTTTCCTACTCCCCAAGCCCCCCAACGTTGCATCTCCACTTCCTCATATCAGGGAGATCATTCCTAAACATATATTACCATTCATATGCTCAAATTTCAGTTTGCCACTGAACTTCATTCAGCCATCAGCTTTCCTACAACAGTGACCAATTTCCCTTTGAGGAAAACAAGTCAATAATGATATATGTATTTCTCCTTCCAGCATAGAATTGTGTTCTCTACCTTGATTATTACCATAACAGAAAAGCACATAGTTTGGCAAGGACATACCCGGGACAGTCCACTTTCTGAAGGCAAAAGAAAGAAAGAAAGGAAAAATACTACGAACAAACAAATGTTTCTAACTTTTAGGGAAATCAATATTCCAGAGGAAAACAATTACATGCATGACTATAAAATCCCACAAGAGATTTTTAAGTTCAACTCCAAATTCAGATGTACATTCTAGCAAATTCAGACACAGTAAAGTCATCAGCCATCTCTTTCCATGTGAAGAATGGTGAAGAAATGTTTTTGAAAAATACTTACCATTGTCAGAGGATGCAGAAGCTGACATGGTCCAAGTTAGTGATGACCAGCTAAGAGAGGATTTCAGGGAGAAGTGTTTTCAGTGTGGCTCTGGGATGATTAAAATCCTTGGTCAGACTGGTAATCAAGTGAAATGTAATATTAGCCTAGTTCTAATTTTAGATCTTGGACAAAGCTAAGAATAGCAAGGATCACATGGAGCTCTTGTGCAAAGGATCAAGTAATAGATAGCATATGTGCAGCATTCTGCACATGGCCAAGGCTACGTACAGCCATTATAAAACTCTCAGGCGTAACTAGTTCTAGACTCCTGAAAAAAATAACTCTTATTGAAAGTCCTTCCACTTTTCGTAACTTACACATTTTGAATATTTAATAGAATATAATGCATCTATTCCAAGCAAAGAACCTTGAAAATATGAGAACGTTTGGCATAACAAAAAACCTACTTGGTAAACCACAGATCTGTAAATATGAAACTAAAGGTAATATCCTTCACAAAACAAGAAAAGTGAAGATGTAGATGAGTATGGGTAACAGAGGAGCTCCAAGCACCTGCTGCACTCAGGCTTCAAATTTAATTCTCTTTCATTCTTTATCTCTTCAGCCTTCATAGATAGGAGTTAATTCTAGGTTTTTAAGAAAATTGTATTTATTTTTTGTCTTTTGTTTTTTAATGCTATACATTTTTATTTATTTATTTTAGGTAGGCTTCACACCCAGCATGGAGCCCAACATGGGTCTTAAACTCATGATCTTTAGATCAAGACCTGAGCTGAGATCAGGAGCCAGATGCTCAAACAACTGAGCCACCTAAGTGCCCCCGTATTTGGTCTTTGAATTGGTACTAGAAGCACATAGAACAAAATTCAAAAGACAATGAATCCCACTTAACCTCACCTCCAGCCATTTTGTTCTTTTGTCTGAAGTCAATCACTAGTGCCACTTCTACATGTGTCCTTCCGAAGATGGTCTGTGAATTTACAAACACAGATATGCCTATATTCATGAAAAGCACTCTCCATAGTTTGACAACCCCCCATTAGTGAACCCCACTTTACCAAAGTAGAATTAGGAGAAAAATCCCAGCCACCCTTGCCAAAGAAATGGGGAATGTGAGTAAGGTTCATGTACTTTGATTTAGAAGAAAAGAATGTGAGGAAATCAGCTGAGCGTCTAGAGTCCATTTTTGCTGGTGTAAGCACAGCAGAGGCAATACATTCTGGGGTTAGTTTTAGCAGATTGAGTTTCCTGACCACAGTGGATGCAGCTGGTCTGGGGGCAGCTACAGCAGCCCCCTAACCAGGCCAGTTCTGTGGTATAGTTCTAGGACTTGTTCTATGAACTAATACCCCTTCTTACTTAAACATGTCTGGCAGAATCCTGTCATATGGCTCTAAGAAACTGACATAACTATTTTAACTCTTTCTTGTTATATTTCCAAAATGTGCTTATATTGCTATTTCTTCATACACCAATTTCAGAATGATCTATTGATTTCATACACGGATGATGAAAGTTCTGTGGTCTTAAACCACCTACTCATGACCATATACCTCCGCTCCTCTTGTCCTCCCAATATAGTTATGTCATAATTTTTCTTAAATCATTAGTGTTTATTATGCAAATATTATTCATAGCTGAACCAAATAATAGAAATAATTACATTCCTTTCTTTTTGTACTTTTTTGTTTTTTTCCTGAAGTGTACTTTTTTATTTGCTCAATTTTGTGTGTACCTATCACTGTATTTTTATATACTTGTCTCTTCCTCCAACCAATTTATTAAACATCACAAAATTCTATATACAAAGTGACCTGAACCATGTTTCAGAACATGGTCTTTTCTTTTTTCTTTTTCTTTATTTTTTTTAAAGATTTTATTCATTTATTTGACAGACAGAGATTATAAGTAGGCGGAGAGGCAGGCAGAGAGAGAGGAGGAAGCTGGCTCCCATGGAGCAGAGAGCCTGATGTGGGGCTTGATCCCAGGACCCTGGGATCATTACCCGAGCCGAAGGCAGAGGCTTTAAACTACTGAGCCACCCAGGCGACCATCTTTTTCTTTTTTTTTTTTAAAGAATTTTATTAATTTATTTGACAGAGAGAGAGATCACAAGTAGACAGAGAGGCAGGCAGAGAGAGAGGAAGAAGCACGCTCCCCGCTGAGCAGAGAGCCCAATGTGGGGCTCGATTCCAGGACCCTGAGATCATGACCTGAGCCAAAGGCAGAGGCCCAACCCACTGAGCCACCCAGGTGCCCCAAAACATGGTCTTCTCTTACTAATATTTTGATAGGTCAGTCCACTGAGTGTCCCAAAACAGCTTACTCTAAAATTAATAGAAAATTGCCCAATGCACCTAAACAAATGGCCTAACTGCTGGAACTTTCATACTTTTGTAAGATAATAAACATAAGCAGGATTGAACTCCTATGATAGGCTGCTGGAGAACTTCTGTGAGACGTCAAGAGGCCATTTTGTGCACTGCCACTGTGATGCCATCATGTTCCTGGATCATAATGTTCCCATTATCTGATTCTTGACAACCACAGGAATGTCAGTGGGGTGTGAGGTTAGCTTAGCTGCTTGCTGGGCTAGAAGAGATATCACCCCAGCATGCTCATCTGACAGGGCCCCATGGCAGCCCAGATCAAGTCCTTGTGAATCTGTGCACAGAACCCCAACAATGGATGGATTCTTCATTGTGTCTTCCAAGTGCTGCTCTAAAGTCATCTCCATCCTGTCTGCCATAAGCCCTAGCCTATATCTTTACACATCTGAATATCCTTGGAAAACTCAATCTCTCAGTGCATCAGTTTCTTATTGGCAAAATGTAGCTAAAAACAGGATCTCTTCATGCGCTTTTGTGAGGATTAAATGAGTTATCATACAAAAGAGTTAACATACAAAAAATAAATATATCAGTGTCTGATAGAAGTATTCAAAAAAAGGTTAGTTCTTATTACTACCCTCCAACAGTAAAGCCAAAAAAGGAGAAGATGGGAATGGAAATGATTGCCATATGATCATAGGGAGAAGGTTAGCTAACTCTGAAAGGGTTTTCTTCTGAGAAAAAGACAAAATCAAGGAGAAGGAAATTTTACAGTGAAGGCAAGGTAAATAAGTGGCTTCATTCTTCATACAAAGTTAGGTATCTCATTTTATAACGTTACACAAATTGGTTTCTCTTTTCCTTCTGTCATTGTGTGTTTGCCAGGTGCTTGGTGCCCAGGTATGCATTCTGAGGTCCCACAGGGATGTAGGTCATCAGAATCCATGGCCCTAAGTCCAATTGCAATGTTTGTGTTTAGAAAAAGCAAACAAATCTAAGAGAACACCAAGAGGAATGGCCAGGTAAGAGGGGGTATAATAGCATACTACACATATAATGTCATTCCAAAGAACTCAAAACAGGATCTCAAAGAGATATTTGCACACCCACGTTCATTGCTTCATTATTTACAATAGCCAAGAGACAGAAGCAACCAAAACTGACAGATGAATGGATAAGGGAAATGTAGTATATACATACAATGGAATACTATACTGCCTTTAAAAAGGGAAATTCTGTAACATACTAGAACATGGATAAAACTTGAGAACATTGTGCTATGTGAAATAAAACAGTCACAAAAGGACAGTCAATACTGTATATTCTACTCACATGAAATTGCTAAAGTAGTCAAAATCATAGAAACTGAAAGTAGAAAGGTGTTCATAATATGAGGAAATGTGTATAATACCATTTTGCAAGAAAGAAATGGGGATTGCCTTTTTATTCTAGTCAGGCCTTCAGTAGATTGGATAATGCCACCCGTACCGGAGAGGGCAACCTGCTTTCCTCAGTCTACAGATTCAAATGTTAATCTCATCCAGAAACAGCCTCGCAGACACACCCAGAATGTTTGGTCAATGTCTAGGTATCCCAGTCAAGTTCACACATAAAATTAACCATCACAGTAGGCATCCCTATTTAATGCACAAAAGAAACCAAAGTTTAAAGAGAGTAAGGGATGTGTCAAAGCTATCCAGCTGGGAAATTAGCTGAGCTCAATTCCAACTCAGATAGATCTGGCCTCCAGACCTTGACCATTGTGTTCTTCTGCTTCCTTTGAAAAAGAAGTTTATGGCAGTTACAGAAAATTATGTTTGTAAGTGGACACCAAAAATATGAAAGCAATTTTTAATATTGCTTAATGCATCTTCAGAAAGGCAGTGAATGGAGGTAGGGAGGAAGAGAGGTAAAAGTAGCAGGGGACTGGGATTCAGAGTACCTAGATAGCTCCATTTCCCTTTCACTCTATCCCATCATAACCTTGTTAATACATAGGCATATATTTAGAGAAAGATAATGGTTTTAAACACAAAACACTAAGATAGTTATTACTCTGTTTTATAAGGCATGATTTTTTAAAAGTTTGTTTATTTTACATAATCTCTACACCCAACATGGGGCTCAAACTTATGACCCTGAGATCAAGAGTCACATGCTCTCTTGACTGAGCCAGCCAGGCACCCCAGCATCATCTTTTACAAAGTGTATTAAAACAACAGAACTAATGATCATTTAGTCATGCTTCTTTCCATAAATTCTGACAAGACTACAGTACTATAGTAATCCTATCAAGCATACAAACATCTACCCTGTGAGACTCATTTATTCAAATAAGAACAAGAGAAAATAAAGGAATATAGGGAAAACAAGTGGAAAATAAGAGTATATATTACCTTGGGATTTTGATCTGTAATGCTCTTTTTATGACTCGCTGGTGTCTTTTAATAAAACAAACTGTCATTTGTCAGAATGGAAGGTTTTGAAGCAGAAAGACCATGTGACTAGAGTTCCAAGAAACATGAATTAAACATGCCCTCATCAGATCAGTAACTTTTTAATGTTAAGAATTCTCTTTCGGGGCACCTGTGTGGCTCAGTCATTAAACATCTGCCTTCGGCTCTGGTCATGATCCCAGGGTCCTGGAATCGAGCCCCACATCGGGCTCCCTGCTTGGCAGGAAGCCTGCTTCTCCCACTCCCACTCCCCCTGCTTGTATTCTCTCTCTTACTGTGCCTGTCTCTGTCAAATAAATAAATAAAATCTTAAAAAAAAAAAAGAATTATCTTTCAAAGATAGAATTTGAAGCCTCTTTAATTGCTTTTTGGTTATTTTAAAGACTTAAGAATATTTTAAAACTGACTTGCTTGCTGTAGAATTTTCTGGAATACTGATAAACTTTTATGTGAAAATGTTCCATTAAGGGTGTGTGTGTGTGTGTGTATATACACAAGGAAAGAGGAACTCCTAAATAATGGACAACATATTTGCCAAATATTAGGGGTCACTGTTTTCCACATTTTGATACTTAGATTACAAAGTTTCAGCTACATACTAACTTGCACCACTTGATCTGACAAACAGGGACATTTCTTCAGGAGATGATAGGGAAACACTGTTAACTTGGGTAGAAATCTCGCGAGAACTCATTTCAAATATCATGACATCTTGAGGAAACTCATGATCTATGCCCAAATCTCATGAGATCTCGGCCCAAATCTTGTGAGATTTCAGTCAAGTCCCATGAGATCTCAGTCCAGATATCAAGAGATCTTGGTGCAAATCTTGTGAGATCTCAGGCCAAATCTCATGAGAACTTGAGCACTTCCCATGAGATTTCTACACAAATTTCATGAGAAATCATTCCAAGTATCATGAGGTATCATACATTGGCACCATGCATAGGTTCTCCAATAACCAACCTAATTTTACGTGGGAAAGAAGTGGGAAGAAAAAAAAATAAAAGCAAAGCTCCATAACAGTGGAAATAAGGAAATAATAAAAAGGAATGTGGAAATAAATCCAATGGAGACAAAAAAGAAAAAAGGTCAATGAAAATAAGAGCTGCCTTTTTTGGAAAGATAAACAAAGCTGATGAACTTTTAGCTAGACTCACCAAGAAAGAGAGAAGACTCAAATACATCAGGAAAGAAAGAGAATTGATTCCTGTATCACATCAAGATCCTAGAGGAGAACACAAGCAGCAACCTCTTCAACCTTGGACACTGCAACTTCTTGCAAGACATGTCTCTAAAAGACAGGGAAACAAAAGCAAAAATGAACTACTGGGACTTCATCAAGATAAAAACTTCTGCACAGCAAAGGAAACAATGAATAAAACTAAGAGGCAACCTACAGAATGGGAGAAGATATTTGCAAATGGCATTACAGATAAAAGTCTGGTATCCAAGATCTACAAAGAACTTCTTAAACTCAACACCCCAAAACCAAAGAATCCGCTCAAGAAATGGGCAGAAGAGAGGAAGAGACACTTCTTCAAAGAAGACATCCAAATGGCCAACAGACCATGAAAACATGCTCCATATCACTTGCCAGGGAATTCAAAACCACAATGAAATACCACCTTACACCAGTTATAATGGCTAAAATTAACAAGACAGTAAACAAGTGTTGGAGAGGATGTGGAGAAAAGGGAGCCCTCTTACACTGTTGGTGGGAATGCAATCTAGTACAGTCACCCTGGAAAACAGCATGGAGTTTCCTCAAAGAGTTTAAAAAAAAAAAAAAAAGCTACCCTATGACCCAGCAATTGCACTCCTGGGTATTTACCCCAAAGATACAGATGCAGTGAAAAGAAGGGATACATGCACCCCAATGTTCATAGCAGCAATGTCCACAGGAGCTGAACTGTGGAAGGAGCTGAGATGTCCTTCAACAGAGGAATGGATAAAGATGTGGTACATACATATCATAGAATAATACTCAGCCATTAGAAGGGATGAAGACCCACCATTTGCACTGACATGGATGGAACTGGAGGGGGTTATGTTATATGAAATGAGTCAAGCAAAGAATGACAATTATCATAAGGTTTCACTCATATGTGGAACACAATGTATAGTGTGGAGGAGCACAGGGGAAGGGAGAGAAAACTGAACGGGAAGAAATCAGAGAGGGAGACAAACCATGAGAGACTCTTAATCATAGGAAACAAACTGGAAGAGAGGTAGGTTGGGGAGCGGGGAAACTGGGTGATGGGTATTAAGGAGGGGACATGTGGTGATGAGCCCTGGGTGTTATATGCAAGTAATGAATCATTGACCATTACATCAAAAACTATAACTTGGCTAATGGAATTTATATTTAAAAATGTGAAAACTTCAAAAAAAAAAAAAAGAAAAGAAAAGAAACATGCACTATTACAATGAATACCACAAAAATACAAAGGATCTTAAGAGAGTACTAGGAGCAAGTAGAGGTCAACACCTCAGACAACCTGGAAGAAATAGATAAGATCCTAACAAAAACCTAGAAAAACTGAACTGTGAAAGAAAAGAAAAATCTAAACAAACTGATCACTAGTGAAAATATTGATTCAATAATCAAATCCTCCCCAACAAACAAATGCCCAAGACCAGACAGTTTCATTGAGAAGTTCAACCAGAATAAGAATTAATACCAGCCCTTGTCAAATTGTTTAAAAGATAGGAGGCAAGGGTATATGTCCAAACTCATTTTGTGAAGGCAGCAGTGCCCTGCTACCAAAACAAGACGAAGACGCTACAAGAAAAGGAAAGGCCAATATCCCTCATGAATAGAGATGCGAAAATCCTCAACAAATTATCAGCAACATCAATTCAATAACCCATGAGGAGAATCACACAACAGGATCCCATGGGATTTATTCCAGGGATGCAAGATGATTCCACATCTGCACATCCACCAATAGCATATACCACCTTAACAAAATAAAAGATAAAAATCCGAGGATTGCTACAATAGATGAAGAAAGAACACTTGACAAGATTCGATATGCATTCATGATAAACACTCTAAGCCACCTGGGTACTGAGGAAACATACCTTAGTACCCTCAACTAAACAAAGGCCGTATATGAAAAGCCCACAGCTGATGTTATACTGGAGGGTGAAATATGATTCATCATCATATTGAAAGCCCTCACCAAACTCTTTAGACAAAAAACAAAACAAAACAAAGATATGAAATCTAAATAGGAAAAGAAAATGGTCACTAATTGCAAATGACATAATACTATATGTAGAAATCCCTGGAGTCCACACACACACACACACACACACACACACCTGTTAGAATAAACAAATTCAGTAAAGCTGCGGGGTACAATGTCAATATACAGAGACCTGTTGCATTTCTTTTTTTAAAAGAATATATTTATTTGACACAGAGAGAGAGAGAGAGAGAGATTACAAGCGGGGGCACGGCAGAGGGTCAGGGAAAAGTAGACTCCCTGCTGAGCAGGGAGCCCAATGCTGGGCTCATTCCCAGAACCCCAGAATTATGACCTGACCTGAAGGCAGATATTTAACTGACTGAGCCACCCAAGGGCCCTAACTTGTATTTCTATATACTGATGGCAAACTTTCACAAAGAGGAATAATTGAGAAAGCAATGTCATGGACAATTACATCAAGGAAAAAAAAAATCTTGGAATCAAAGTAACCAAGAATGAGAAAGACCTGGTACACTCAACACATGGTGGAATAAGGCAAAAGGAAAAACATGCATGTGTTGGTGGGTGAATATATGGGCCAAAGGTTTGGAATAGGACACAAATAAATGGAAGCATATGCCATGCTCATTAATGGGAAGAGTTAATAATGTTAACATGTACACCATACCCAAAGCAATCTACAGATGTGATGAAATCCCTATCTGAATTCCAATGGCATTATTCAAAGAAATAGAAGACTGTCCTAAAATTTGTATGGAATCACAAAAGACCCCAAATACCCAAAGCAATCTGGAGAAAGAAGAAGAGAAGAGTTCAAGATGGCAGAGGGGTAGGAGACCTTCATTTCATCTGGGAGGAATTTAGCTAGATAGCTATCAAACCACTCTGAACACCTGAAAATTCAAGCAGAAATAAAAGAATAGCTGCAACTCTACAAACAAAAAAGTGGCCACTTTCCGAAAGGTAGGAAGTACAGAAAAGTGAGTCCAAGTCGTTAGGCGGGAAGATAAACCATGGGGGGAGGGAGCCTCTGTCAGCTGGCTACCACCAAGTGCTAAGGGCAAAGAGCAAAAAAATTGGAACTTTTAAAAGTCTGCTCTGGTGAGGGATGTCACTCTGGAGGCTAAGCAGGGGGTGGAACCCTTGAAAGGACAGTGTGGGGTCAGGATCCTCGGGGTCCCAGGAAGACCCTCAAGTACTGCTTGAGGGCAGCAGAGCTCCCAGGTATCAGAGCAGGGAAGCTGGCTGCAAAGAGTGAGCCCAGGAGTGGGCTCTAAGCTGGAGGTTGCCATAAACTGTGATCCACAGCATAGTCTGGCCACTGCTCTTTGAGAAGGGGCCCAAGAAGTGGCACAATTGGAGAGAGTCCCTTTCCTCCACCAAGAGGAGTGGTACCTGAGCACGCTGCAGGAGTCTGCTGGGTTTGGAGACTCCAAACGGGGTCAGCCAGAGACAGAAATGCTTGGTCACAGGTCCGGTGAACACAGAGTGCCAACAGGGACCAGGGAAACATGAATGATTGACTGCTTTTCTATGAGGGCACACTGAGGAGTGGGGCCCTGAGCTCTCAGCTCTGGGGCCAGAGATTGGGAGGTCACCATATTCATTCTCATCCCAAAAGACTGGAATCATTCCCTGCATATTTTCAGACCACAATGCTTTGAAAATGAAACTCAATCACAAGAGGAAAGGTGGAAAGAACCCAAATACATGGAGGCTAGAGAGCATCCTACTAAAGAATGAAAGGGTCAAACAGTATCAATTCAAGATGAACTTAAAAAATTCATGGAAACACAGGAGAATGAAAACAAAACTGTTCAATATCTTTGGGATGCAGCAAAGCCAGTCCTAAGAAGAAAGTATATACCACTACAAGGCTTTCTCAATAACCAAGAAAGTCTCAAATATACAACCTAATCCTACACCTAAAGGAGCTGGAGAAAGAGCAGCATAGAAAGTCTAAACCCAGAAGGGGAAGAGAAATAATGAATATTAGAGCAGAAATCAACAAAGTAGAAACCAAAAGAATAGTAGAACAGATCAATGAAACTAGGAAGTGCTTCTTTGAAAGAATTAATAAGATTGATACACCCCTGGCCAGACTTCTCCAGAAGAAAAGAGAAAGGACCCAAATCAATAAAATCATGAATGAAGAAGGAGAGATCACACCCAACACCAAAGAACTACAAACAATTATAAGAACATAGGATGGTAACTCTATGTCAACAAATCAGGCAGTCTCGAAGAAATGGATGCATTCCCAGAAACATAGAAATGACCAAAGCTGAACTAGGAAGAAAAGGGAATCTGACAAGCCCCATAATCAGCAAGGAAATTGAAGCAGTCATCAAAAATCCCCCAGGAGGGTGCCTGGGTGGCTCAGTGGGTTGAGAGACTGCCTTGGGCTCTGGTCATGATCCCGGACTTCCAGGATCAAGTCCTGCATTGGGCTCCCAGCTCCTTGGGGAGTCTGCTTCTCCCTCTGACCTTCTCCTCTCTCATGCTCTCTCTCACTCATTCTCTCTCAAATAAATAAATAAAATCTTAAAAAAAAAAAAATCCCCCAGGAAACAAGAGCCCAGCATGAGATGGCTTCCCAGGGGGATTCTACCAAACATTTAAAGAAGATTTAATACCTATACTTTTGAAACTTAAAAAAAAAAAAAATAGAACTGGAAGGAAAACTTCCAAACCCTTTTGATGAGGCCAGCATTACATTGATCCCAAAACCAGACAAAGACCCCATCCAGAAGCACAATTACAGACCACTATCCCTGATGAATACGGATGCAAAAATTCTCACCAACATACTAGCCAATAGGATCCATGATTCACTACGAACAAGTGGGATTTATTCCTGGACTGCAAGGTTGGTTCGAAAACCGCAAATCAATCAATGGAATACACTACCTTAATAGAAGAAAGAACAAGAACCATAGGATCCTCTCAGTAGACGCAGAGAAAGCATTTGACAATTACAGCATCCTTTCTTGATCAAAACTCTTCACTGAGCAGGGATAGAGGGTACATACTTCCACATCATAAAGGCCATCTATGGGAAACCCACAATGAGTATCATTCCTAATGGGGAAAAACTGAGAGCTATTCCCTTCAGGTCAGGAACACAGCAGGGATGCCCATTCTCATCACTATTGTTCAACATAGTACTAGAATGCCTAGCCTTAGCAATCAGAAAACAAAAAGAAATAAAAGGCATCTGAATTGGCAACAAAGTAAAATTCTTACCCTTTGCAGACAATAGGATACTTTCTGTGGAAAACCCAAAAGACCCCACCCCAAAATTCCTAGAACTCTTCCAGGAATTCTGTAAAATGGCAGGACATAAAATCAATACACAGAAATCACTTTCATTTGTCTACAGCAACAATGCGACAGTAGAAAGAGAAATTAAGGAGTCCACTCAATGTATAATTACACCAAAAACCATAAGATACTTAGGAATCCATCTAACCAAAGAGGCAAAGGATCTGTACTCAGAAAACTATAGAATAGTCATGAAAGAAATGGAGGAAGACACAAAGAAATGGAAAAATGTTCCATGCTCATGGATTGGAAGAACAAATATTGTGAAGATGTCTATGCTCCCTAAAACAATCCACAGATTCAATGCAATCCCTATCAAAATACCATCCACATTTTTCACAGAACTGGAATAAATAATGCCAAAATTTTTATAGAAGCAGAGAAGACCCCGAATAGCCAAAGGGATGTTGAAAAAGAAAACCAAGGCTGGTGGCAACCCAATTGCACACTTCAAGCTCTATTACAAAGCTGTCATCATCAAGAGAGCATGGTACTGGCACAAAAACAGACACACAGATCAATGCAACAGAATAGAGAGCCCAGAAATGGACCCTCAACTCTAAGGTCAACTAATCTTTCTCAAGGAAAGAAAGAATATCCAATGGGAAAAAAAGTGTCTTCAATAAATGGTGCTGGGAACATGGGGCAGCCACACGCAGAATGAAACTGGACCATTTCCTTATACCACATACAAAAAATAGACTCCAAATGGGTGAAAGATCTCAATGTGAGACAAGAATTCATCCAAATCTCTGAGGAGAACAGAAGCAGCAGCCTCTTTGACCTCAGCCAGAGGAACTTCTTGCTAGACACATCTCCAAAGGTGAGGGAAACAAAAGCAAAAATGAACTGCTGGGATTTCATCAAGATAGAAAGCTTTTGCACAGCAAAGGAAACAGTCAACAAAACCAAAAGACAACAAACAGAAAAGAAGATACTTCCAAATGACATATCAGATAAAGGGCTAGTATCCAAAATCCAGAAAGAACTTATCGAACTCAACACCCACAGAATAATAATTCAATCAAGAAATAGGCCAAAGACATGAACAGACATTTCTCCAAAGACATCCAAATGGCCAACAGACACATTAAAAAGTGCTCAACATGGGGCACATGGGTGGCTCAGTGGGTTAAGCCTCTGCCTTCAGCTCAGGTCATGATCTCAGGGTCCTGGGATCGAGCCTCAGGTGGGGCCCTCTGCTCAATGGGGAGTCTCTCTCTGCCTGCCTCTCTGCCTGCTTGTGATCTCTGTCAAATAAATAAATAAAATCTTTTTAAAAAATGAAATCTTGCCATTTGCAATGGCATGGATAGATCTAGAGGGTATTATGCTAAGCAAAACAAGTCAACCAGAGAAGGACAATTATCACATGATCTCACTGATATGCAGCATTTAAGAAACAAGACAGAAGATCGTAGGGGAAGAGAGGAAAAAAGGAAGCAAGATGAAACCAGAGAGGGAGACAAAGCATAAGACACACTTAAACTCAGAAACAAACTGAGGGTTTCTAAAGGGGAGGGGGTGAGGGAATGGGGTGGCTGGGTGATGGGCACGGAGAGGATATGTGCTGTGGTCAGCACTATGCACTGTGTAAAATGGAAGGATCTCAAACTTGTACCCCTGAAACAGATATTATATGATCATAATTTAAAAAAGAAGTGAAATAAAAACATTTAGAATATAATTGAAACTGTGTAAAAATAAATAAATAAATAAATAAATAAATAAATAATCTCACTGATAAGAAAGGAAGAAACACAGCAAGCAAACAAGCAATTAAGCAACTTGGAGTCACCACACTCTGATTTCAAGCTAGATTACAAAGCTGTTGTCATCAAAACAGTATGGGACTGGCATAAAAACAGACACACAGGTCAATGGAACACAAGAGAAAGCTCAGAAACTGATAATCACAGTATTTTTGGCTAAGTTTATTCATTCATATATTAAAGGTATATTTAAACTTAGCTCTGATAGAATTATTAACTCTGAATGGGAATTAATAATACTGATGTCCTGTTCCAACACTTGCTTCCAATAAATTCATTTCTTTAAACATGCTGTTTTATATAAATATATATTATAAAATAAGGATGATTTAGAATCCACATTTTTAAGAGAAATTAAATGCTCTTTAATAAACCTACCATAGAAAAGGAAATATAGATATCCATCATCACAACTGCGAACATCACAAAAGACAATCAGACACAATCTGGTGTCTAATGGAAGAACAGAACACTACTTAAGTAGTTCTGCCTAAATGTTCAACCTGTTGAAAGCTATAGATCCAGCTACTCATTTACAAAAACACAGATGACAGAGAAAAGTCCTACCAAAGAGTATGAAGACATCATCAATGAAGTCCACAGTGCATATATTCTGACAGGAAAAATATTTTCCCAACAAACGGTAAAACAAGAAAGAAAGAAAGGAAGGAAGGAAGGAAGGAAGGAAGGAAGGAAGGAAGGAAGGAAGGTGGAGGGAGGAAAGGAAAGGAAAGGAAAAAAGTAAAGAAAAAAGAAAGGAAAGAAAGAAATCTCATAAACTAACCCACACATGTGTGGTCTTAACTTACGACACAGCAGAAAATATACCATGGGGAAAGGACTGTCTCTTCAGTGAATGGTACTGGGAAGTCTGGACACTAAATGCAGAAGAATGTGACTGGATCACTTTCTTACATCGCACATACAAATTCTGAATGGATGATGAATGACTTGAACATAAGAACTGAATCCATAAACCTCCAAAAAGAAAACAAGGGTAGTAAGTTTCTCGATATTTGTTTTGGTGAAGAGTCTTTTACATCACACACCAAAAGCAAAGGCAACAAAAGCAAAAATAAATAAGTGGAATGACACCAAACTGAAGTTTCTGCATGGCCAAAGAACCCATCAAACCCTTAAAAGGCAATCTACCCAATGAGAAAAAATATCTGCACATCATATGTGTGAGAAGAGTCTAATATCCAAAATACACAAAACACTCCTTCAAATCCAAACAAAAACTGAATAAAAACTGGGGAGAATATGTGAGTAGATACTTTCCAAAGATGGCATACAGGTGGCCAACAGACACAGAAAAAGTTGTTCAACACCACTAATTGTCGTCAGGGAAACATACGTTAAAACTGCAATCAGCTATCACCTCACAACCGTGGGAATGGCAATCCAGAGACAGTGTCCAGTACGGACACCAGGTGTGGTCAAGGGTGTGTACACAAGGGGACCTTGTGTGCTGTTGGTGGGAATGGAAATTGGTGCAGCCACTGTGACAAACACTATGGAGGTTCTCGGAAAAAAAAATTAATACAACTACCACATGACCCAGTAATTGCTCTACTGAGTATTTCTTTGGAAAACACAAAAACACTCCCTCAAAAAGAGGCGATACACTCCCATGTTCACGGCAGCATTATTCACAATAACCAGACATGGAAACAATGACCTTGGGAGCATTATGCTAAGTAACTCAGACTCAGAAAGACAAACACCAAAGGCTTTCATGGACATTCCACATGGAACCAAAACAATACTGAATGCATAGATACTGAGAGCAGATTGGTGGTTGCCAGATTCAGAGAAGGGAGGAAAGGGGTAAAGGTGGCCAAAGGTGCCGTGTTTGAGTGATAAAATCTGCAAGCCATGGAATATTCTGTGCTGCATGGAGACGAAAGCTAACCCTGCAGGATGGGGTACAGGCTTCCCCCGCTGTTTGAAAGTACAGTGTTCCTGCTCTCACAACAGAAATGAGTAACTAAAAGAAATTACCTAACTAAAATGATGTAACTAAAAAAAGAAATTACCATTCATTTCTACAGAAAAATTAGTGAGCATGCTCAGACACCAAAAGTTCCTTCTCTTTGGCTCTTCTTAGGCCTCAGGACACAACATCCTAACAGATGCCCAAAATAAATGGAGATAAAGCACAGCAGATGCTCACAGACATGATTCAAAGTGCCAGTGGCTGGATGCAGAGAGCAGTGCCCAGAAAGGAGCTGGTTGGGTGCACGCTGCCTCTGTGGTGGTTCCCCACAAAACAGATGCTGAACGTGATGCCCACTTTCTGACTTTTTTCATAAGAGGGAAATCCTCTTCAAGTTTCTTCCTGCTACTGGAGCTGGGTAATAACATAGACCTTTCCAAAAAGTCAAGTGTCTTACCATGAACTTTGAGAAAAATGGGGGAGACTTGTACTTCAAAGTTGCTGAGGGGGTAGAAGTTCACAGCAGAGCCACTGTGAAAGGCACCTTACTCAGCAGGTGGAACAGACTATCTCTTACCCCCAGAAACCTCCTCTTTCACCTCCCTCAGGACAATCAACAAGAGCTGGGAGTTACCTCAATTCCTCCTTTCTGCCATTCCCAATCTTGAACCCATTGGCAAATCCTCTGAGCTCCATCTTCAATAGGTACCCAGGATAGGACTAACCCTTCCTTCCAAGGCCACCTCTCTGGTCCACACTGGAGCTCATCTCTTGCCTGAGTTCCTGGAAACGCTTCATCATTGACCTCCCTTGCCCATCCTCAACACTTTATCATCTGTTCTCAACACTGTAGCCAGGATGGCCCAGTGAAACAGGGTCTCATGGGGTCACAGCCCTGCAATGACTTTCTGTCACCTTCCTGAAGTCATGTCCTAAGCTATCTCCTATGGCCACAAGGCCTTCTTGCTGCTCCTGGACATACTCCTGTATGGACAGTATGCTCCTGTCCCAGAGCCTTTGCATATGCTTTCCCTTCCATTTAGAAGGCTCTTGATGTGAGATCATTCACCTTCTTTAGAACTTGACTCAAGCATTAACTTCCTAGTGAAGACCCACCTGGCCCCTATGCGAATAGCAAGCACCACTGCCACCCCACCCCCCTCAGCACCCCAGGCCTCTCTCCTGCTTTCTATTTCCAGAGAAGTTATCACAGTCACCAGGCTATCTTGACAAGGGGGGAAACAGAGCCCTATTCTTTTTTTTTTTTTTTTAAGATTTTATTTATTTATTTGAGAGAGAGACAGTGAGAGAGAGCATGAGCGAGGAGAAGGTGAGAGGGAGAAGCAGACTCCCTGTGGAGTTGGGAGCCCAATGTGGGACTCGATCCCAGGACTCCGGGATCATGACCTGAGCCGGAGGCAGTCGCCCAACCACTGAGCCACCCAGGCGCCCCAGAGCCCTATTCTGATGGTTTCACCATGGACTCCCTCTGATTTCCCAGTCCAGAGCCCTGGGGGAAAAGGTGACCAGAGCTCTTGCACAGCCAGGATGCCTGGGACAATGGGTCCACCTATGGCACCCTGAAGACCATCAGGAAAATGAGCCATAAGAGGAATCTGGTTGCACATGAATCCTGAAACTAGACACCTTCCTCGATTCCAGGTGAGCACACACACATTCTCCCCTTGCCGGATGTGCTCATCTGAGAAAGCTGAGCAGAGAAGCATCACAGGGTCCAAACCTTCCTCTGGCCATGGTCCTGGGAAACAGACGTCTCTCCTCCCTGCACCAGCCACCTGTGATTGATGTCTGGCATCCTCCTGTGCTGGGGCAGAATGGTGCACCTCTCCCTCTTTCCTGGGATGTCATCACAAATCAGGCTTTGCTGCACACTTTTCAGGAAGGAACCTGCAGCAGCAGCAACAGCAGCAGCAACAGCAGCAGCAGCAGCAACAGCAATAGCAGCAGCAGCAGCAACAGCAGCAGCAGCAGCAGCAGCAGCAATAGCAGCAACAACAGCAGCAACAGCAGCAACAGCAGCAGCAACAGCAGCAGCAGCAGCAACAGCAATAGCAGCAGCAGCAGCAACAGCAACAGCAGCAGCAGCAATAGCAGCAACAACAGCAGCAACAGCAGCAACAGCAGCAGCAACAGCAGCAGCAACAGCAGCAACAGCAGCAGCAACAGCAGCAGCAGCAGCAATAGCAGCAGCAACAGCAGCAGCAGCAGCAACAGCAGCAGCAACAGCAGCAGCAGCAGCAGCAGCAACAGCAGCAGCAACAGCAGCAGCAGCAACAGCAGCAGCAACAGCAGCAGCAGCAACAGCAGCAGCAGCAACAGCAGCAGCAACAGCAGCAGCAACAGCAGCAGCAACAGCAGCAGCAGCAACAGCAGCAGCAGCAGCAGGCCACCCAGGATCGGTCTGTCTCACAGGTCAGGCCCCATGTCGAACTAGAGCTTCAAGGAGACTGGTGTGCCATGTGGCCTTGGAACCTCATGGCAGAAGCTGAGATTTCAGTTCCAAATGAAAACTGGCCTCTCCCACACAGCACAGCAAAGTGGAGGATTTCTCAGGGCTGTGGTTCTGGAAGAAGTGGTTCTGCTGGCTGAATTCACAGGCACAGACAGAGGATACCTGCGGTGCCTCAGTCCGAGGAATCAAGGGGCACACTGGGCAAGAAGCCATAATGCTGCCTGTGGGTTGCTTCCCACCAAGCCCCCTGCTGAGATGAGGGCTGGAGAACCAAACAGGAAGCAAGTTTCCTATCACATCTGCAGCTGGAGGGCTGGCTGGGAATCAGAGCCCTGTCCATGGAGCAAGCTGACCTGTGCATCAAGAGTGAAGGCCTACAGCCATGGCCGGCCTCACAGTCTCCCAGCTATCCGATCTGACTGCCCTGCCAGGCTCACATCTGCTGACACGGTGACTCCTAAGACCCAGAAACTGCTTTCCAGCCCAGCTCAATGCTGCTCACAGAGAAGCCAACTCCAGTCTCAGAAACGTGTTCATCGTTAGCTCTGGAATTCCCTGGGTTTGTGTACACTGGTCCACCCAGGTGTCCCTTCCAGATCCTTCCTCCAGTGCCCTAGGGTTTCGAGCCACCTTCTAGCTGCCCTTCAAAAGTCAGGAATGGGTCTGTTGAGGAGACCAGCTGAGCGACTCTGTGTGCAGGAAACTCGGACCACATCCTCCCTGAACACCAACGCTTCTGAGTCCAAGCTTCAAACCCTCACTCCCTGGGCATGGAGCACCACGTCAGCATGAACGCTGCTCTTTCAAATCTCTTGTCTCCCATTCCATCAAATCAGACACCAAGCTCCAGTCACCACTCTATTTTCCCTTCAGAGAAGTAAGGAAAATGATAGAATAGAACACGACGTGGGCACACGTATTCTATCCAAATAGAATTCCATGTTCTTTCTCATACGGGCAGCCCGACATTGCCCATACTAATGAGAGGCACACAAGTTCAGTCCTCATATATATAGTTGACCTTGTGTTTTTCCTTTGGATATCTGTATCTCGAAGTCAGTGTCTAGACTGCTTTCTTAAAATACAAGAATAATAATGACATGGTCACGTAAAGGTCTGGTTCTCCATAACCAGACAACATGACTCTGGTTCAGAGAAGGATGAAGACACAACCTCTTCCCAGGAAGCAAAGCCCACACCCTCAGGGATCCTGACACACCTCACGGGAGATGAGCTCCTTTGCTCCATGGAGCTGTCCGAGTGCAAAGGGTGCAGGCGCCCTCCAGGGTTCATTTTCTGTTCTTTATCAATTCCCCAGTTCAAGTCACAAGTGATTCACTGGGTCAAGTTTCAGAGTCCAGGATGGGCCACCAGGTGAGCAGCCACACACACACACTGCCTTCCCCGCCTCACTAGGAAAGGCTAACAGGGGCTTGTGTTCCATTGGGATTGCAATGAGCCACTCCCCAGGCTCCTAAACAACTTATACTCCTCCATTTCTCCCCCTCACAAAGCGCACTGCACCCTGTTACAGCTCTGAGGCTGTGCTTTACTTCAAAAACTAATTTTAAAAAAATGTATGTATTATTTGACAGAGAGAGATACACCAAGAAAGAGAACACAAGCAGAGGGAGTGGGAGAGGGAGAAGCAGGCTTCCCGCTGAGCAGGGAGCCCAATGTGGGGCTTGATCTCAGGACCCTGGGATCATGACCTGAGCCAAAGGCAGATGCTTAACCGACTGAGCCACCCAGGCGCCCCTAAAAAATAATTTCTAATATGAGAAAGTGTTCACGGAAGAGAAAAACATGAACCCCCACCAAGGATTCTTTGACTATTTCAGAAGCCTGTTTTCCCATTTTTAAATTAAAACAGGAAAGAAAAACACACAAACTGCCCCTTCCACTGGCAGGTCTGATTCACTTCAGTGATTAAAAGGAGAGCAGGAAATACAAGAGGAACACATGTCCTGATGTCATTTCCACTACCTAATTTTTGAAACTCCACACACACTCAAAGAAAGAAGCCCAACCCAATGTCTTGGCCTGGCAACGCGGAGAAGTCTGAACTGGAATGACAGGGACAGACAAGGAGCTCATGTGTATTGGCTGAGGCCGGTGGCACAGAAGAAGGGGCTCTGCCAGCTCACCACCTGGGCCTCCTCTGTCCTCAGCCAGGAACCTGGTCACAGCCCTGACCTGTCACAACTGTCACACGGGAGACACATGGCCACCCCCGGAGCCAGCCCTGCCCACACCCTCCTGCAGAATGCACTCTGCTCTCCTCAGGGACCCCTCTCAGCTCTACCCAGACCTGGAACTCCCCTGTCTGCTGCAGTGCTCCAGGACCCCCCGCCCCTTCCAAAATTACACTGGCCCAAGGCTTTCATGAGAAAGGCAGAAGGCTACTTCCTGAATGGTTAACACCTCCTCTCCTCTTCTGTCATATTTCTCTGCACTTACATTCCTACCTGGGCAAACTGTAAGTAACATATCAATGGAACATGAACGTGCTCTGAGATCTGAACTTTCACTGCAGCTTTCCAAGGACTCCTTATGCAGTAAGACACTAGCGTATCCTGCCACAGTGTTTGAAACCTATCATCTACAGAATAGGAGAGCGAAAATCACTCCATTTTTACCTCACTCTTCATGAAGCAGAACATGGTCTTTTTCTTTTCTTCATTGACTTAAGTTCTAGTTCGTTCCCCTGCAGTGTTCATTCCTTTGCTTCAGGGATAGGATTTCGTGATTCCTCACCTGCCATAGAACACCCAGAGCTCATCACAACCAGTGCCCTCCCTATTAGCCATCACCCATTTAACCCTTTCCCCTCACGTACCTGCCCGCCAGCAACCCTCGGTTTGTGCTCTAAGGTGGAGCCTGTTTCCTCATTTGTCTATCTTCCTCCCCCCACTATGTTTATCTTTGCTCCTTTTGAAATCCCAGAGGAGTGAAGTCAGTGGGTATTTGTCTTTCCTTACAGATTTTGCTTAGCTTAATCCATTCTAGATGCATCTGCATGCTTGCAGATGTAAGAATTCATTTTTTGTGAAGCTGGGGCCTATTCCATTGTGTATCGATCTCCCACATCTTCTTTCTCCATTCATCAGTCAATGGACATTGGGACTCCCTCCATCGTTTCGCTATGGTTGTTCATGCTGCTATAAACATCACGGCGCTTGTACCCCACTGAATGTGCATTTTTGTGTCCTTTGGGTAAATACCTAGAAGTGCAATTGTTGGATCCTAGGGTTGTTCCATTTTTAGCTTTTGGAGGTACCACTATGCTCTTTTCCAGAGTGGCTGCAACAGGCTGCATGCCCAGCGACAGTGCAGGAGGGCTCCGCTTTAAGCAGAACATTCCCTGCCAGCAATTTCCTAAGAAGGAAATGGAAAACCTGTGGGATAACCTGACTCACCCAGTGCCAGGCAAGCAGTTCCAGAAATTCACCCCAGGGTTCCTGATGCCAAGCCCCTTGAAGCCACCAGCATGCCTCTATCTGGGAGAATTCCCAAAGACTCTCCTTCTGACTTCCTCATCAGTGAAACTGCAGAGAAAACATGGCATGTCCAACTATCTAGATGATCCATTTAGTGAAACTAGAAAATCAAGCTTCCCTTTTAAATCATCCAAGTCTCCTTGGAGTCATTTTGAAATTTCCCTCTGCCCTCATTGTAACACTTTGGATGAAAAGACTAATCAATTATGAAACATCACCTTTGACAAAGGACAAGACAGAATGGAAGTCTCTGACTGCAAAAAGCCACCTAACTCCAGATGCTGGCCACTCCACCACAAGCTAGGCCCAGGTGAATAAAGACTGCTAGATGAAGGAACACATTCTAAGTTAAAAACACACACAGAGTAAATCTCATCTTCCCTTTTTAATCAAAGTGATTGCCTAGGAAAGAGATGTTCCAAATAACTTTGTAAGCAATAAATGAACAGAGAAAATGGGATCCCCTGCCATGTTCTACCTGCAGGGAAACTAAGGAACTCTTGCACCCACTCTAGATTGTTGCCAGCTGCTTCAGTTTGACTTTCTGGCTCCAGTAGAGACAAGAGAAAAGCCTAGGAGGTCTGGGGTTAAAGAGAAGTTTTATCTCCTGTCCTGACATGGATGTGACATTGCACCCAATGTACCTGCTGCTTTCTCCGAATGCTGATGTTCTGCGACAAGCTGCAGGACTGACTCAGGCGCTGATTTCAAAACTTTGGGTCTCATGGAGCCAGAGTAAAGCATTGTCAGGTGGGGATAAGAAGGCTTCTCCAACCTACAGCCTGCACACCTGCTCCAGTTCCAGGGAGAAGGGGAGACACATGCTTGTTTCTTAAGTAGTAATTAGCTTCATTCTAAAGACCAATGCCATTGTCCTTTTTGGAGAAGTGAAGTTTCTCTTCCAAAAACACTCTCAACTCATCTGTTCCAAAAGCAGCATGAGTCTGGTCTGGTTTCCTCCAGGCTCCAGACCCGCACCAGCAGGCCCCTCCTGCACCATCCTGACAGCACATTACCACCAAACCCGGGGACACGGGGCATCAATGCTGAGTTGGTAGACGGCTCTAGGGGTTATTACCACCACTCTTGAGCCTGGAGAAAGACTATACAGGTCACCACTGTCTCCTATAGAAACAAGTTGCAGTGTGCCTCCTCTCACGGTCTCTCACCCAGCACCTCACCACTGCCCTCAGTGCTGGCGACAAGCCACAGGGACTCATCTTCCAGCACGTTTCACACTGCAGCTCGCCACTGCCTCCAGTGGTGGCAAACAGCATTGCAATGCCTTCCAGTGACTCGCACCACAGCTCACCACTCCCTCCTGCGACATGAACCTGCCTGCTGGGCCTTCCAGTGTATCCCAATGCAGCTCCCATCTGCCTCCACTGGTCTCAAGCCGCACTGGTACGTCTTCCATCATCACTCAGACTGCAACTCAGCACTGCCACCAGTGACAGAAATCCGCACTGCCTCTCCTTCCCACACTGCACTATCTGCTCACTGCATCCACTGTCAGGAGGCTCCAGCAGCATGTCTTCCAGCATCTCGCCACTGCAGCTCAGCACTGTCTCCCCTGGCGGCAACCTGAACTGCCCCATCTTTCACTATTTTCTTGCACTGGAGTTCAGCACTGCCTCCAGTGGTGGAAAGCTGAATTATGAGAGCTGCTTGATGGCATGGCAGTGCCATCAGTCACTGGAGGCAGTGCTGAGCTGCATTGTGAGAGCTGCTGGAAGACATGCCAGTGCAGCTTGCAGCCAAATCTCTTGAGAACTCACGCAATTCTCAGGAGATTTCTACCCAAATTGTGAATTTCACGATTTGGGTAGAAATCTCTTGAGAACTCATTTCAAATATCTTAGAACTCAGGGAAATCACATGATCTCAATCCAAATCTCATGAGATCATGGTCCAACTCTCGAGAGATCTCTGTTCAAATCTCGAGAGAACTTGGGAATTTCTTTTGAGCTGTCTATCCAAATCTCATGGGAACTCATTTAAAATATTGTGGGAACTCAGGGAAATCACATAATCTCAATCCAAATCTCATGAGATCATGGTCCAAGTCTTTTGAGAACTCCGGAACTTCTTAGGACATTTCTACTCAAATCTCCTGAGAACTTATTTCTAAGCTCGTGAGATCTCACTCTAAATCTCGTGAGGACTCACGCATTTCTCATGAGATTTTTACCCAAAGATTGTGAGAACTCATTCCAAATATTGTGAGATGTCAGGGAAATTTCCTGAGATCTCAATCCAAATCTTGTGAGTGCTCAGTCCAAATGTCATGAGAAATTATTCCAAATCTTATGAGAAATAATGAGAATTTATAATATAAATTATAATATAAATTATAATATAATATATAATATACTATATATATATTATATATAGTATATTATATTATAATATAATATAATATAAATAATGAGAAATTATTCCAAATCCAAATCTCCAGAGAACTCTGGCAATTCTAATGAGATATCTACCCAAAAGACACCAAATACCTTTCCCTTGGAGCCAAAGTTCTCAGATTCTAGGTGGTCTCAAATGACTTTGGATACCTGACCCTACAGTTTCATTCTCTAATAACTTAAATATCTAAGTCACTAAATTGAGAAAAATATTTAATTTTAGCCAATTATTTTTTCTATTATTAAATATGTGTTTTATAACCAAAAGTTAGTATATTTAACTAGGACTGAAAACTGCACAATCTTTTTTTTTGCACTGGTTTCATTTCTCATATCCATATAATTTCCCTAAACCAATCAACAGTGGAGACACAAGAATTAGTGTATGAAAATTATTTATTCTATAGCCTACTGGGAAGGGGCCAGAAATTATAAGGTCTTTAGAAATGACTGCAAAATCTTTGTTTGAGAAAAGCATGCTGTGAGTCTAAGTAATCAACATGTTATTTAGCAAACAAAATACAAGTGAACAAAGCATAATTCCTCGTAGGAATACATTGGTGCCATATTTTTTTCCACTAGTTTTTACATGATACATAAAACCTCAGCAGCAATAATCAGAATATTATGTAACTTTCTAGGGCAATTTAAATCTCAAGTGAGGGCGCCTGGGTGGCTCAGTGGTTTAAAGCCTCTTCCTTCCGCTCAGGTCATGATCCCAGGGTCCTGGAATCAAGCCCCACATTGGGCTCTCTGCTCCACAGGGAGCCTTCTTCTTCCTCTCTCTCTGCCTGCCTCTCCACCTACTTGTAATCTCTGTCAAATAAATAAATAAAATCTTTAAAAATAAATAAGTAAATAAATAAATAAATCTCAAGTGAGAGGACCACAGAATAAAAGCCAATACAGTCTTGTTTCAAAAGGGAAAAAAAAAATAGGGCCACCTGGCTGGCTCAGTCAGTACAGCATGCAACTCTTGATCTTGGGGTCATGAGTTCGAGCCCCAGGCTGGGTGAAGAGATTACTTAAAGGAAAAGAAATTAAAAGGAAAAAGAAAAAAAGAAAACAAAGAACAATACCAAATAATGACAGAAAAGTTGCATTGGCTTTCTATATTCGAATGAGGTATTTGGTGCCACATAACAAAAAGATATGCTCCTTCTTTCATTTTTGTGCACTATTTTTTAGTTCTACAGAAATAAAAGCTACACCCAATTTTAAACTCTGTAACTGGATAATTCAACATGAATTACATAATATTTTGTTTCTAGGATACTGACCCAACTTTTGAGGATACGTTGTAGACATTTTAAGAGGCAACTACAAAGATTGTTTTTTCACATTTCCACAAATGTGAAAAATTACTAAACCTATAATATCTAGTAAAGATAGAAGCTGTGAGACATTTTAATGCGTGTATGCATGCACGTATGTATTTATTTTCATTTTAATGTATTTATAAATTACAAACCAAAAAAAATCTTTCAGAATTAGCATGTATTACATTTATATATCAATATTTTAAATTTTCACAAACTTATTAGAGAAACTACTTCAGTAAATGACCATAGTGGTTTTAAAAAATTATGCCATTCCTGTCAGTTTGTCCTGCTCTGCCCAAGCAACATGTGAACCAAGGGGGCCCTTCTACTCTTGTGCCAGAAACACAATGGGACCAAAGCCAGGTTCTTGTGCAATGTGTGGTTTAAAGAGTTATTAGTGTGGCAACTTAGCTCATGGACTCCTCTATGTTATATTTGCATAACTAATGCCTCAAACTGTTAGTCATTCTGATTTATATTCATCCCTGCAGTTTCCATTAACTTAATTACACCTGCCATCAGCTTACTTGCCTTTGTTACTGCAGTTTGAACCCTGGCTTCATTTCTCCAGGAAACGAATTTACTAGGTTTTTTCCAGATCACTGCATTCTTGCAACTTCTGTTCAGACTTTATAAACCTTGATATTTTTAGCTATCCTTTTAACCACATTTTTAGAACTATTTAACCCATGTTTGAACTTATCAAGGAACTCTCTGCAGCAAACGTCAAGTTCCATAGCTTACCACAAGTTTAACACGACCGGAAGGCTCCTCTGGAAATGCTGGTGAGTGGAGGCACTGGGGCTGCCAATTGGAGGGGACTTGGGCTCCTCTTCAGCCTGGGATAAGCATGAATCCTTCTTTGACCGTCCCGACTTTGCCCCCTATCCAGGGTAATTCTTGATTTCACACCTGTTCTCATTTCTTCTCTCCTGTCTCTTGTCAAGGCCCAGAACAGCTGTTCCCAATGCTTTGTGTTGTAACATTCCACGTGATACTCAGTAGGAGCCTGATATAGACGGCCTCTGTAACACAACTTCAATTACTCTTGTCATGCTTCGCTTTTGTGGCTCTCGTCTGGACTGTCTCCAAATTCTCCTGCTCAGTTTTAGCAAGCTGGCCTAGAGTTCTCTCACAAGGGTCTGACTAGCACATGAACTAGCTCGTGGTCAAAACCCTCCTGCTCAGGACTGGAACTGCCTCATCATGAATTCCTTTCCATTTCATTCTGAGCTTGCAAAGGTCAGGGGTTCACGCTACCTTCAGTGTTTGCCTAAATGGTGATTGCCTTCTGGAACACAAAAGTGCTGTGGTTATTTTGTGGGGATAACAATGATAACATGAGGCATCTCAGGGTTTGGTGTAAATAATTCAGAGTTGACCTGGTTTCTCTGATGAGATAGCATTGAAACACGTGGTAACCTTGAGATCCTGAAGAGTGAAAATGAGTGCCTAGAGCTCAGGAGAGAGGTGGATCCAGAGAGAGGAATTTAGGCCACACCTGGGAGAAAGACGTGGCCAAACTTTTGCCAAGCATACCGATTACAGGTGAGCAGTAGGGAAGGAAGCCAGACCGCAAGGAGTTCAAGACCACCCAGTCAAGAAGGTAGGCAAAGGCAGGAAGGGTAGGATAGTTCATTCCTGCAGTGGCAAGTAAAGGTAACAATGTGAGAAAGGAAGGTTTGGAGCTTTCTTTTAGGTAGAGGGAAATTAGTTTTACTGAAGTACAGAGTTTCTAGGGGCAAGAGATTATTTAAAAAGAACAGTTCTATTTATTAGGGCAGCACTATTCACTAGAATTTTCTATGGTGATGGAAATACTCTGTATCTGCAATGTCCAATATGGTAGCCACTAGCCACATGTGACTCTCTACATTTAAATTTTAATTAATTAAAATTCAATAAAATTCAGCTTCTTAGTTATACTAGCCACATTTCAGTTGCTCAATAGCCACAATGATTAAATTGAAACAGGTTTAAATTTAGTCACATGTGATAAGCACTGCATAAGCTCAGAGTTAGAGTTATTACTACCTAGAGGAGAGATTAATCTCAAAGGATCAGTGTCTTCTAACAATAGAAGTTATTTCACCTGTATCACATCCAATCCAATCAGTGCTGAGGGTGGTGGTGGGGAGGCTTTATGTCACCAAATCATTTGGAGATGCTGGCTCCTTCCATCTTGTGTGGCTGCCATCTTCAATATAAAGGCTTGAGGCTTGCTATGGAAAGGAAAGAGGAGTGTGGAGGATCTCTTGGGAGGTTCTATGGGCTATGTTTGGAATTGGTTTACATCACTTCTACCCATATTGCAATGGCTAGAAATAAATTACATGGCCCTACCTAACTGCAGGCTAGGCTGGAAAATATTTAACTGTGTGCCCAAAAAGAAAAGGAAACAGGTTTATGGATATACAACATGATCCTGACACATTCATCAGTAAGAAAAAAAAAAAAAAAAGTAAGTTTGCCAAGAGTCTCCAATAAGTTCTGGAAATGAACCTTAACCAGTGTGCCAGAGGACTGCATCTGGTACAGTACTACATGTGAGGCGGAGACTAAAAGATCAAAATGGGGCCATTGATTAAACATAAAGCAAGGATCAGGAGGAAGAAATGGGATTAGTAATAGAGAATAGCAAGTTTGATTTTTGGTGGAGAATCACATCTTCCTCAAAAAGAAAACAAAGGGAAAGTGTAAGAAGGTAGAGGTTTTGAGGTAAAAAGGGGAGAAATGAAAGATCATTGGGTTGAATCACCTTGTTTTCTCTAAAGACATTAGGAGATTTCTCCTTAACACAACACAGCTGGGGAGACATCTGTGCAGGTGCTTAAATGTGCAGAAAAGATTGGCACAGGTTGTGTGAAGACTGGCTCAGGCATTTGTTGCAGAATTTAGAAGGAATCTGGTTGAGACTAACCTGGAAGCCATGATTTCTTGTAGGATGTGTCAGGTAAATTGAAATGTGTATCTTCTTTTTCTCTTGATAAATATCCCTATGGTAAGCCATAAGGTTCTGTTCATCTTCTGTTTTTTCATAGAAATGGGCTTTGAAAATCTAACTTAGACTTTTTCCTTCTGCCATAATTAATACACCAGTATATGTGTAAAACATCAAAGCTAGTGAATAGATTAGCATGCAAAAATAGATTAGCATGCAAGAATTTTAAGAAAGATTAGGTGAAAATATTGAAGCTAGTAATTTGTATTTTGACATCGGTTGAGTTATCAACATTGCATCACTTGAAGTTTGAGAATGAAATTACTTCTCATCAACACTGAAAACTAGGAAGAAAATACAAACACTTTTCATCAGTGATACTGTAAATTCTTGGAATCACAACTAACAGGCACACAGTTTAATATTATCGTCTGTATTTACCTCCCACTCCCTAGTCCACCTCTTCTGCTTCCTCTCTACCCAGGTTCTTCAAGAACTCTCTTAGAAAACATTTATTATTGGGGCGCCTGAGTGGCTCAGTGGGTTAAAGCCTCTGCCTTCGGCTCAGGTCATGATCTCGGGGTCCTGGGATCGAGCCCCACATCGGTCTCTCTGCTCGGCGGGGAGCCTGCTTCCCCCCTCTCTCTGCCTGTCTCTCTGACTACTTGTGATCTCTGTCTCTCTCTCTCTGCACCAAATAAATAAATAAAATCTTAAAAAAAAAAAAAGAAAACATTTATTATTTAATATGAGGTGTAGAAAGGCAACAACTCACCTTATGTAGTTGACTTTTTTTGCTTTTACTCTACTCAGATATTCTTCCAGATGTCCTTTCTTACTCCATGTGGTTGAATGGGACTGACTGACTCCCAGGCTCCAAGGATGACCATTAATATCCAAGCCTGGCCAATCAGGATATTGTATTCTTCTGCCCACATTGATGGGCATGAACCAAGCCAGAACAATTAAAACTTTCCTTGGGATTTTAACTGGAAATAGAATGTGAGTTCTGAGGAATGTAAGTCTGGGTACTCGTAAGCATCTTTGCCAACACATTGGGACAGCTTGTCTTGAGATCCAAGAGATACAGAGTAAAGAGACAGAGATAGAGACAGAGAAAAACAGAGACTGTCTTGAATGTATTAAGTCCCTGGATCCAGCCATACCTCAAACTGATACCCTGAGCATTTCAGTTAATATGAATGAAATACCCTTTGTAATATAACCCAGGAAGAATTAGACTTTTGTCACTTGCAGTGGAAAATGTCCTGAACTGTTACACTTTAAAAATACAGGTTCAGGCTGAAGAAGAGAGAAATTTGAACAATGGAATGCAACAGGTAGTCCCTGCATTTTTATCTCCTCAAATTGTTGACCCTTTCTATAGTGGTACTTATGATATGTCCCAGGGGACAAGAGTTGAAAAGAAAACAATAGAAATGAAACTCAACCTTCTCAATTGCAGAGAAAACTTAGAGAAGACCTGAAACAGGATAAAGTAATATCTGGGCTTCATCAGGCACTTCACTTGATAGTGATAACCCATTACTACTCTCTATTGCTTATTAGCTTAAGTAAGAGAAGTTGGTCAGAGTTGTGCTAAGACATAATGTGACAGAGTAGCAAGTGGATCTACCCGGACTGGGCCTCAGTTTGCACTGTAGTGGATGTGTGACATGAAGAAATTGCTTTATGTATTATAGTCTTTACTAACTTAAAATGTATAAAATATCTTCTATTAGTAGAGATGGCAATTATCTCCTAACAGCCTTTCTCTCCTTTACCCAAAATAACAGAATATTTAGCTAAGCACATGCCCTCTTATTTCCCACACTTTTTTGCAACTAGGCTGGCCATATAACTAAGTTATAGTTATAGTCAGTGGGATGTAAGGGACAGTGTCCAGAGTGGCTTTGGGGAATCTTCCTTAGGAGACAACTGACCAGGCAGACAGCCTCTTCTCTGCTGTCCTGCCTGCCACCCCCTTGTGGTGTATTCAGTAAAACTTCTATCTCCTTCATAAAAAAGAGAGAGAGAGAGAGAGAAAGAGAGACAACTGAACATATTGTTCTTCATTTAAAATTCTGCAAATGCCATCAGTAGGGGATAGGTTAAATTATGGTACATACTCTCCTAACCCTCTAAGACAGGATTAGTAACCTTTATTAGATGCTGTCACAGCAACCTGTTTTTTCCTACTTAGACATGTAATGATACTTTACTTTTAATGATTGTTTAGTATCTGCCCCCTCCTCCTTACTAGACTGTAAACCCAATGAAGGCAGGGACCATAAGGGAGGACATTCTGATTCTGTGCCCAGTGCTTAGCATCATGCTTGCTGTACAAGTTTAGTATCAAATGTATAACAAATACACATAATAGAATATTATATAGCCACTTAAAGTAAAATAATGTAGAATTGTTTATTGACATGTAAAGTTACCCATAATGTTAAATTAAAAAATCAAATTATAAAATAGTAGATATAGCATGATCTCATTTTTATAAAAAGAATAGCTATGTATACAGATACCTTGATCTAAATGTTAACAGTAATATGATTATGGATGACTTTATTTTCTTTATAACTCCTTAATGTACCATCTAAATTTTAAAAATAACATTCATTTAATTATTTTCTAATTTACATGATTCTCATTTTGAAAAAAATTGAGATTTACAACAACTTTTTTGTTACAAAATTTCACTTGAACATATAGACAATATTAGAAGCAACCTGGATTTCTGAATGCAAATCAAAATGTTGGATTATATTCACCTTGATGCTATTTCTGGTTAAAGTGGGCCTCTTACAAAATGATCATTCTGATACCTTCATTTCTGTATATTTATCATTTTAATGTCATAATTACCCTTTAGACTCTTCTCTCTCCTCTTATTCACATTCCTTCTCAAGATACAGAGAATGGAATACATTATCCTATCCTATGTTTTAGCTAAAGACAAGGAGGATAAAAAATAGTTAAAAGGCAACAGACTTCTAAATGTAAGACAATGTCAGCAGCTGCTACATTTAAAGCACTTTGCTTACGTGAGGCAAGTTTGCCAAGGTGGTTTTTTCCTTACAAAAGACAAAAATGTTACCAAAATTCGAAAAGTATATTCATTTTAAACAAACGCTTTTGACAGCCTTACTGGTTATAAAACTATAATTGGGCTTTTTTTTTTTCAATGCCCAATGTGGGGCCTGAACTCATGACTCCTGGAATCAAGAGTCACATCTCTTCTGACTGAGCCAGCCAAGAATCCCTGTAATTGGGCATTTTTAAGATTAGCTTATAATTTTCCCTTTTAAAAGATATTAATTTATATAAACAAGACATTTACAGATAATCTCTATGGAGCAACATAATCATGGATATCTTAAAAGGTTAAGTAATTGCACTTATCCAACAGTTAGTGTTATCTCTCATTTCTATTGTGGGGAAATGGAAGATACTTCTGTACATAAATTCCTTTTCCTAACTAAGTGTAACTGAGAAGTTTCACTAAGGTCAGTCTAAAATAAAAAAAGAAAGAAAGAAAGAAAGAAAAATAGGGTAAACACTGGATATGGCAGTCTGTCTTTTAGTAACATTAATTTTGTTGTTCTTGCTAGTTTCAACCCATGGACACAAAGACCTCAGCACCATATTAAGAAGTGACATCATGACCTATAAAATGTGACAGCTGCAGAAGAACTCTTACACCATCATTCATTTTCAGTAAAAAGTCTAACAGAACAGTGATAAATATTGTGCCTTGGAACCTTAATCATATAATACAGATCATTTCTAATACAAATTGTGATGAAGTTGCACAGCTAGCTCTACATATTCTTTGGAAGCTCGAAAAGTTCAAAGACATCTGATGAATCTTCATTTCAGATCTAGTAGCATAAAAGCTGGGTTTTCTAAATAGGATTTCCACAAATTAGAGAAGCGTGACATTGTAGCACCATCAATAACTCTGTGATCAGCTGACCAGCTCACATTCATTATCTGTGCTTTATATACTTCTCCTTCCTGGTTAAATCGGGGAAGGGCCTAGAAATAAGGCAAAGAACAGAGTCAACCTTCACTTTCTCAAAGGCTCTAGTAACAGCAACTGTGAAAGATTAAGCAAATTCCCCTCCTTGCAACAGAAGAAACGGGCATCCCAAAATGACTTGAAAACGCTAACTCCAATTTTTCTTATTTTTATATTTGCCTCGAGCTTTCAGTTTCCCCAGGGTACTTCCTGTCCCCTGCACAATTTCCGTATATACAGTAAATCTCATTTCAGATTTCAATTACTTAACAAATATTTATTGAGCACCTACTATGTACCAGGTACTCTTCTCAACTCTGGGGCTAAACCAAAAGAAGCTACATTCCTTGCCTTCTTGGAGCTAACATTTTAATGTAGAGAGACAATTAAGATACATAAGTAAAATATATAGCATGTTAGATAATGAAAAGTGCAAAGGAAAAATATACCATGTGGAAACGGGAGAGAAGGTAGGCAGGGGCCAGGTGCAGGCAGCATTTTTTGTTTGACAGTCTGGGCAGCGAAAGCAGTGAGGAAGAAAGCCAGACAGATACTCCAAGAGATACAGAGGGGAAGCAGGGCTGGACTGTTGGAGTAACAGCAAGGTGGGGAGGATGGCAGCAGTGGAGGGGTAGGGGTAGAGGTAGGAGATGAGGTCACAGATGGAGCAGGCGGAAGGCAGGGCACATTGTCAAGAGCAATGCTTCTCAATCTGTCTTTGGCAAATGCCCTATGGTTGTTTTTTTAAAATTTCTATTCTATTTTTTAAAAACATATTAAATTACTAAAGGGTACCTAAGTGGCTCAGTCAGTTAAATTACTAAAGACAAACAAATTTAAAGAAAAATTTAAAAAGGTGAAGAAAACATAAGCCCTAACTTCTTATTAGATTCAAAAGACCCAAAATCACCTGTCAGACTGCTGTGAAAGTATCCAAGCCCTATTTTCCCTTTCTGCACTGACCTCCTCAGTCTCCTCACAGGATACAGCAGTCACAGCCCCACATGGGTCCCTGATTACACTGAGGAGCACCAGTGCAGGGCCATGGAGGCCACGGCATAGGTTCAAATGGCCCTGAAACTGAGTGAGGTGAGAAGCTACAGGAGGAGGTCTTTGAGAAGAATGGCCATTTGCCAAAAAGGGAAAACTTCAGAAGGAGCAAGTTTGAGGGTGGGGGGTGGCGAGGAAAGGAACAGAAAATTCAAGATGCCTAATTAGATATCCAACCAGGATATATGAATTTGGCAGTCAAAGGAGAGGCCAGGTCTGGAGATATAAACTTGGATGTCATCAGCATATACATGGTGCTTAAAGATCAAGAAAAGGGCCAGAACTGAGCCCTGGGGTACTCGGAGGCTTAGAGATTAGGAAATAAGGCAGCCTGGGCAGAGGAGCCTCAGAGGAAACAAGCAGTAGATGGGAGGAAAGCTGTAACAGCAAGGTATTCTTCTACTAGTCATAGTGAAGGACACTTTCCAAGGAAGTGGTGTCAATCAACTGACTCCAGCGCGGCTAACAGGTCAGGGAAGACAAGTACTGAGAACTGAGTTATGTGGGGTATTAGTGACTTAGACCATTTATCAACAGGACATTCAAAATTTACAGTGAAAACAGAAAGTAGCAAAGGAGAGATGAGACACTGAGAGAGAAGAATGAAATACACCCTACTTGTTCCTACCCAGAAAATATTAGAAGGTTTATACTTCAAGAACTATTCTTCTTAGCTTGATGAAATCATGGGTCAAATGATTTGGTAAACAGACACCTAATGAAAAGATATTTGCACACCAATGTTCACAGCAGCAGTCTTCACAAGAACCAAAGAAAGGAGACAACCCAACTCATTAGAGCCAAGCAGATAAACAAAATGTGGTAATATACATGCACAGTTTCAGTCTGGAACAAAGTTCTGGAGATGGATGGTGGTGACGGTTGTAAACATGTGAATGTATCTAATGCCACTGAACTGTACACGTTAGCATGGCAAATTTACGTTATGTATAATTTACAATTATATATATATAATTGTATATATATACACACATATATAGAAATATATATAGATATATAGACTTATATATGTATATATGTATATATGTACATATAATCCAGAGGATAATACATCTCTTTAATGAAAAGGGAAAACAAGACTTTGCCAAGTAGGTATGATGGCTGGGAACCTATAGGAAGTCAGAATCCTGTGAGATTCAAATGCTGAGCTCTTGCTGGGTGGGGAATGGGTGACAGGGAAGGTATATTCAGAGAAACTCCTGATTTCCAAAGAACAGAGTCTGCTATGTGTTTTGTTTTGTTTTGCTTTGTTTTTTCCCTATCTGCTCTGTGTGCCAGGAGGGAAGGCTAGGAAAAGGGAGTAGCATAGCAGCTAAAGTACTCTCTGCAAGAGAGCAAATCAAAGGCTGAATGAAAGTATCTGTGGAAATTTTAGATGCCAATACAAAAATGATAACTCATGAAAGGCAAGTCCCAGATATGCTCAGTGTGCAAGCATCATAAATATAAAGAAAGAAAGATTCTTCTGAAAACATGAACACCAAAATAAGTCAAAATAGTGATGACATTTAATAATGGTGGTACTGCAATGGAATCCAAGAGCTTAATTCTTGGATTCCGATGGCTCTCAACACTGAGTTAACAGAGATGCTCAAGCTCTGTACCACCCCCCCCCACCCAGTTGTAATTCAGTTGGTACAGAGTGAGCTTAAACATTTTTTTCAAGCTCCCAGATGACTGTAATTTGTAGCCAAGGTTAAGAATCATTGCAACCCTGGGGTGCCTGGGTGGCTCAGTTATTAAGAGTCTGCCTTCAGCTCAGGTCATGATCCCAGTGTCCTGGGATTGAGCCCCACATCAGACTCCCTGCTCAGTGGGAAGCCTGCTTCTCCCTCTCCCACTCCCCCTGCTTGTATTCCCTCTCTTGCTGTCTCTCTCTCTGTCAGATGAATAAATAAAATCTTAAAAAAAAAAAAAAATCACTGCAACCCTAATTCTAAGTCAGTGTCTCCTAAACATGGCAAAGAGATCACTCATGTTGGAATCACCTGGGTTCTTGTTTATTTATTTATTTATTTTAAAAGATTTTATTTATTTGACAGAGAGACAAAAAGAGCATAAGCAGGGGGAGCAGCAGGCAGAGAGAGAAGCAGACTCTCCGTTAAGCAGGGAGCCCAATGCAGAACTAGATCCCAGGACCCTGGGATCATGACCCAAGCTGAAAGCAGACGCTTAACTGACTGAGCCACCTAGGCATCCCCACCTGGGTTCTTGTTTAAAATGTAAGTTCTGGGGGCTCTGTCCCCAAAGCCAAGAATACTGCTTTCTTTTTTTTTAAGAGAGGGAGGGGAAAAAGGGGGGACAGAGGGAGAGAAAGAGAGAGAATCTTAAGGAGGCTCCATGTCTACCAAAGAGCCCAATGCAGGGTTCAATCTCACAACCTTCAGATCATGACCGGAGCCAAAATCCAGAGCAGAATGCTTAACTGACTGAATCACCCAGACCCCCCAAGAATACTACATTTTTAACTAGTACTCTCAATGAGTCTTGAGCAGAGTGAAGTATGAGAAAAATGGTCTAAATGGTGTCTCACTTTGTTATAAATAATAATTTGGACTGGCTTACTATTATCTCTGGTCTTTGGAAATAAAGATATTTTGATAGAAGCATACTGACTGTATTTGTAATTATCCATAAAGAGGTGCATCTGTGCCTGGCATGAACCACAGTGGTTCCATATGGAACAATCCAGATCACCACCATTTCCTATACATAGAGGCAGCCACTGGAATTGCAGGCCTACCTCTCAGGAAGAATAACTGGCTTACAGAGCTAAATGTTACACTCAAACCTACGAAGTCAGGGCAAAACCTCAGAAACGATCAGTCTTGTGTTTATCCTCCCAATTTGCTAAAACTCTTTTGTCAATTATTTAATAAACATACCTTAATTGATCCGAGAGCCCCAATTGCTACTTCAGGGGGCAGTATCACTGGTTTGGCATAGGTACCACCAATCTAAAAAAAAAAAAGTAAAACAGAAGAGTAGAAAAATTAAGCTTTTGAGGAACAAATGGGAAATAAAATATTATAATTTTAATTGAGCATATGATCAGAATTACAGTTACAGTTTAGAATTTGAACATTTCTATTACTCACTGATCCAATGTTGGAAAGAGTAAATGTTCCTCCTGTAAGATCAGTGGTACTGAGCTGACCTACGGAGCCCAATTTATGAAGGCGGTTCAACTCAGTGGCGATCTCAAATATGGAGCAGATCTGGACGTTTTTCACATTAGGCACAATCAACCCCTGCTCAGTATCCATTGCTATCCCAATGTTATGAGAAGCCTTAAAAAAAAAAAATTATACAGTAGGCCTTTTCATAAGTTAACAGAAAAGAAAGGACTAACCTTTGTTATGAAAAACAACCAAAAACTATTTCTACCAGATTGATGATGATCTGAAGAATTTGTAAAGAATTTTAAAAAGATTTTTTGGAAAAAATAATTTTTTGTTGGTAAGAATATTGGGCAACAAGCTATTTCCATTCATTATTAGTGGATATATAAGCTGGTCATTATATAAGACTTTCTGGAGGGGCGCCTGGGTGGTTCAGTGGGTTAAAGCCTCTGCCTTCGGCTCCAGTCATGATTCCAGGGTCCTAGGATAGAGCCCCGCATTGGGCTCTGTGCTCAGCAGGGAGCCTGCTTCCTCCTCTCTGCCTGACTCTCTGCCTGCTTGTGATCTCTGTCAAATAAATAAATAAAATATTTTTAAAAAATAAAATAAAAATACTATTTTTTTTAAAGTATGTGAAAATAAAATCCTAGAAGAATGCACATCTCAACATCAACAGTGAGTTATCTTAGGTCATGAGATTAAAAAGTAAATAGTTACTTTTTTGCCTGAATTTTTTGCAACAAGTAGATACTTAATCAGGAAATTGTACTAATCATATGGGAAGATTTTATTTAATTTATTAATTTATTTTTTTAAAAATAGGCTTCACACCCAGCATGGAGCCCAATCTGGGCTTTGAACTCACGGCTCCAAGATTAAGACCTGAGCTGAGATCAAGAGTTGGATGCTTAACTGACTGAGCCACCCAGGCGCCCCTTCATATGGGAAGATTTTAGATCTGACCCCCTAAAATACCTAAGCTTACTACTAGATAGAAATATAAGTAATGATCAGCATCCCCAAAACAGTTCTTAGTCTCAATAAATCTTCACTCCAAACAGAAGAGCTCATTCAAATGGAATGCATACTTTCATTACTTGTCCTATTTCTGTTTAAATTATTCTTGTTTTGTTTTGGAACACCTGGGTGGCTCAATCGTTAAGTGTCTGCCTTCGGCTCAGGTCATGATCCCAGGGTTCTAGGATCGCGCCCTGCATCAGGCTCCCTGCTCCGCAGGAAGCCTGCTTCTCCCTCTCCCACTCTCCCTGCTTGTGTTCCCTCTCTCCCTGTGTCTCTCTCTGTCAAATAAATAAAGAAAATCTTAAAAAAAAAATTATTCTTGTTTTAAAAACTGCAGGAACTCCATTTTGACAGAGGTTATCTCTTTGAGGGGAGGGTATGTAGGATTGTTAACATAATCCATTGCCTGACAGCCACTTATTTCCATTATTTTAAGCAATAAACCAAAGGGACTTAGAAAATGGAACTCCATATATATGAACAGTATCATTAGTAACCAGTAAAACCAGTAAAAATAACAAATTGTATTTCAGTTTAATAGTTTATCCCATACCTTTAATTTTAGTCTAAAAAAAAAAAATCACTCTTCAGGGTACAAAAGAAGCTTTTCCAACCTATAAGCACAGCCTGACCATTTTCTATTTATAACAAGCACTTTTCCACAACACATAGCCAACCTTGTAAGTTATGTTCTGGCAGTTTTCGTCCACAGAAGCATTAAGGATAGGAAACTGTAGTAGTCCCAAGGAAGCAGCCTGTTTAACAGAAAGAGAATGCAACATTAGCACTCTTAACTGGGAAAGGGAATTGGAAGCAATAACAGGGGTGGGAGGGAGGGTGGGTGAGGGTGAGAGAGGGTGAGGGAGGGTGAGAACCCTTATTTACACTGAGCTTAATTTCTCATCTTTATGTACCTAGGTGTACTACTCCCAATATCACCTTCAAGGAGGGTGGAACCAGGTCACCCTAATCACTGAAGAATAAAAGATAAAGCCGTCAGGCAGCTTATAAACGTCAGGAGATTTTCAAAATAAGTGTAGAGACTGACCAAAGTACCAAACAAAATGTCTAAATTCTATAGGAGAAGAATTTTACATGTAGAATCTTACATGAGAATCAAATCTGAAGTTCAGAAACACACTGAGTTAAAACAAAAAGGCAGTAAGCTGTTTCCCTGTATAGAAAGAACAAGCATGAAGGGTTTCCAAGGGCACTGACCGTGTGAGGCTAGTGTTCCTCTTGGTGTCCTTGGCAAATGAAGGGCACAGCTGGTGTGAACGTTTACTTATTGGCCACCTCCCCAAATTGATGGCATTTTTGTTTCCCTCCTCTGCTTTCTTCTCCCTTCGTCTTTTTTCCTTTTTCTTCTTCTTACTCGGTACCATTCCTCTTCTGTCCATATTCAAATTATCCTAACTGTCCCCCCAAATGTTCTTTATACCCTGTTTTTCTGCCCATCCAGGATCTAATCAAAGTTCACACGCTGCATTTAGTTGTCATGCCTTGTATTACATTTAAAAAATAGGTAAGTAAAAATGTTTAAGATTGTCCTTAAAATCCACCCCTCCGATCCTGGCCTTCATCTAGTCCAATTAAGAGTTCATTATCAGCATTGTGTTGTTATTTTTGTCTGGGGGTCAGTGGTTGAAAAAAAAAATCATTTGCTTGAACTAGAGAGTTAAGGTAAGTTTTACTAAGCATTTGATTTGACAACTGTAAATTTAATCTTCTTTATATAAAAATCCATGATTATGGTTAAAGTGTTAACAGAATTTTGAGTACAATCCAAATTTTGTAAAGAAAAAACAAGGTGGGGGTGAGTTCCTCAATAAGAAGTTATATTCTTCCCTATACAATACATTCTAGTATTTCCTGAATGTTCTGAAACTTGTAGAGGCAGACAAAACGTTGTTTTACAACAAATAAAGCACACTAAATTTTATTCTCAAAATAAAGATCAGGTATTTCATTCAGACCAAAACGATGAAAACAAATGATAATAAAATAAATTCAGCATATTAAAAAGCTGGTCTCGGGGCGCCTGGGTGGCTCAGTTGGTTAAGTGACCGCCTTTGGCTCAGATCATGATCCTGGAGTCTTAGGATCGAGTCCTGCATCAGGCTCCCAGCTCCATGGGGAGTCTGCTTCTCCTTCTGACCTTCTCCCCTTTCATGCTCTCTCTCTCAAATAAATAAATAAAATTAAAAAATAAATAAAAATAAAAAGCTGGTCTCCCCTTCCTTCAAAACAGATGTCGCCAGTGTCACTCACATGTTTTTGTCATTTGCCACTCACATATTTTTAACTCTCCATTTTCCAGCTTTCCCTCAGCCTCAGATCTGTTCCAGTTTTTCCAGGAGGGGAAGAGGGTAGATGGAATCGTTCCTTAATCTACCCCAAACTACCACCATACCTGCCCTCTGTGCCTATGCTCCATCTGCCTTTTACCAGATATTTATAGCATCTCCTCTTCCTTGATTTCTATTAATCCACCAAGCAACTGGAGTCAAGCTTCGACCTCAACAATACTTTATTCAATCAGTCCTGACTAAGGCCATGCATGACCTCTTTTTTTTTTTTTTAAAGATTTTATCTATTTATTTGACAGACAGAGATCACAAGTAGGCAGAGAGGGAGGCAGAGAGAGAGAGGAGGAAGCAGGATCCCTGCTGAGCACAGAGCCCGATGTGGGGCTCGATCCCAGACCCTGGAATCATGACCTGAGCTGAAGGCAGAGGCTTTAACCCACTGAGCCACCCAGGCGCTCCTACTCATGACCTCTTAATTACTAATCCAATAGCCTATTCCCATCCTAACTTTTTTCTTAAAAGGCTTTGAAATTCATTTTTAAGTAATCTCCACACTCAACATGGGGCTCAAACTAACAACCTTGAGATCAAGAGTCACATGTTCTACTAATTGAGCCAGCCAGGCATCCCCATCACATTTTTCTTCTCTCTTGGCATGAGGCTGAGTGAACGGCCCGAATGGTTCATGCCTCTCTTGTATCCATGCCCTTTGGTGGTGCTCTGTGCAAGCTGACTCTGAGCTCAGTCATGTGACTTGCTTTGTCAATGAGACAAGAACAAACGTGGTACAGCAGAGCTTGGAAAAAGTGCTGGAGCATTTCTGCTTTCTCTTCATCCCTGCTAGTATTATGAAACCACGTGCAGGCTAGCATGCTGCGGAGCTGAGAAAGACATAAGGGAGAGAAACGAGTCATCCCTGCCAAGGCCATCTTACACTAGCCCACCTACACCAACCTACTAGCTGTCTGTAGACACAGAAGTGAGCTCTGCCAAGATCAGCAGACTGGCCCTGCTTACCTGTGGATTCATGAGAAATAATAAATGGCTGTTGTTTCAGACCACTAAACTTAGGAGTGGTCCATTATACACCAAGAGATACACTTTGGCTTCTAGGAGACACTTGCCTGGTTTTTCTGTCGTCATACCGTTGATCCATTCACTCTCTTCCACTGTCTTTGCCAAATCCACTTCTATCTATCCCTTAAACACTGATGTAAATTCCTTAGCCTTTTCTCCTCCTTTGCACACCATGTGCGTAATTTCATCCACCTGATTCGATGACTGTGTCTCTAAAAATGTCTCTATAGCTAAATTATAGCCCAGGCGTCTCATTTATAGACATCTATTACATCTCATGTTCATAGATCACTTAGTTGTTCGGGTAGCAGCTGAAACAATGGAGGTAAAGACCAGTTTGTGCCCTGTGAGCTCAGCACGCAGTGAAGAGAAAACTGAGCAACACTCGCATTGCACTGAGAATGGGCTGAACTGCAATGGGCAAGAGGAATATCGAACTCAAACTGTGACAGCCACAGAAGGCTTCTGGAGGAGGCTATTCCTGAACAGAATTTGGCATTTAGGATGGGCAGGTATTTGATCAAAGGAGGAACGGGCATTTCACATGAAGTTACCTAGTCCAACAACTACACAGGCTTAATCTGACCAGAACAGAAGGAGGGGGCGCCTGGGTGGCTCAGTCAGTTAAGTGTCTGCCTTCAGCTCAGGTCATGATCCCAAGGTCCCAGGATGGAGACCCATAGTGGGCTCCCTGCTTGGCAGGGAGCCTGCTTCTCTCTCTGCCTCTGCCTGCCGCTCCCCCTGCTTGTGCTCTCTCTCTCTCTCTCTCTGAAAAAAAAAAAAAAAAAAAACCAAAAAAACAAAACAACAACAACAAAAAAAAAAAACTGAAAAAAGAACAAAAAACAAAAAAACCCAGAAGGAGTGCCTGAGAGATGAAGCTGGAGAGGTAGGAAGCAGAGACTTACAATCCTATTTATAAGCCAAATTAAGGGGTTTAGAAACTAACCTGAGGACAATGAAGGAGACCACTGGAAAGAATCAGGGAATAACACAGTGCTTTCATTTATAGAAATGAAAGATTCATCTTGGTGCAGTATGGAGAAAGGGCTGGAGTTAGAGACACCAATCTGTTTTTGAGTAAAATAGACCAGAACCTGAAACTTAGCTTCTCCACTTAGCTATATATCCTTGACAAGTTTCTTAACTTAGAGAAGTTGAGAAATTCCTAATTTCCTTAAACGGAAAGTGGGAATAGCAATATCTGCATGCCAGGGTTACTCTGAGAATTAAAAGAGATGATGTATATAGCATGCTCAGTACATGGTCAGCCACACGACACCTGCTTCATAAATGGTTGTTAATATGAGTGAGATACTGAGCTGCCTACAGTCAGCTGATAATCTGGTTTTATACCAGTCACAAGGCCAAGAAATGATGACCCTCTATATAAATTTGTTGAATAAATGAAAATGATACATGTCAGTGATCTATGCAAGATCAACACTAAGTCCTGTTTTTGTTCAAATCAGGATTTTGCTGGAGTGATCCTTTCAGAATTAAAGGCTTTATTTAACTAGCAAGACAATCCACTATCTGACTGAGAGATGAGCTGATAAAAATATGACACAGGGGCGCCTGGATGGCTCAGTGAGTTAAAGCCTCTGCCGTGGGCTCAGGTCATGATGGGATCGAGCCCCATATTGGGCTCTCTGTTCAGTGGCAAGCCTGCTTCCCCCCTACCCGCCCGCCTGCCTCTCTGCCTACTTGTGATCTCTGCCTGTCAAACAAATAAAAATAAAATCTTAAAAAAAAAAAGACACAAATTTTAATTTTATAAATTCCTAAGAAACAAAGAAATAATGCACTTGTACATTTTTCTAACTATATGATATGGTGAGAAGTAGTATTTTTATCTAAATCCATAGTTAACACATTGCATATTTGCAAAATGAAATTTTAATGTCCTATTCAAGCCCTGTTTGAAATGAATGAAACCTCACCTTTAGGAAGAAGGGCATAAAGGTGAGTTTAATTCCACGAGCAGAAGCAATGGATTTTAATTCTTCTCTTAACTTGACCAATTCAGTAAGGTCAACTTCATCACAATATCCAAAGTGAGGTATCTTCAGGGCCGCAGACATGGTCTTGACCATTGCCTTGTGAAAGCCTGGAAAACATTAAATATATATATTTTAACATTAACATTGAATATATATATAGTTTAAAATCTGAGAGAGAGTGAGAGAAAGAGAGCATGCATGCACGAGTGTGTACACAGCAGAGGACCAGGGAGAGAGAATCTCTAAGCAGACTCAGTGCTGAGCACGGAGCCAAAGGCAGGCTCAATCTCACAACCCTGAGACCATGACCTGAGCTAAAACCAAGAATGGGATGCTTAACCAACTGCACCACCCAGAATCCCAAATTTACATATATTTTTAAACTTTTTTTTAAAGGTTTATTTATTTATTTGAGAGAGAGAGCACAAGAGAGCATGCATGCCCTAGTGGGAGGAGGGGCAGAGGGAGAGAATCTCAAGCAGACTCCGCACTGAGCACAGAGCCCAAGGTGGCTCAATCTCATGACCCTGAGACCATGACCTGAGCTGAAACCAAGAGTGCGACACTTAACCAACTGAGCCACCCAGGCAGATATTTTTATTTTATTTTATATTTTTAAGATTTTATTTATTTATTTGACAGAGATCACAAGTAGGCAGAGAGGCAGGCAGAGAGGGAGAGGAGGAAGCAGGCTCCCTGCTGAGCACAGAGCCCGATGCGGGACTTGATCCCAGGATCCTGAGATCATGATCTGAGCGGAAGGCAGAGGCTTAACCCACTGAGCCACCCAGGCGCCCCCAGGCACATATTTTTAAATTCTTAAATCCTTTAAACCTTTTTACTAAAATGGAGGGTTTTCTAATGTAATTTACTTTTTCAACCCTACTCTTCCTCTCAAGGCCACCATCTTCATTATGTAATTGAAAGACATTAATTCCAATGCTGGAGCACTGACTGCAGCATAATACCCAATGTCAAGTGTAATGATATTAAGAGGTAAGTGCCCTTAATGCTGGGATATATTAAAAAAAAATAAAAGGATGCAAGCCATGTATTTACTTACTGGCTTTCTTGCAAAGCCACACTTCTGGAAGTTAATCATCCTAAGAGTTTATAGGTAACAAATCACACCTAATTATTCTGAAGCTGACTAAATATTACATTTATAACATCCTGAGTCTTTAAAAAGAACAACTGTTAGTATATAAATTTATATTCCAAGAAATCTGCTCAAATAATACTCTTCAGAAACTAATAGCAGAGATTAAAGCATTTCCTGGAAAAACTATGCTATTTCACCACTTAAAAAAGTATGATCAACTTAAAACTTTCCCTTCAGTAGGAATTGAAAACACCATATTCTATACACTTGGATCTACTGAAGTAAATTTCCCCAAATAACTTGTAGTAGTGCCTTACATTACTGTTACTACCTTTTATGGGTTCTGTTTTGTCTTTGCCTATGAATACTGGAGGTTTTGATACTGGTATAGGAATAGCTCTGTCTTTTGGTTTTGGTGCAGGTGGCACTATTTCAGCTTTTGGCGAAGGAGGTAATATAGCTCCAGTCTGCTTTTCCAAGTAGTTGAGAATATCTTCTTTAAGTATTCTGCCATCTTTTCCTGAGCCAACAACTTCACTCAGCTTAATCTAAAAAAAAAAAAAAAAAAGAAGACACATTTTAACGTTGAAAATAAAACCAATGTGGGAAACAAAGGCAAAAGAAAAATAAAATTTCCTTACTACTTACAGCCCATTGACAAGTCCTTGAGACAGGCAGAGTGACATTCCTCTAAGAACTCAGCTGCCTTGATGTTAATACTTTGCTAAGGGCAAAAGGCAATCTTAGCTTAACATTATCCTGACACCAAGACCTTGCAAGTTGTCTTTAACATATAAAAATTCCTTTGGAAACTCCCTTTATCTCTACCCCTCAAGATGTATGTTGGCAATCATCCCCCAAGCATACGGCCCACTGATAAACATCTGAAGGGTCTCAAGACTAGGGTTTTATTAGAAATAAATGATCTTTTCCTAACAATAGCTGGCCCCCTCAAGGTCCTGGAAACCTTGCTTCCAAAATTCCTTAGAGACTTAGGTTATTCCTAACCCCCTTCCAACTTGAAAGTATATAATCAGCCACTCCTCGTGCCCCCAGTGCAGCTCTTTCTGCCCATGGGTCCTGTCTCTGTGCTTTAATAAAACCATCTTTTTGCACCAAAGACGTCTTAAGACTGTTTGCTCTGAACCCCAACATTTTCTGACATCAAAAACTATCTAGAAATAAATATATCCATCATTGTGGTCTCTAAACAGAATTTAATCAATTGAAGGCAAAAATAATCTCTGTCCAATACAAATTTGTACAAGGCAATAACATTTTTATCATCTTAAAAGAATGTTATAAACTATAGCTACCCTCTGTATATAATCATTTGTTACTTTTTTATTCATTTGTTACTTTTGTATATACTATTCATTTGCCTGTGTGGTAACAATGCAGTATCTACATTGTATATAATCCATACCTATGAAGACTTACATTTTATAAGCAGTCAATTATTTTTAAACTTCTTGCATAGTTCTTATTAGATTTTTTTTTTTTAAATTCCTGGAGACCATGTAAGGAGAACTGAAAATTTAAAGGCTTAAACACTATAGCAAATGTAGACCAATGTTTCTGACCTTCTGTAGAGAGAGCAAGAGAGAGCTCATGTCAAGCAGTGACATAAGCAGCCAAAGGCATTGTAGCTAAATCAGGAAAACCAGGGCAGTTCTAAGGACTGATAATCAGTAAAGTCATGCAAACCTGGAAGAACCAGGAACTAGAAGTCATTAGAACCAGGAGAGGCCTGCCAAGGCCTAAGACTAATGAAACTTTAAAAAGGTTAGACCTCGGGGCACCCGGGTGGCTCAGTTGGTTAAGCATCAGCCTTTGGCTCAGGTCATAATCTCCAAGTCCTGGGACCCAGCCCCATGTCAGGCTCCCTGCTCAGCAGGGTGTCTGTCTTCTCCCTCTGCCCCTCACCCCACTTGTACTCTCTCAATCTCTCAAAAAAATAAAACCTTTAAAAAAATAAAAAATAAATAAAAAGGTTAGACTTCTGTAGCAAACAGACTCTCCAGATGCTAGACCCTTCCTCATCTGACTGCATTAAAAAGGCAACTGCCACCAAAGGTTCGCCCAACTGTTTTCTGAACATAAGAGATACTCCACTGCCTGCACACAGTAAGCAGCATGTGCTGAGAGCTGACCCAGACCAGATGGCATCCTCCTCTCAACGGTGCACTCAGGGACTGACGTAGTGTTTGGTTTGTTAACTTCTTACCCTTACTGTATTTTGTTTATTATATGGCTTTATATCATACTTTGTTTTCTGTGACGTGTATGAAGCCAAATTAAATGCATAGTAAAATGCCATTGAGTTTGGAATCCTGAACCTACTTTACAATGATCTTAACCTCGTTTTGTGATTGAATAAAGTTGACAGCGGGAAAGACGCAACACATGTATTTGCCTTTATAGCATGTTTGAGACAATTCAGCCAACAGTAAACCAGTAACGGTTAAAATAATCACCATACAAAAGCTCTCTTAGCTTTTTTTTTCTCACAGTTGTTTAAAATAAGTACAAAACACTGAAATTTTACAGTAAATTTAAACTTACTGACCTTCTCAGCCCAAGTGTCAAATGTATGTTTTATTTTTTCTTTCCTGTTGTTGTTTTTCTTTTTAAAGATTTCATTTGAGAGAGAGTGAGAGATAGAGAGCGCACAGACTGAGCATGAAGGGGGGAAGGGTAAAGGGAGAGAGAAAAGCAGACTCCCCACTGAGCAGGTAGCCAGACAGGGGATAGATCTCCGGGATCACAACCTAAGCTAGAGGCAGATGCTTAACCAACTGAGCCACCCTGGTGCCCCTTATTGTTTCTGCATAATAACAAATGACAAAATTCCACTTTCCATGACACAATCATTGTGAGATTGTGATTTATAATAAGTATATTTTTGGTCTTCCTCCCCATTTCTGGCACAGAGTTCCTAAAACCCTTGAAAGGGCCTGTGAAAAGAGGTCTCTTTTGTTATGTTAATTAACTTTGGAAAGCCCTTGGGGGACTAAAAATGGAGGCTGGTTACCAGGGGAACCAACATGCAATTAGAGGTTTGAAATTTTCAGTACCCCTACTCCAAATCTGGGAAGGGGAGAAGGGCAGGAGGTTGAATCTGTTCTGTTGTCAATGGACAATGATTTAGTCAGTCCTGAGCATGTAGTGAAGCCTTCAAAGAAAACCCATAAGAACTGTGTTTAGAGAGCCTCCAGGTTGAGAGCACATGGAGATTTGGGGAGAGTGGCACGCCTGGAAAGGGCATGGAACCTCTATGCCTCTTTCCACATATGCTCTGTGTCCCTCCACTTGGCCGTTCTGGAGTTGTATTATTATTATTATTATTATTATTTTAAAGATTTTATTTATTTATTTGACAGAGAGACAGAGCGAGAGAGGGACCACAGCAGGGAGAGGGGGAGAGAGGGAGAAGCAGGCTTCCCAAAGAGCAGGGAGCCTGATGTGGGATTCCATCCGAGGACCCTGGGATTATGACCTAAACTGAAGGCAGACCTTAATGACTGAGCCACCGAGGCGCCCCTGTATTCTTTTATAATAAATTGGTAATCTAGTGAGTAAATGGATTTCCTAAATTCTGTGAGCTGCTTTTGCAAATTAATCAAACCCAAAGAGAGGACTGTGGGGACCTCTCATCCACAGCCAACAGGTCAGAAGGACAGGTAATAACCTGGACTTGTGATTGGCATGCTGAGTTGGAGGGGGTCAATGGAAACTCCTATCTGTAGCCAGCTGGTCAGAAGCGTAGATGATAACCTGGTTTGAGAGCACCTGAAGTGTTGTGGGGGAGGGTGGGCAGTCTTGCAGGAATGAATCATTAACCTGTCAATTCTGACACTATAGACAGACCATACAGAACTGACCTGAATTGTAGGATACTCAGTTGATGTCCAGAGAATTGCTTGCTGATGTGAGAACCATCCCCACCCCCTGCCCCCAATACACACATTGGAACTGGGTCCTGGAACCTAAAAGGTTCATGATTCTCTGTGGAAACACTTTGATCAGGCTTTATTTAATCCCTTCTATGTTTGGTACAGAAATAAAATATTCTCTTTAAATTTCATTCTGTTTAAATAAAAATAAATAAACATAAACTTTAAATAAACATTAAATAAACATAAGCTTAGATGATAGCCTCATACTTATTGTGTATTTATTAATTTCTCAGGGTTAAGTCCTGCATCATTTGTATTAGTGCTTCTCTAAGGGTGACTTCAGAAGAACAAAGGACATTATCATGTCAAACATTTTGTTTATAAAAAAAAATTCTGAGGATTTAAGTAATTTTTAGGTAATTTCAAATAACTGTAAATGCCACTGGCTTTTAATTTTAAAACAAACCCAATTCATAAATATGTAAACTGCAAAAAAAAGAAAAGGTGATTTACAATAAGTAATCTAGTAATTTCCAGTAATTATACAAATATTCCATTTATTATATACATCTTTAAGAAATGGTATAGGAAAGCAAAATCAGGCACTGCTACAGATAGTTTTGCCTTTTTTTTTTTTTTAGGATTTTATTTATTTATTTGAGATAGAGCGAGAGAGTGAGACAGAGCATAAAGGGGGCTGAGCAGAGGGAGAAGCAGGCTCTCCACTGAGCAGGGAGCCCAATGTGGGGCTCAATCCCAGGACCCTGGGATCATGACCTGATCCAAAGGCAGATGCTTAACTGACTGAGCCATTCAGGTACCCCAGTAGTTTTTCTATATAATTAAGAACAACATTAGCAAAATACTTATAACTTTCAAAGTAATACATAACATCAATCTTTCATCTGATGCCCTTAACAATGTAGTGTTCCATATTATTTCTATTTTCTATTATGCCAAACAGTCTTCATATCTGAACACATTTAACTGCTACATAAATTTTCATTAAGGGTTTAAAACATAATTAACCCAGGGACGCCTGGGTAGCTCAGCTGGTTGAGTGCCCTGACTCTTGCCTTCAGCTTGGGTCATGATCTCAGAGTCCTGGGATCGAGCCTCACTTTGAGCTCTGTGCTCAGCGTAGTCTGCTTATCCCTTTCCCTTTGCTCCTCCTCTGTCCTCTCTCTCTCTTGAATAAATAAATAAAATCTTTAACATAATTTACCCAAGCATATCACTCATTCTGAACCCATATGTGCCGTCCCACTTTTGGTTATATAAAAGACTTGAAAGAATATATCCTAGATTATTTCCTTGGGACAGTCTCCCAATGGTAGGATAAGGGTCTGAAGGGATATGAACATTTTAATGACTCATTACCTTATTTCTAAAATGTAAGCTTTTTTTTTTTCCCCACTGTAACTTAACTACCTCTCTCAAAAACATACAAAAACCCTGCATAGTGCAAAGAACCCAAGTTTGGAAAAGAACAGATGTGTTCAAACCCCCAGTTCAGCTACTTAACTTGGTTTGAGGCAATTAATCAACCTCTCTGCCCTTTCTCATCTGCAAAATGGGGATAATCCAAACTAGCCTGCAGGATGGCCGTGAGGATGAGAAAGACTGTGTGTGTATACAGTGTCTGACTCAAAAAATGGACGCAGTAACTGTTGAGGCAGTCTACCAGGATTAAGGGCACTGGTTTTGGTGTCACAGAGACTCACTTCAGAATCCTGGCTCCACCACTGTGTCAGCTGTGTGACCCTGGACCTGTTACTTCACTTCTCCACGTCTCCAAATAGCCCCCATAACTTACAGAATTATTGTAAAAATTAAATGAGATAATGTATACATACTGATTCCAGGACCTGGGAGCCCCCAAGCCCTGGATAAGCACAAATGATGGACAGGAGGAAATTCAAAAGGCTGATCTCCTCGTCTCAAGTCAGTACAATGTCAATGGTTTTGCCTAGCCCCCCTGGATGAGATCCTTGAGACCATTTACTTGCCTGGCCCATTTTCCTTCTCTTCCCTTCTCTATCTGCTTCCCTCATTCCTAGAAAAGTTGTTCCCTCCCTCAATTGATCCTTCACATGCATCCAAATCCCTGTCTCAAGCTGGCATCCAGGGGACCTGATCCAAGACACTAGTATCCACAAGTGTTCCATAGATGGTAGCCCTGATGTTTATTAGGCTCTAAGGAAAAATAACAAAACCACACTGCTTAACTAATACAAGAAACAAGTTTGTGGTTTCTCATTTCTCACTGGTGCTTTTCTGCAACAATCACTTTTCAGTAACACACATAATCATCTTCCTTGAATCTCAACTTGAGGAATCTCTTCACAGAATAGTTGGCTAACTTTTCACTGATACAAATGTATATTGCCTATGCAACCTCACACTTAAATATTAAGACAACTTACATTGTTTTCCATTGCTAGACGGCGAACTGCAGGAGTTGCCAGTGTTTTCTGGCCCTTTATCTCTTGGTGTGTGTGTTCATCATGGGACACAGCAGGAGTTTCAACCACATCTTCTTCTGAATCTGGTCAACAAGGTAAAATTTTACTCTTCAGTTGAAAAATACAAAAAAATAAAAACAAGCTTCGTGGCTTATAATATACAAATAAATTGAACTTAATACATCTAATCAAAAGCATACTAGCCAGGCTACTTCAAAGTGGGAAGACACAACTTTACAGAAGGAAACAAAAGGGGTTGATGGGAGGGGGGTACTGGCACCTAGAGCTGTGGAATGTTTATTATTACCTGGTGTTTACTTCATTTCTCTTAGAATCATGCAGCAGCTACAAGTTAAAAAGTGAAAGCTTCTTCAATAAATGTTTAAATGTTTTGTATGTTAAACACTTCCCTGATAAAGTTCTCATTTATACTTAAAATAGTATACAATAAGAATCAAATGTGAGGCAAATGACATGAAAGAATCCATAAAATCTGTGACAATCTTAAAACGCCTTCCTAAAATAATAAGCACATAACATTTTTCTCTGCTTTTGAATACGCCTTAATGAATGCTGTGGAAAATTTTATTTTCATGGCTAATGCTAATGTGGCTGGTCTAGTCTCTAAATCTAGAGTGCCGATAGATGAAAAACTACCTCAGGCTCTTAGCATGTATTTCTGCAACCAAAAATAAAAAAGTTTCAGAGAGCACTGAACTGTCAAAGTCTGATGCTTGGAAATCCAGGCTATACAGCAGAAATCTTTGTGGGAATGAGTGAATTAGACACTAAGTCTCTGAAAGCAGGCAACTGAATTTGCTCTGACATTCCATTCAAAGCAAGGAACGATTCTCCATTGCTGTACCTAGGGAAAGAAAATCTCTTCATTTCTCTTCACTGGTCTATGAACTGGCCCAGTGGAGCTCTCAAAGTTCCCCTAATGGCGCAGAAGGGAAAACAAAACAAAACGTGTACTGGGCATGTAGGTTAGCAGAATATGCCACCCCAAGCATACCACTTTCATGTACTGATTATTTTGAGCTGTAGGCATTTGAAGAACAGCAAATGCAGGGAAAGGCATTCCCTAAACTCTCATGTGCCTAAAGACAGATCTTCCAGAAGGAACTCAATAGTCATAAACCCCTTCTCCAGGAGTTTCATCCACCAGGGAATATGGATTCCCATCATAGGAGAGACTAGAAGTCAGCACTACACTCAAACTTTGACCCAAACTGTCATACCTCCCATCTGTTCTCTAAGGGCCCATTCATCTTCCTGAAAAACTATTTACTCTCCCCTAAGAAGCCAACATCCCACTTCCCCTTTCCCTATCAAAATGCTATTTAAGCCTAAACTCTAAAGCCACTTCTTTGGGTTACTCATCTTTCCCTGGGTGTCTCCCATGATAGAGAGATGAGGTATACATGTTAATAAACTTCCATTTTTCTCTAGTGAATCCGTCTTTTATTACAGAAAGTCTCAGCTAAGAACTCAGAAAGTTAGTGGGAGAATTATTTTTCCTCCCCCACAATTACCCATAATATGTCAAATACTACACTACATATGCAGTATCATATTTTAATCTTCACTCCAACTGTGTAAGATAGGTGTTATTATCCCACCCTGTGGATTAAAAAAATCTGACACTTGAAAGATGAAAGGACTGGCTTAAGTTCACACAGCTGAGACACTGTTAAGAACTGGAAATCATTCCGAGGCTGCTTCACCCTGTGTTGTTTCCATTAGTTTACAACCCTGGTAAATTTTCTCACAGAAGCTAGAATACAGCTCCTATTGTTCAAGGTATAGTTTTGCTGCAATTTGAGAAACGCTGTAGTATTATCTGTTGAAGTTATTGGAGAAATTAGTAAGAAAGATGAGCATTAGGAACTAGGATGCAAAGGGAAACCAAGGTGATCCCATTGTAGGAATTCTGTGTATTTGCGGTAATATGAGAAATGTAATAATGCTCAGATACAAAAATTATGTATTTCCAAAAGATCACTGAATGTATTGCTACTCAGCTTTTCTGGAAAACATTCCGATATATGACCAAGTAGTACTGCCTTTCAGAGTAATTTGGATGTAAATATGAGACAAGTTCATTGGTGAGAAGTCATTCATATTATATATTATTTGTAGTAGTCAGGTAGTTGTTAGAAGAAAGCTCCCTTCAGCACTAAAATACCCCTTACTACACAGTACCTTAAATCATTTTCTAAGTGTTTTTATACATATTTTCTCCTTTTATGATCACAACACTGTTACAGAAATGAAGGGCAGAGTTCTCAATTTTACCAATATAGAAACAGACTCTAGAGGCGATGGAGTTAAGGCTAAACAAAAATTTCATAACACTCCCCCAAGTGACATGATTTTCATGGTTCTAGCACTGTAATATGTGGGATTTTATTCTTTCAGTAGTGGATTTAGAATACATAGTTTTAAAAGCCTTAAATTTTTAAAAAGAACAAAAGAACTCTGATAAATAAGCATTTTTAGTAATAAGTCATTTATTTTATAAATGTCATTTATTATATAAATTTTATATATTTTATTTTATAAATAAGTCATTTATTTTAATAATTCATGAAAACTGCCAATTTAATGTCAGAATTCCTCAAGTGATGCAAATTTATAACAGAACTATTATTTCAGATTAACTAAATAAAAAAGTAATTTGAATTAGTAAAAACATTAAAACTGAAATTGCAATATTCTTAGGTATTTTAAGAACTATTTCTAAAAATGACATTAAGTAGTCAATTAATTCACTTAATCGAGGAAATTCTTGTAGAGAAAATGTTTAAATACTAGAGCACTCAAGGGTGTTTGAAACAATTTGTTTTCACAAAAAATTTTCTCTCTGCAAAACTTCTTAGGACGACCTTTCCTTATAGAACAAATGTAAACCTTAGTTCCTATATAAATGATCATAAATTGAGAATTGATGATACCCAAACCAATGAGATCCCACTGCATTTTCTCTTTCACACCAAATTATTGAAACAGCTAATTCAATCAGTTTAATCTACAACTGTCTGAACAAAACTAAGTTACAGCTATCATTCACTGCCCACTTATGATAAAATATTTTTTAGGGGATTACACTCTGTAATTTATGTCATTGAGTATAATTTAATTAAATGACATGCTATGTTCTTAAAATGGTTTTATGTTGAAGAGGTTTTTTAAAAAGATCTTATTTATTTATTTATTTATTTATTTGAGAGAGAGGAAGAGAGAGAGTGTGATAGGGGTGGGGAGGTGGCAGGAGGAGGGGAGCAGAGGGAGAGGGACAAGCAGACTCCGAGCTGAGCACAGAGCCCTATGTGGTCAAAATCAAGAGTCAGACACTAACCAACCATGCCACCCAGGCACCCCTCAAAGAACTTTTCTTCAATTCAGAGTACTTTATTAATCCTGATAAACATTGTAATATTATAAACTCTTTGTAGGGTGGTGCCTGTGAGTGGTGCAGTTGGCTAGATGTCTGCCTCTCGATTTTGGCTCAGGTCACGATCTCAGGATTCTGAGATAGAGCCCCATGTCAGGCACAGCACAGAGTCTGCTTCACATTCTCTCCCTCTCCCTCTGCCCTTCCCACTCGTGTTCTGTTTATCTATCTAAATAAATCTTTAAAAAATAGATTATAAACTCTGTAGGACACCTAATTTATGTTGTTACAGCAGATTTTCATTAAGTATGCATACAAACAGTGCTAGAAATTCAGTCCCAGTGTTCTAGCTGCAGAATGGAGCTGATACTCATAATCTCTGAACAGAATTTTCAGTGTAACAAAGTGACTAGGATTACGGGCTTTAGAATTAAACAGAGCTGGGGTCAAATTGTAGTTCCCCCAGTTACTAACTATGCGACCATAGGCAAGATATTAAACCTCTGTGGGTCTCAATGATGCACAAGTCAAATGCAAGTAATAATCTAGATAACTCAATCTACCTGATTATATGAAATAATGTATATACAGTATTAGAACAGAGGAAGTATTCAGTACAATGAGAGGCAGTGATGTTAAAGGACAGAATTCTGCTATAGCTTATGTTCCTCCTTCTCTTTCCTTAATACTTTCCCATGATGGCAAGACTCCTCAGTTAGGATTAATTAGGTGTAGTGGTGGTGGCCAGACGTTCTGGCAACTTAATTCCGCACAGCTTTAGGATCAGAATACCTAGAACAGCTGCCACACAGCCTCAGCATTAAAACCATGCCCCCGCTCCAGAAAAAAGGAATTTAGACTCTTAACCGATCATACTCGCTCTTCTTTGTACCTACTCTTAACAAACTTAGTTACTGGTGTTCCCAGAAAGTTAGGAAGGAGAATCATGGGTGGGCATGATAATAATGCTAAGAAGTAAGCTGAAAAACCAAAAGCCAGATGCAAAACTATGCTGGTTCCAGAATAATAAATGTTAATTAACGTGTTTTTACGGAATCAAAAAAGATTCTAGGATATACTCAATACCCTCACTATAAGGAGTAAAATATGTAAAATTTAAAAAAAAGAAAATTAATGATTCCCCTAAAAAATATTTTGATAAGTTGTTATAAAAAACTTCAGTTATTTAAAAATGTGAGGAGCCATCTTACTTTGTTAAATACTAGAGAAAGCCAGATTAGCTGTAAAAAGAATGCATGGCCTTATACTTAAAACCGAGTTTACAGCAGACAACACACTGACACATGGAATAGCTTTGATATAATCTAGATAAAATTAAATAATTGGATTTCAACTTGTAATATATATTTTTAATAGTATATGCCTTGTAGTATATGTGCTGCTGAAGCAAGTGCAACAGTATATCCTTCTAAATGTCACACATACAAGGAGGCATAAGTGAGTCCAGTAAGCTCTTTTCAAGTAAAGGTCTATCTACAGCCAAAGCACTCATAGACAGGACCTGGACATCACAAACACAATTTTCCTTCTCAGAATTATCCTGATACTCCAGCCTTGAAAAGTAGACACCACCACATTCCAAAAGACAGTACCACAAAGTATCAGTTAAACAAGCATTGGAAGAAAGGATTAATTTCCAATACTACTGTTAAGATGTCTAATTTTGATCTCTTATACCCTTGGTAGTTCTATGCTATAATTATTTTCCACCTGTAAAATGGAAATAATGTATCTTATACTTACAAAAGACTTTTTGTTTGGTCTTCTATTTATAGTATAACTGGTTTTACTAGCACTAAAGCAAAAACAATATAAACAAGTTGAATATTACTACAAATTCTTGCTTGAGAAAAGATAAAATATTTAGAAATCTTTCCCACTTCTGGGGTGCCTGGGTGGCTCAGTGGGTTAAAGGCTCTGCCTTTGGCTTGGGTCAAGATCCCAGGGTCCTGGGATCGAGCCCCGCATCGGGCTCTCTGCTCAGCAGGGAGCCTGCTTCCCCCTCCCCTCTCTGCCTGCCTCTCTGCCTACTTGTGATCTCTGTCAAATAAATAAATAAAAAATCTTTTAAAAAAACAAAAGAAATCTTTCCCACTTCTAAAATTAAAGAGAAGAATATATAAATCTCATTAAATTGAATCTTCTGTTCTATAGGTTTGCTTATATATAGGTTATGATTCATAGTTTATTCTTACAGTAAAAAAACACAACATAAATATAAGAGCAAAAAGGCATATATGCAAAATAAAACCACAATGCAAAATAATTGTTTAGATTACACTCTATTAGCAAACAAAACACAACAGTGAGCAAATGATCAGTTCTCTATGAGGAGTATTAATGGATAATTTTTATTCTGAACATAACCTACAGAATCTCATTTTTTACAGATATAAAATAAACTGCACATACATAAAACTTGATAAATCTGAAATATATATATACCCATATACTATTACCACAATCAGATAAGGAACACACCCACCCCACCCCCAAGAGATTCCTTATCCAGGCAACCACTAATCATTTTTCGGTCTTTATAGATTAGTTTGCATTTTCTAAAATTTTATGTACATAGATCATACAGCATGTTCTCTATTTTGTCTGGTTTCTTTCACTTGGCATAATTTTTTGAGATTCATTCATGCTATACAGGAGATGAATTTTTATGAAATAATTCTCTAGAAAAAATACCCCTATTCTGAAACAGTTCTATGACTTTGTATTTTGCTATATAACAAGACTTATAAAGTTGAATCTCATCAGAAATGTCAAAACAAACTCTAAAGCCAAATAATAAAAAAGCCATAAATCTCAACTGTTTATTTGTTCATATAAATAATTCATTTTTTTGGATGGCCTAGATTAGTATCTAATCTGGTCTATAGCACCAGACTGCTATAGACCAGATATAGACTAGGTGTTCTAATTTAATAACATCCACAATAGTGTTCAGCATCTTTGCTTGTTCAGTTTGTGCCCAGACTGATGCTCCCTGGTGGTCTAGTGGTTAGGATTCAGCACTCTCAGTTTGTGCGAAGAGTATAACTGTCCTGCATTTTTACGTCCTAACTGAATAATAATAACAATTAAAAAAAAAGTCACTGATCCATCAAAATAATTTTGTGTTTCAGGTAATTTTAAAAGGTAAATTCTTTTTTGTTTTTAATACTCCTAAATCATGCCTTTCAATATAGGAATCACCCTACTACATAGATTATGATCTCTTGTCCACTTCACATTAAAAGGAACAAGAGCCCTGAAGAAATGGATAATTCCAGATCTCAGGTAGGAAATGTACACAGTGAGTCCCAATCATCTTCTTGTGCCAAAGGCAAGAAAGCTTTTGAAAATTAATGAGGTCATGTTAAAAGAATACATAGGAGGGGAGCCTGGGTGGCTCAGTCAGTTGAACAGCTGCCTTCAGCTCAGGTCATGATCCCAGGGTCCTGGGATGGAGGCCCACATCAGGCTCCCTGCTTGGCAGGAAGCCTGCTTCTCCCTCTCCCACTCCCTCTGCTTGTGTTCCCTCTCTTACTGTGTCTCTCTTTGTCAAATAAATAAATAAAATCTTTAAAAAAAAAAAAAAAGAGAGAGAGAGAACACACAGGAGCCACCCTGAAAGGGTCTCTTCTATTACAATTTCAGAATGAAAAAGAACGATTATAATAGATTAAACACAGCAAATCAACTGAATACACACAAAGAGAAAGTTAGAAATTTAATATCACTATTAAAAGCAACCCCTTGGTAAGGGAAAAGAATTAAGCATTTATTCTATCTTTCCCATAGAAACTATATTTCAGAGTAACTAACAGACCCAACTGATTAAGGGTGAAGCTCCACTTCACAGAATAATGCCAGCTAATAATGTAAAAAGAATGACAGAATCAAAAAATCATCATTCCACAACCCCTAAAGCAATTGTTGATCTAGGCAAGGACACTCAAATGATTATCAATTGATTATCAAATGAAGTATCTATATAGTGCCATATATAGTGAAGGGAGAAAACACAAATCCCAAAGACGTGACATTTTGCAAAACAAATGGCATAGTCCTGTCTACAAGTCAGTGTCACGAAACAAAATGGGAAAGAGTATGAGTCACATGAAAAGAGACCATGGGCAATGTCTAGTCCCCTATTGGACCTCAGTTTGAACAAACTAGTTGAAATTTCAAGGACATTTTGGGGGCAACTGGGGAAATTTAAATAGTCTGAATATCAGATGAAATGAAAATGTATTGTCATGAAAACACAGACCTAGTTAAGCAAACAGATTAGAATACAGTAAGCTTAATACATTACTTTGGTAAAAAACTACTTCAAAGCATGTGTGTGTGCTTAGAAAAACATCTGGAATGATATACACTAATGTGTTAAGAGTGGTGATTTCTGAGTAGCAGGAAGGTTTTCATTTTCTTATTTTTGGTTTTCTGCATTTTATATATAAGAAGGCTTTAATAGGCCATCTTCCAACTTTCGGAGGCAGCATGTCATAGTGTAAAATATTCTGGACAAAGATAGGCCATCAAGTTCTAAATCTGGCTCTGTCACTGACCATTGGGCAAATTGCTCAACCTTTATAGGCTGCGTTTCGTTTCTTCATCTGTTAAACCAAAATACTTCACAAGTAAGGATAAAGTAAACAGTGAAACTTTTTATAAACTGTGAAGTATGACTGTGATATTAGTTGTTGCTATTAATGATACAGTCTGCAGAACTATGAGTCAACCAGCCACCGTAATTCAGACTTCTTCTGGATGTCTATTTCAGCCCTTCCCAGATAGATTGCTGGCTTAGGGTTGCATCACAAAACTTATGCCACACAAACGCCTTCCCCTGCCCCCCCAGCCAATCCCTGATGGCCAAGCTATTTCCTAGGTGACATAACTTTACTGTATCACGACAATGCCATAAGGAATTTCTGAGGTAGACAGCTGTCTCCCACCACTGGGAGAGCCCACTGTTTGAGTTTTCCTCTGCAACACTATCACAACAGATTCACTTTTGTCAGGACTTCTACTGCTTCTAAGTCCCACGGTCACTGCTTCTTCTGAATGCTAGTCTCTTCACTTTTTGTTAAGATTTTCCTTCTATTCTCTTCCAGTTCTCTTCAAGAAGTTTGGCTTTCATAACCATTACCAATGAGAGTATGGGGTTTTTTTTTTTGAATATTTAATAAAAAAAAATTTAAAGTAATTTCTACCCCCAACATGGGGTCAAACTCACAATCCCAAGATCAAGATCAAGAGTTGCATGCTCCACTGATTGGCTTAGTCAGGCACCCCAAGAAAGTGTTTTTGTTTTCGAATCAGTGGCAAACTAAATGATTCCACTGTTACATTTAATCTGTCACATATTCCAGTTTTTGTCATTAGTGACTAGGATTCAAGGCCTGAATCTTTAATTCCTGAGAAAGACTGTTGATTCTTTTGAACACTAAGGATTACAGAAGGCGGGCCTCCAGATAAATTAAGTGTTAATGTATATGTTTCTAACATGGTAACTGGTCAGAAGATAATCATTCATCACAGAGGACCTTTTCTATTTTCCTAATTTCAGCTTTTACACCACCAAATTAAATTCTATAAGTTATTAAAAGTAAACATCTCTTTTAATTAGTACCCATAACAAAAGGACAGCAGTAATCAATTTGGCAAAATAGATGAACACGTTTACAATACCTTTTAAAGCTTCCGTTTCTATGTCTACTAATGGCTTTCCCACATAGGCAATATCGTCTAGATTATAATACAGTTTTTTAATGACTCCATCATAACGACTAGTGATAGTAACAGAAGCTTTATCGCTTTGAACTTCACAGATGCTATCAAACTGAGACACTGTATCTCCTTCTTTTACATACCTAAAAGAAAAAGACACAAAACACTTTTACATGAATAATTATAAGTATATAATACTAATCATTCTAACAATGTAAATACTACACTGAATTAGGTCAGTATCCATCTACTATGTCATTTAGTCCCAGATAGTGCACCAAAAAATGTCAGAAAAAGACTATAAAGGAGTCTCTTTGATGTATCCTCAAGAAATACTAAAAATTTAAAAACCATTGATAGATATATAATCCAAAAATTTAATTACACTTTCAGGTGTGATGCCTCACCCATTTCTTGGAAGAAATTCTAAAAATGTGTTTTTAAAATGTCATTTCCTTTTATTATATTAGCCTTCATCAAACTTTAAGGTTTGTCTATTATTCTATAATTAAGTCCAAAAATAGATATCCCTAATGCATATTCTTTGTAATTTCATGAATTTTGGATTGCGCTCTCTCAGTCTTTCCTTCTAGAATTTTTAAATCTGTTATTTTATATGAGTCTCTTTTTCTCCTTAATCATCTTAGGTATGCTTTGTAAGGCTCTTCTAGATATTCTTTTTTTTCCCAAAGATTTTATTTATTCATTTGACAGAGAGAGAGAGCACAACCACGGGCAGTGGCAGGCAGAAGGAGAGGGAGAAGCAGGCTCCCCAGTGAGCAGGGAGCCTGATGTGGGGCTCAGTCCCACCAGTACCATGACCTGAACTGAAGTTACACTTAACCAACTGAGCCATCCCAGTGCCCCAGGGTCTTCTAGATACTCTTAGCAAACAGAATAGGATGAATGGAACCAAATCTGAAATGCAACATATGATTTTGATTTTTATACCATTCTTCACGTATCTGGCACATTTCTAACTTACCAATTCTTCATTAAGATAATTGTTCGGTCCTTTTTATTCCTTGTCTTCCTATCTTAGCCAGTTCTCAGTCTATAGTAAAACATCACCCATGACATAGAAACTAGGTTTAAAACCACATATAGAGGACTTAAACTTCTAGAATGGTGGACTAAGGCCCTCTGGAACTCTGCTCCTCTATAAATATAAGTATACTGGCAAAAGTTGTTAAAAACGGACTTTTTCAGAATTCTAAAAATTACAATAGGGCAATAATCAAGAAAGACCTATTCAGGAAAAGTGGCTGAATCTCATTAAAAACAGCTGGCTTTATCTTTTTTAAAAAAGATTTTATTTATTATTTGAGAGATAGCATGAGAGAGCAAGCACAAGCAAGGGAAAGGCAGAGGGAGAGGGAGAGAGAGAGGCAGACTCCCCAGTGAACAGGAAGCCCAACATGGGGCTCCATCCCAGGACCCGGACCTGAGATCATGACCTGAGCTTAAGGCAGATGTGACTGAGCCACCCAGGCACACCCTAGTTTTATTATTTTAACTCCTATTCTCCTTTTCCTTTCCAGCTCAGCATCAGTCTTGAAAATCAGCAGCCTTATGTTATAGCAAGGGCAGACCCAAGTTTGGAGTTTCACAAAAAGCTATACTCCCAGACAACTGTCCCTATTTGACATGTTGGGCAGTTCTCAGGGAAAAATCCATTCACAGAGCTCATTCTTGTTTGACATGACTCAGTTCCCTCAGAGTGTTTGCTGAAAACAGTCCACAGCAATTGAAAATTATGGCTAGCTGAGGCAATGGTAAAAGGGCAAACAAGAGGTTCTTAAAAGGAAGACCTGGGTAATAAGATGTCTATATATCCTACCACATATCTGCCAGATTATTTTATGTAAAATATCCAGTTTTCAACAAAAAATTACAAGACATGTAAAGAAACACAAAGTATGGCCCATGTAGAGAAAAAAAGCAGCCAATGGAAACCACCCCTGAGGATGTCAAGATGTTAATTAATAATAATTAATGTTATTAATTAACTTTAATAAAAGTTAAATCAGGGGCGCCTGGGTGGCTCAGTGGGTTAAGCCTCTGCCTTCGGCTCGGGTCATGATCTCAGGGTCCTAGGATCGAGCCCTGCATCGGGCTCTCTGCTCAGCAGGGTGCCTGCTTCCTCCCCACCCCACCCCACCCCCCGGTGCCTGCCTCTCTGCCTACTTGTGACCTCTGTCAAATAAATGAATAAAATCTTAAAAAAAAAAAAAAGTTAAATCAGCAATTAAATATTCAAAGTACTAAAAGAAACCATATCTAAACAATTAAAGGAACACAGGAGAAGATGAGGCCTCACTAAATAAAGAATATCAATAAAGAGATAAAATCTTTGAAGAAATAATGGCTAAAAACTTCCTAAACTTGATGAAAACATTAATGTACCTATGTAAGAAACTCAACAAAGTCCAAATAGGATAAATTCAAAAGAGCCACACCTAGACACATCATAATCAAACTGCTGAAAGACAATGAGAAAATCTTAAAATCAGCAAAAGAAAAACCACTTATCAACTATAGGAACACTTACAAGACTAACAGATGGTTTCTAGTCAGAAACCATGGAGGCCAAAAGGCACTGAATGACACATTCAATGTGCTGAAAGAAAAGAAAGACTGGGGATGTCTGAGTGGCTCAACTGGTTGCATCTGCCTTTGGCTCAGGTCATGATCTTAGGGTCCTGGGATCGAGACCCACATTGGGCTCCTTGCTCAGCAGGGAGCCTGCTTCTCTCTCTGCCTGCTGCTCCCCCTGCTTGTGTACTCTCTCTCTCTCTGACAAATAAATAAAATCTTAAAAAAAAAGAAGAAGAAAGACTGTCAGTCAAGGATCTTATATCTAACAAAACTGTGCTTCAAAAAATGAAAGAAAAATAAACACATTCTCAAATAACTTAAAACAGAATTTTTGCTAGCAACCTCCCTTACAAGAAATGCTAAAAGGAGTCCTTCAAGCTGAAATAAAAGGGCAACAGACAGCAACTCAAATCCACATGAAGAAATAAAGAATACTAATAAAGATTAACTACATAGATACATATACAAGACACTATAATTTCTTTGTACCGCTTTTTAATTCTATCTGATTTACAAAACAAGTGCATAAAGCAATACTTTAAAAACTGTTGATCGGCTTATAATTTTAAACAGGTAATACATATGATGATAATAGCAAAAAAGGAGGGGAGAAGGGAAGGAGCTATATTGGAGCGTTTTTAATGTACTATTGAAACTAAGTTGATATTAATCCAAACTACATTGTTTTTTATTAAACCACAGGGTGGCCACTAAGAAAGTAACTAAATACACACACACACACACACACACACACACGGAAATTAAAATGGTATGGTAGAAATAGCTATTCATCACAATAAGAGGCATTAATGGGAGAAATATATGAAAAAAAACCCACATAAAACATATAGAAAACAAATAGCAAAATGGCAGATATGAATCTTAATTATCCATTATATTAACTATAAATGGCTTAAACATGCCAATAAAAGGCATAAATTGGAAAAATGGATTTCAAAAAATGATTCCACTATATACTATATATGAGACACAAATAAGTTAAAAGTAAAAGGATGCAAAAAAATATATATGCAGGAGGGAAAGATGGTGGCAGAGCAGAAGGACCCAAGGCTCACCTCATCCCACAAATACAACTAGACAACTCCCATATCATCCTACATACCCTTAAGAAATCATACCTTAAGAAATCAGTCTTAAGACTGGCAGAACAAACTCCACAATTAAAGGTAGAAAAGAGGTCACATCAATGAATGTAGGGTGTGCAGAGACATGGTTTAGGAGAGGAACAGATTGGCAGCTGCAGTTGGGAGGTAGGTTAACTATGGTGGCAGAGAAGGGTGAGAGACAAACTAACACACAGGGGAGTGCATGGGGAAAAACTAATTGCCATAGTTATTGGATTGGAAAGTGAGAGGGACTGAATTTCAGGAGTTCTTGCAAACAGCAGGGCTTAAAGCCTAGAGCTGTAAAGGTCAGTGGGCTTGGCTCAGATAGAGCCTAAAGGCATTGAGGGTGCTCTTGGAAAGAAGACTAGGCAAATAGCCTGCAGACATACAGCATGGAAACAGTGACCTCAAAAACATTCTGGATCACAAGGTGGGGAGGTTATTTGTCCATCTCAGAGGGCATCCCAGAGAGGCAGCATTCACGAGAGAACCCTTCAGGAACAAAGGAACTGGGAGGTGCGATTTCCCTCCCCTACCCCTCAGCAAAAGCACAGGTCTACCTACAGGAAGCTGTGTGGTGCTGACACCCACTACTTAGCATGTTTACACCAAGTCCCACCACCCCTGCACCCCATGCTCCAGTGGAAGCACCCTTTCCTTCCTGGCCACACTTGCCTCAGTCCCAGCATGGTGGGCCCCCTCCCCCAAAAGACCGGTCCAAAACCCTGCCAATGCCGTATCTCCCAATCTGGGAGTTTTATGGAGCCTTGGTTCTGATAGCGGTGGCAACAGGTCTCATTTGACAAGCAGACCAGAGCACACCTAGTTAAAATACACCACAGTCAGGCCAGGGACCGAATACTGCCCACAACAAGCCAAGGCATCCTCTGCAGACGACAGGCCTAAAGGATAACATGGCCAGGATAAAATAGCAGAGCACATGCAACACACACTTGGAGACACTCACAGAAGTGCCAGGCTCTGGGGAACAGGGGACACTACATGGCAGGGCACTAGGACAATAGAGGACCTCTTCTTCATAGGCTATTACCTTCAAGAACATGTTTCTAAACACAAAGAAACAGGCACAGAAACTTAGACAAAATGAGAAGACAGAGAAATTTGACCCAAATAAAAGAACAGGCCATGGCTGGAGATCTAAGTGGAAGAGATATAAGTAACATTTCTGATGGAGTATTTCAAGTAATAATCATAAAAATACTCCTTGAACTTGAGAAGAGAGTAGAAGACATCAGTAAGACCCCTAATGGAGATAAAAAAGAACAAATCAGAGATGAAGGGTACAATAAACAAGTTTAGAAACACATTTTATGCAATGAACACCAGTTTGGAGCAAATTAATGACCTAGAAAACATAGTAATGGAAAATAATCAAGTTGAACGAGAGAAAAAAGAATTATGCAAAATGAGAATAGACTTAAGGAACTCAGTGACTCCATCAAATGTAATAACATTTATATTATAGGAGTCCCAAAAGAGAGAAAAAGGGGATAGAAAATTTATTTGAAGAAATAATAGCTGAAAACGTCTCAAATCTGGGGAAGGAAACAGATACCCAGATCTAGTAGGTACAGAGAGCCCCCATCAAAACTGACAAAAGCAGATCTACACCAAGACATATTGTAATTACATTGGCAAAATAGGGTGTTAAAGAAAATTTAAAAGCAGAAAGACAAAAGAAAACAGTAACATACAAGGGAAACCACATAAGGCTATCAAGAGATTTTTCAGCAGAAACTTTCTAAGCCAGAAGAGACTGACATGATATATTTGAAGTGCTAAATGGGAAAAAAAATGCAGCCAACAATGCTCTAGTGATCAAGTCTATCATTCAGAATAGAAGGAAAGATAAGGAATTTCTCAGACAAACAAGTACTAAAGGAGTTCATGGCCACTAAACCAGCCTTGCAAGAAACATTGAAAGAGACTCTGAGTGGAAAGGAGAGACTGAGAGTGACAGTATGATGGTAGGAAACATAAGAGCAGTAAAAATGATTATTCCTGTAAAAAATAAGTCAAGGAATTCACAAATAGAAGGATGTAAAATATGACAATATATACCTAAAACATGGGGAGGAGAGAAGAATGTGCTCAAACTTACATGGCCGTCAACTTAATTTACATTGCTATATGCAGAAGATGTTATATACAAACCTAATGGTAACAACAAACCAAAGACCACTAATAAATATGCAAAGAATAAAGAGAAAGAAATCTAAATATATCACTCAAGAAAACCAGAAAACCATGAAAGAAAGACAGAAAAATTCTTCAGAAGCAACCACAAAACAGGTAATAAAATAGTGAAAAATACATATCAATAATTACTTGGAATATAAATGGATTAAATATCCCAATCAAAAGACACAGGGTGACAGAATGGATAAAAAAAACAAAAAACAAAAAATAAGACCCATCTATATGCTGTTTACAAGAGACTCATTTTAGACCTAAAGACACCTGCAGATTGAAAGTGGGGATGGAGAAACATCATACAAATGGATGTCAAAAGAAAGCCGAGTATGGGGCACCTGGGTCTCTCAGTCGGTTGAGCTCCTGACTCTTGATTTTGGTTTGGGTCATGATCTCAGGGTCATGAGATCCAGCCCTATATCAGGCTCCGTGCTCAGCATGGAGTCTGCTTGAGATTTTTTTCTCCCACTTCCTCTGTTACTCCCTCAGCTCATGTTCTCTTCCTCTAAAATAAACAAATAAGTAGAATCTTAAAAAAAAAAAAAAAAAGAAAGAGACAAATAAGGACATTATATAGTAAGAAAGGGGACAATCCAACAAGAAGATATAATTGTAAATATTTATGCACCCAACATGGGAGGACCCAAATACATAAAATAGCTAATAACAAAAATAAAGGACCTAATATATAATACAATAATAAAAGGGCACTTTAATACCCCACTTACATCAATGGGCAGATCATTTAAACAGAAAATCAACAAGGAAACAATGACTTTGAAAGATACTCTGGACCAGATGGATTTAATAGATATATTCAGAACACTCCAGCCTAAAACAGGAGAATATGCACTCTTTTCAGGCACATATGGAACATCCTCCAGAATAGATCACATATTAAGCAACAAAACAATCCTTGACAAATTCAGGAAGACTAAAGTCATACGATGCATCTTTTCCTTTCACAACGTTATTAAACTAGAAATCAACCACAAGAAAAAATTTGGAAAGCTCACAAATACAGTGAGGTTAAATAACATGCTAATAAGCAAGAATGGGTCAAACAGGAAATAAAAAGAGGAAATTTTAAAAGTACATAGAAACAAGTGAAAATGAAAACATAAGGTCCAAAACCTCTGGGAGACAGCAAAAGAAGTTCTAAAAGGGAAGTTTACAGCAATTTGGCCTACCTCAAGAAGCAAGAAAAATCTCAAATAAACAATCTACTCTTACACCCAAAAGAGCTAGAAAAAAGAACAAAAAACAAATCCTAAAAGCAGCAGGAAGGAAATAAACAAGATTAGGGCAGAAACAAATGATAAAGAAATTTAAAAAACAATAGAACAGATCAATGAAACCAGGACCCGGTTCTTTGGAAAAATCAATAAAATTGATAAACCTCTAGCCAGACTTATCAAGGAAAAAAGAAAAGGACTCAAACAGATAAAATCACAAATGAAAGGAGAATCAACCACCACTACCACAAAAACACAAACAATTGTAAGAGACTATTATAAAAACTATCTGCCAACAAATTAGACAACTGGAAGTAATGGATATATTACTAGAAACATATAAACTACCAAAACTGAATCAGAAGAAATTGAAAATTTGAGTAGACAGAGAACCAGCAAAGAAATCAAATCAGTAGTGAAAAAACTCCCAACAAACAAAAGTCTTATTGATACATTACATCAATAAGAGGATAAGAATCATACGATCATTTCAATAGACATATAAAAAGCATCTTACAACATACAGTATCTATTCATGATTTAAACCCTCAACAAAGTAGGTTTAGAGGGAACATAACTCAACATAATAAAGGCCATATATGAAAAACCCACAGATAACATCATCCTGAATGAGGAAAAACCGAGACTTTCCCTAAGGTCAGGAACAAGATATGATGACCACTTTCTTCACTTTATTCAACATCGTACTAGAAGTACTCGCCTCAGCAATCAGACAACAACAAAAATAACAGGCATCCAAATTGGTAAAGAAGAAGGAAAACTTCCACTTTTTGCAGGTGACATTATATAGAAAACCTGAAAGACTCCACCAAAAAACTACTAAATGAATTAAATAAAGTTGCAGGATACAAAATCAGTGTACAGAAATCTGTTTCATTTTGATACATCACTACAGAAGCAGCACAAAGAGAAATTAAGAAAACAATCCCATTTACAACTGCACCAAAAGTAAGAAGACATCTAGGAATTAACCTAACTAAAGAGGAGAGAAAGACCTGTACTCTGAAAAAAATAAAACACTGATGAAAGAAACTGAAGATGATACAAAAAATGCGAAGATATTCCAGCTCATGGATTGGAAAAACAAGTATGATTAAAAATGTCTATACTACTGGGGCACCTGGGTCGCTCAGTGGGTTAAGCCTCTGCCTTCGGCTCAGGTAATGATCTCAGGGTCTTGGGAGCAAGCCCCGCATCGGGCTCTCTTCCCCCCTCTCTCTGCCTGCCTCTCTGTCCACTTATGATCTCTCTCTGTCAAATAAATAAAAAAATAATCTTTAAAAAAAAGTCTACTTTTTTTTTACTCAAAGCAATCTACACATTTAATGCAATCCCTATCAAAATACCAACAGCATTTTTCATAGAGGTAGAACAAACAATCCTAAAATTTGTATGGGATCACAAAAGACCTCAAATAGCCAAAGCAATCTTGAGAAAGAAAAGCAAAGCCGGAGGGATCAAAATTCCAGACTTCAAGTTATATTACAAAGCCATAATAATCAAAACAGTATGGTACTGACACAAAAATAGACATGTTGATCAATAGAACAAAACAGAAAATCCAGAGATGAACTCACAATTATATGGTCACAACACATGCAAAATACATACAACACACACACACACACACACACACATACACACACACACAATCATGCAAACAGTAACCAAAAGAAAGCTGGAGTTAGCTGTATTACTATCAGACAAAACTGACTTTAAAGCAAAAGCAAATATATAATCCAAACTTTTGTTTTGGAAATCTGTCAAAGGCTTTTTGAAATTGAAGTATTTTTCTTCTTTACCCATTTATTTGCTGCTACAAATTCTAAGAATAAATAAGGTTTTACTGCCACTTACATGAAAACATCACCTTCTGTTAAATCATGCTTCCTTACACATTCAAATTTCTATTCTTGCTGTATATCACACTATTCTACTTTTGAACATTTTACCAATCTACATTATATATACATATAATGTGTGTGTGTATATATATATACACACATGCACTGTGTATATGTGTGTATATATATAGTATGTGTATCTATGTATATACCATATAGTATACATACTACATATATCACATAATATTATATAGAGTGTGTATGCATAAATACATGATGTTGTATATAGAGTGTGTGTGTATATATGTAATTATATATATATATATATATACACTTTTTTTTAAGTAGACTTAAAAAAAAAGCCCAATGTGGGGCTCAAACTCACAACCATGAGATCAAGGCCTGAGCCAAGATCAAGAGCCAGACACAACTTACTGAGCCACCCAGGTGCCCCCAACTGCATTACAATATATATATTTCCCCTTGAGTTGAGATTTATAGATATTAAATTAGAGAAAAAGCACACAGAATTTAAGAAAGCTCTTAATATTTCTTAAAGAACTTCTGTAAAACCTTAATCAAGTGTGTGTTTCTCATCTAATGAACTATTAATTTTCATTAGGAATGACATAATCTCCTTTTCATAGAACCTTAAAACCCTGTATCAAAACATGTGTCCAGAGAATTAATAAGAGGTAGAAATTAAGAAATGTTAAAAAAAAAATTCTAGAATCTACAAAGACTAGTGTTTGTCTTAGAAAGAAGTTATTTTTCTAAGATAGAAAGAAGCAAAAATGTACATAATACTTGGCAGATTTAAAAGGCATTCTCTATATATTATGTTATTTGATCCTTTCAAAACCTTTGTGAGGACGCCTGGGTGGCTCAGTTGGTTAAGCCACTGCCTTCGGCTCAGGTCATGATCCCAGGGTCCTGGGATCGAGTCCCATATCCGGCTTCCCCTGCTCATGGGGAGCCTGCTAAAAAACAACAACAACAACAACAAAAAACCTTTGTGAGATGGCAGAGTAAGTGCTGTTTCCCCCAATTTACACATTAACAATCAATGCTCAGTAGAGACCAAGTGAATCCCAGGCAAGATGGTTTGTAAGTTTCAGAGTCAGGCTCTTCTGACTTGCTCTTGCTCTTTCCTTAATTCCACAATGCCACTAGAGATATAACGGTAAGGCACAATTACATTCTTACTGTTTTCTAACTTACAAAGTAATAATAGTGAGAACTACAGAGAAAGAATATACAGGTGGCTGAATCAGATTCTTATAAGGATCTTCAATGGTATAAAACTATGGTGAGAGAGCACCCATTTATTCATCTTCACTGCTACTACTAGACACTTTTAAAAATTAGTTCACTACCCAGAGGTGGTTTGTTTTTTTTTTTTTTCCCAAAAAGGAAATGGAAAAGAGGTAGAAGGATGATTAAAGCAGTAGGAGCCTGTTTCAAGGCTTTTTTTGAAAACCTCTGAACCTTTGCAAAAATTATTTTTTGATTAACATCCTTCAGTATTATATTTTAACCTATCCTAAAAATACAGGCCAACTGTCAGAGAACAGTGAGTAAAATGTACTGGCATTCTTACTGAGGTGGTTTTCAGTAAAGAGAGCTTAGTCTATATCATGATTTTAAAAAAGTCTGGAAATAAATAGTTCATATACAAGTGCCATTCAAACACATGGTCATATCAAGTTAACATTTTTTACAGGCTAATTTCCCTTTTTCATAGAGGGGTGAGAAGTGAAATATTTTTTTTAAAAGAATAAAAAATAATCCTCAAGAAATTACATCAAATAAAATGTCATGATGTATGATGAATTGTGTTAACAACATATTAGCAACATAAACTACCTTAATGCTTTTAATATATGTGCTGCCGAAGCGAGCACTACCTTAATGCTTTTAAAAAAAAGAATTGTTACAGAAAGAAAAGTTCTCAACTTAAAGAATTCATATTTATTTTTAAACAACTTATTTTTACATTGACATACAATCTTTTTCAGAATAACTTACTTTTTTTTTTTTTAGATTTTATTTTTAGGTAATCTCTACACCCAGCATGGGGCTCGAACTTCCAAACCTGAGATCAAGATCACATACTCTACTGACTGAGCCAGTCAGGTGCCCCAACTTACCATTCTTTAATAGTTACTTCTCTAATACCTTCTCCGATGTCTGAGAGCTTGAACTGAACAATCTGCCCCTGCAGAGCTTCAAAGACAAATGAGAAATGGTCTCATTAAATACATAATATATTCCTTATAGATGCTTTCACAACTAAATGAGAGGCAGAACCTATTGCATTTTACAGATAAAAAAGTATTTAATAATTTTTGAAAGCATAAACATCATTCATAATCATCAAAGATTTAAATAAATTATTCAGCGTCAAAGACCTATGGATAATGGCCTCAGCACTTCCATTTTCCAACTTTCAAGAAAAAGAATGCGCTCTTACAAAGGTATAGAAGGCCCAGCTAGCTGGATCTCCTTGTTTTCTGCTATTAAACTATAATAACCTTACTGTCCTGCTCTTAGATCTCTTTTGACTTCATGTAACTCTACTCATTCTTAGTGGTTAAAAATCGGATGGGTCTATATATAGAAAACTTGGAAAATTTTCATCTGTCCAAACCATGTTCTGCCAACTTATTAAATCTTAGTCTCTCTCCTTCCTTTCCATTGTTTATCCCTTTTTGAATTTCTACTCCACTCTTACAACAATTAGATGCCAAGTGATACTTTATGGCAATTATTCCCTAGAGAAAGTATTTCTGATCAACAGGAAGTAGGTATGGATTCTCTCACTTTTGCAGGATAACAAGTGGCTCTGAACTGACTCAAGAGTTCTCCTCTATCTTCAGACTGCTATTCATCAAAATTGCTTACAAAACACACAACAAGCTGATTCAAGTCCTAAGATTTTCTTTAATAAATATGAGGAGATAAGTTTATGGTTAAGAAATACAAGTGCATTTTTGATATGGAGGTATTAGGCACCTCTTATTTCCTCTCTGGTAAGTTCGGTCCTCTTATGGCCTGCTGCTCAAAGTACAAACTGGAACCTTTCTGAAAAAGTAGTTTGGTGTTAAATATCAAAAGCCTTAAAAAAAAAAAAGTCCGCATCTTTGACTCAATAAGCAATTCTGCTTTTAAGACATTTTCCCCCTGAGGAAAAAATTAAGAGAGGTACACAAAGATTTGTACTCAAGAATAGTTATCATAGAGTTAAAATGAAGATCTATAATTCCAACCGAAGTCACTGAAAAATGACAAATATATTATGGAACCTCTATACAAAACAGTATTATTCAAGGGATAGCATGTGCAAGAAGAATATAGAAATATAGCACAGAGCATGGTTAGGGAATAACACACAATTCTGTGGCTGAAGATAGTACATGTAGCCAAAAGAAAAATCAGTCAAGATTGAAAAAGGCTTTCTTTGCTGTGCCATGGTGAGCTGTTGGAAATTTGCCCTGAAGGTGATCACGAGCCAGTGGTAAGTAAATATGGTCATACATTTTTTGCAGTTGGTCCCATAAGATGTAGAGTCTAATTTACCACTACTTAAATCTACGCTGGCTTATCATTTGCTTGGACAACACAATACAGCAGAAGTGAAACTGTATAAATTCAGGACCTCACAGCTTCTTCTACCTTCTCCCTCTTGGAATACTGCCTTGAGATCCTGGAGTAAGGAAACTGATCTAGTCTACTGGAAGATGAAAGACCATGGAGAGGAGAAATGAGACACCCCACCCAAAAACCAGGACCAACTGTCAGACATGTACGTGGGACCATCTTGGACCTTCCAGCCCAGATAATCCTCTAGCCGAGGATCCTCATATTAGTGAGCTCAGGTGAAACCAGCACAGGAACCATCTGGGTAACTCCCAGAATCCTGAGAAATAATAAATAATTGTTGCTTTAAGCCTAAAGTCATGGGCAGGGTTGTTATTCAGCAACAATTAACCAACAGGGAATACCATCTGCTATTTCAGATCTGTAACTTTAAATCTATAAATTTTAGAAAGAAATCTCCCTGGCAGGAATGTGGTGGATGGGGTTGGGGAAGGGATGACAGAGAAAGCAGTTAGGAGGCTACTACATGTACAAAACTGAAGTATAGAATTTAATATATTTATATATTTTCAAACTGTCTGAAAAAGAGAAGACAGATTTAAGAATCATGTAGGATGTCAAATTAATAGATCTCATTAATCAATTTGATGTGAAACAGGAACCAGGAAGGCTCCAGGTTTCTAGCTTAAGTATTCACCGAGTTAGGGAATATAGAAAGAATGTATCCCAAGCACCTAGAACAGTGCCTTGGCAGGCAGCAGGTGATAAATAAGTATTTGTGTTAAATGAATTTATTCTCACAATGACACAATGAGTTAGGCACAGTGATTACTTCCATTTTACAGATGATGAAACAGAAAGGAATTAAGTAACTTGCTTAAAGTTACACAGCTAGTAATTGATAGAACAAGAACCCAAAGCTCAAGGTAAGTGTTTAGAGACTAGAGCAAGAAGTTGGGAGTTTCTGCTTGAATGGCCTCTATTTTCTCTAAGAAGTAAAGAGAAAAGATCAACTTTTAAAAATAAAAATCTTTTTTAAAAAAGGCAAAGGTAGGATTTATATATCTTAGGGTATTATGGAAAATGACCTATAAAAAGGCATGCAAAGACTGATCTCAGGGGTTGGATCGGCCTGGAATCCCCCTATTTTTCATTGCTAGCACAGACTATGCCAACAAGTATCTGCCAAAAGCTTAATGATGTAACAAAAGTCTAGGGTTCTTTATCAGAGATCTAAATAGAAAATCAGGAAAAAAAAAAATCTTAGTGCCCTTGCCAAATCTAATACTTAAGCCTCAAGTTCTTTATTGAGGGTAGAAAAAGATGCGAGAAAGGTAATTAAATGGTAAATGTCAGGAAACTTTCTATTTAGGAACACTTGGTGATAGTTTCATCACACAATCTTAACACAACAGACCGAGGTAAGTGCTTCATCCAACCAGTAATACAATGACAGTATAAGGATATAATCTACTAAGTCAACAATTTGCCTGACTATTGCACTTGGATGAGCCAGATGATACACAGCAGATGGCCCAAGAAACCCATTCCCAACATTATGAAGACACATGCATTTATGTAAAGATATGAAAGGGATGGGGGCAGGGCACACAAAAAAGAAAGTAAGAAAAGGATAGATTCAGGGAAAGCGAGGAGGGGTGGGCTAGAATGAAAAGGTTAACTCTTTTTACTTTGATAAGTTTTTAATTACCTTTTTAAAAAGTTCTGAGTATGATATAAAACATTATTGTATACAGTCTATTTTGAGATCATACTTACCAGCAGTTGTTTTCAGCAACTGATGTGGATGACTATACTTGAATGAAGGATAACCCAAGAAACACACATATTTTGGCTTCAAAACATGAACATTCACACATGTCTGAAAGTAGCGAACACAAATCTAAAGATGAGAAAACAAAAAAGTAAAAGCTTTTGTGAATGTTCTTGATGGCTTATCTCTGTAAGTACATACTGAATTTCAAGTCTGTTCTAAAAGTAGAACAGTCATTATCACAATACAAACAGTATGAAATTATCCGGCCAATATCTGAACTGACCCAAACCTGGAATCAGTGAAAATAAAGTTTATTAAGACTGGTTATTTCTCAAGTATTTCTGTTCAAGAAATCAAAGGAACTTAAACCCTGTCACCCAGGAACATTATTTTGTTCTTTTACTTAGTAAAGCTACATCCCTAGAGTCACATTTGTTTATATGCTTATGATCCTTGCTTAATATTTCTTGTGAAAGTGAAGAAATTTTAACGATATATTTTGTACAAACACATGAGTTTGTAGGTACAGTCGCGTCACTAAAGACTTCCCAAAATAAAACTACTAAAGAATTCAAAACTGACTGTTAGCATCTAAAGACACTGAAAACGTGTAGTGCTGTAGGGAAAGGTTTTCTTACTATAATTTACAGATGGCTCTTTAGATGTGACCATTTTGTATAACATCTCAGTATAATGCAAGACAATATATAAGAGAAATAAGTTGACCTTAATCTATTCAACTTGATATATTAAAACCTATGTGTCTGAAAGGTAGACTATTTTATTTTGAAAGCTAACATTTCAATGTTATTAACAGCAGGTTAACTATATCATACTTTTAAACATAATGTACAGAAATTTTGAAACCCATTACTGTATTTGAGAAGACTGGTATATATTTGCAATTTTTTTATTAATGTAGGAGTTACTTTTAATTAAAAAATTACTTTATTATCATGTACTTTATCCTTTGGTGGTGATTAGCCCTTAAAATTTAAAAGTTATTTATAATACATATTATGTTATGTACTATAGCCACATTATAATATGTATTTATAAACAAGAATTTTGTTCTTTTTCTGACAGCAAATAATATAAAAACAAGTATTTGGTTTACCAATACGAATAATACATTTAAATTATTATGTGATATTTCACCTTAATTTCTAAGCTGTTACTGATTTCTGAAAGCAAAGAAAAACTAAAGATCTCTTTCCTAAAACACAAATAATCTTAAACCATGCATCTTAGTTTTACCTTAAGAGATAATCGTAAAGCAACTAATCTTTACAATATATATTTTATTTTTATTAACATTAACATTAACATTTGGGAAACATAAAACCTAAAGAAACTTGATAGCTTAAAACTTAGCAGATATAGTGAAAGAATTCTCTTTCCCAAACCCCCATTTTCTGTGTCCTTTCTTTCTCCTTCAACTTCCACAATCTTGGCTCTTAGTAAACAACAGAATCAAAGGTGTAAATCAACCTCCACTTCATCAGACATTCATAAATTTTAAATTAGGGCAATAAATGGAAGTTTTGAAGAATATGGATTCACCTTGATATAAAGAAATAGTTTTTTTAAAAACCTTGAGAGAAAATTAAACTACTAGGAAGTTCTACCTTAAACAATGGCAACTTTTATTGAAGAACGACTAATCAGGCAAGGGAGGCAGGAACTAGCAAACATTTATTGAATGTCTACTATGTGCTGGATACTTTAAAGGTCTTTAAATGCATCATCTTCTTTTTAATCTCACAATTACCTTCTGAAATAATGGGCACATTAGCCCTCTTTAACACATCAGAAACTAATGATCAAAGAGGTTAAATGCTTTGTCTAAGGGCACAAAGCAAACAAATAGCAAAATTCAGCTCTGAAACCAAGAAAATTTGACTCTGAAGCTGAGGCTCTTTCTTTCACATCACATTGTTATATGTAGGAGAAATAATCCCGGGTTTGAATTTATAACCTAGCAGAAACAAATAAACACACACACACACATTCATGCAGGGACATGTATGCTCTAGTTTTTGGTAATCAGTATAGGCAGTAGGTGTTAGAGGAACTTAAGCAGAGAGTTTTTCTGTGTTTTAGTTTGTTTTTTTAAGGTTGGCTTGATCTGGGAAGGCTTCTGGGGGAAGAGTTGTGGTGGGCCTTGCATAGTGAGTATTAATTATTAAAGAGCAGCAATGCACTTTTAAAGCAGAAGGAACAGAATAAACAAAGAACTGCTGCCGGAACTTGTCTCCTCAGGCACTGAGATGCTTGATTTGGTTTGATCAAATTTATAAAAGGAAGTGTTGCAGGGTGCCTGGGTGGCTCAGTCACTAAGCACTTGCCTTCTGTTCAGGTCATGATCTCAGGGTCTTGGGATAGAGCCCCACAGGCTCCCTGCTCAATGGGGAGTCTGTTTCTCCCTCCCCCTCTGCTGCCCCTCCTGCTTATGCTCTCTGCTCTGTCAAATGAAATTAAAAAAAAAAAGGGGGGGGGGAGTGCTGGAAGTGGCTCAATGAGGACCGAATTATTGTTGAATATAACGGTCAGGATAAGGAGTTCAAACTTCTACACTATAGATTATTGAAGAAAAAGGACTAAGAAATTAATATAGTTGCAGTTTATTGATTAGATTATAACAGGTAAAGCCAAGTAAGAGAGGAAAAAGTTAAGAAACTATTACAGTATTTGAGGCATGAACTACCAGGCTCCTGAAGTGATTTACAGTGGAAAAGGAGAAAGCAATATAAGTACAACAGGCATTATGTGCCAGTGACTAATTGGACTAAGAGAAGGCTAGACTAATTAGTGAAGTTGCTGAATGGAAAGATTAAAAAGCAACAGAAGGGGCGCCTGGGTGGCTCAGTGGGTTGAAGCCTCTGCCTTTGGCTCGGGTCATGATCCCTGGGTCCTGGGATTGAGCCCCGCATCCCATCGGTCTCTCTGCCCAGCAGGGAGCCTGCCTCCCCCACTCTCTCTGCCTGCCTCTCTGACTACTTGTGAGCTTGGTCTGTCAAATAAATAAAAAAATAAAATCTTAAAAAAAAAAAAAAAGCAACAGAAGGGAGAAGGAGAAAAATAATTTGTCGAGCTAAAAAGACATTTTTTCTAGAAACAGGAATGCAAAAAATAGGAAATGAAACCAAGTTTTAGTAGATTCAAATAAGGAAATAAATAATAATTAAACAGGCAATTGTTGAGCATTCCTAAAGACAGGAATTGTGCTGGGCTTGGGAATTCAAAGCTGAATAAGCTACAGAATATAGTCCCTAAATTCAAGTTGCTTACACTTCATTACAAGAAGACAGACAAAATAGAAAAGTTCAATGTTAATTCAATGGTAAGTTCATCAAGAGTCAAATGCTCAGTGCAATAAGGGAGAATAAAACACAACGTAGTAAGACCTTGTTAATGACCTACTACACGTATTAAGACCTCCTGTTGTTTATACTTTACAACAGATGGAAAAAATAGACTTTTTACTGAGTTGTTCAACAAACGTTTATTGAGTATCTACTCTGTGCTAGGCACTTGGGATTAGAGAACAAAATGGATGAATTCCTTCTCTCATGGAATGTACAGTCCATACCTTCAAAGGAAGACAGTTAAAGAGTTGATGATGACATAGTGTTATAATGGGAAGCACAGAGTATTAAAAACAAACACAAAGGAGGAAACCAATCTACTTCAAGAAAGCAAACTTGAAGTAAGACCTAAGGGCTGAGTAGGAGTAATCCAGGAGATGAGGTGTTATTGCAGATGAGGACATAGGGAAAGAAAGCAAGAGTCTTTAAAGCAGAGGAAATACATGTGCAAAGGTCTGGAGTCTGAGAGAGTCAGTGAGAGAGTCGAGAGAGGTAGTGTGTTTAATTAACTGAAGCTCACTGTATTTCCAATGCAGTTCAGTGTGGGGCAAGGGTGAGGCAAGTGTCAGAGTGGGGGTTGGGGTGGGTAGTTTTCAGCAAGAAATGAAGCCTGAGAGATTTGGAAAGGTCCAGATCATAAATTGCCTCATAGTCCTTTAGATTTTGGACATTTTGCTTGAGGCAGTTTTAAGCAAGGAAATGACATTCTCAAATGTGTATCTTACTTTGTAAGATCACCCTGGTTACACTATGGAGAATGGGTTGGAGAGGCACGGAATGGAGGCAGAAAGTCCAATTAGGAAGGACCAGGAAAGCTGCAGTTGGGGGCAAGGTGGAGAATAATGACTAAATTCTGGAGTTGTATACGCTAGAATCAAAAGAGAAACAGGTCTAAGGGTTTAACTCTGGAAACTAGAATCCAATGTACCTCTGAGGCATTAGGGTAGATGCTGTGAGATGGCTAAATGCTAACTCCTTCAAGACCCCCTGGGCTAGCGGTGGCCATGTAACATAGTCCTGGCCAAAGTGTGGCTGGTACCACCCCCTCGCCCTTCCTCCCTCGAATATAAAGTTGTAGTGGCCCTCTTGTAACCATAAGGGAAAGGCCGCATGAATTGTTGAAATGACAACATTGATAAGTATGAGCCACTTAACCAATGCCAGCTGCCATCTAGCTATGGGATGCATAGTTAGTTAATTTCCTATTTATTGGCTGGGTTTTTATTACTTGCAGCTGAAAAATACCTACTATGTATGCAACTGGAGATCTCCAGGACAGCAGGATATATATGGGTCTGGAGTAGAGCTGGCTCGAAGACTGGAACTTTAGGAATTATCAGCATACAGACAGCAACTAAATTGAAAGAAGTGGCTGAAATAGTTTGGGAAGTGCAGAGTGCCAAAGTCATAGCCCTTATAAACACCAATACACATTTAAAAGTCAGGCAGGAAAACAGGAGATTGGGATGGAGTGGCCAACCATCTAGGAAGAAGAATAGTGGGAAGTGGTGTCACAGAAGCCCAGCAAGGAGAACTTTGAAGAGAGGCCAATACCTACCACGGTGCAAATCTCAAGTTACACAGTATCCCTTGAGAACTCCTCTCTGACCCCCCAATACCCCTCCTATGTGTTCCTGTAACTCTATAATGTCCCATTATAGCACTTCTCTAGCTGTCCTAATTCTTTGTAACTTTTTCTCCCTTGCCTTCCACCCCAAGGTTGTAATTAATCTGAGATGGCAGGGTTCTCTCATTCACATTTGCTTCCCGAGTGCCTAGCACAGGACCTAGTACACAGCAGGCTCTTGACAGATTTTCTAAGCTCAGGGATCGACCACTGTAAGACTTTAGGGAAGAGGGATCCCAGAAGGAAAAACGCTATGCAAACAGGACGAGACACTATGATCACTGGGATGTCAGGTGACTGGTGCTAAAGGGTTGTTCAAAGGGAAAAACTTCAGGGGAGATGGAGGTAGGTCGCAGCTATGGTGATAAAAAGTTGTAAAGATATGTGGCACAGACACAGGAGAGGAACACAGGTCCGCAGAATGAAGCCTGAGTCTCCCTGCTCCTCGGAGGCAAGGACCCGTGCTGTTAACGCTTTGCTTTACGGGTCTCTTCCTCCAGATTGTAAGATCTCCAAGTTCCTCTAAACTGTAAGTTCTCCGAGGCGGGTCGTGTGGTCAGTGTTTAGCACACAGTGGGTGCTCAATAAATGCTGAATGCATATATATTTCCATAACCCCAGCGCCTATCACAGCGCCCAGCACCTAGATGGTGCCCAATGATAGGCTAACGGGTGAAAGGCCAGATGGCACTGGGTGTAGGTAAAGCTGGAAAGAGACGGAGTTGCGACAGAAACGCGGCCAGGTAAGGAGGGAGTGGGTCTCCGGACCGGTCCGCTCGCCACCTTCTCTGCCCTTCGTGTAGCATACATCCTTCCACTTCTCCATCACACGTGCCCCGTCCGCCTGGCTCTCGGACGACAAAGTAACACACCTCCCAGGGAACACTGGCGACAAATCATTCCTTCCCGACCCCAAATCAGCCCCAAACCGCTTACCCGCCGCCCAGCATTCTGGCTCCAGGTCCTCAGCACACGTACTGCAGCCATCTTACCCGGAAATGACAAATGCTCCGTGGTGGTTAAGAGTTGTCTCGCAGGGCCGACCTATGGGGAGCCGGGAAACGCACCTCCCCCTGAGCGGCCAATGGCGAGGGCAGGAACGAGCCTCCCACCCCACAGCCAACCAGCGGGCGGGGCGGGGCCTGAGGGAAACGCTAAGGGGCGGAGAGTCCCGCGCCGAGGTAAGAAAGCACGCTGGGGGGGAAGAGCGGAGTGGAGGCAGCTCAGCGAGAGTTTCAGGGACAAAGTTGGGCAGGCCATGGCTGTGTCCACCAACGGTCATCTTTTTCATACGTGTAGTAAAAATGGAGACTGTTAAGGGAACAAAAAGGAAGGACTATTACTTGGAGAGAGTTATGGTGAAGACCTGATGAGTAGGAAAATAACCCCTTTCAGCTTGTATCGTATCCGCCTTGATTACAGAAAATGGGACATTTCCAAAATTTGTAGCAAGGCTCTGTACCACTAGTCGAGTCACAAGTCTATGCTGGAATCCTACCCAGTGACTGGTATTCTTTACTCCCATTGAGGGTTCTTGGTGACCAAAATTGCCTTTTCAATTTTTTTTTCTACAGAAGATAAAGGTTACCCTAACGTCTAAAATAAAGATACCAACATTATCTTTTCTTCTTAGAGAATGTTGTCAGATGCAGCTGCCCAGCATATACAATATATATCACAGACATATATAACCTTGATTTACTTGGCTTTTGGAGAATGTCAAATTCGGTCAAGTCAATTGGGGGGAAAATAAGAGATCAGAGTTTTAATAGTCAATCTTTCTCAGAGCAACTAGGACAACAATTACTAGAAACTTCCAGGATGACATTTGCATGGTTTTTGCCCTCTAGATGGGAACTAAAATCTGTACTGATGTCTAAAGAATTAAAGACCAAAATATGCAAACAAAGACATTTTAAATCCTCAATATTGAAGGTTAGTGACTGAAACAAATTCTCAGTTATTTCACAAATTTGCTAATATTACCCAAACTCACAGTTTTTTTTTTTGCTTTCGATATATTTCACATACAAACTATTGTAAGCAATACATTCAAATCATTACTTTTAGAACAATATCTGAAAAGTCGAAAGAACTTTAATTTTTTTAACTTTCCAATTAACAAAACATTTTATAAGCACTATTTATTTGATATTCCCAATTGTGTGTGTGTGTTTTAGAAAGAAGATGTTGGGGGGGCACCTGGGTGGCTCAGTGGGTTAAAGCCTCTGCCTTCGGCTCAGGTCATGATCTCAGGGTCCTGGGATGGAGCCCCATATCGGGCTCTCTGCTCAGCGGGAAGCCTGTTTCCCCCCCTCTCTCTGCCTGCCTCTCTGCCAACTTGTGATCTCGCTCTTTGTTAAATAAAGAAATAAAAAATCTTTTATAAATAAATAAATAAATAAAAAGAAGATGTAATAGCTGTGACTTTGAAGTGAATTATTTTCTTCCCAGGGCCCATATACCACCTTCTTCCTCTTAACTTCCCTTTATTTTTTTTTTAAGGATTTTATTTATTTATTTGACAGAGACACAGTGAGAGAGGGAATACAAGCAGGGGGAGTGGGAGAGGGAGAAGCAGGCTTCCCGTAGAGTAGGGAGCCCAATGTAGGGCTTGATCCCAGGACCCTAGGATCATAACCCGAGTCAAAGGCAGACGCTTAACAACTGAGCCACCCAGGTGCCCCAACATCTCCTCTTCTAATCAAACATTTGGGGTCATAAATTTCTCTCATGGCACAGCTTTAAGCTGCAGCCCATAATTTTTGTCTGTTGTGTTTTCATGGCCTGAGCCGAAGGCAGACACTTAACGACTGAGCCACCCAGGCACCCCTTAACTTTCCCTTTAATTCTACCTTCTTCCAAGAAAATATTTGGTTGTTCTTTTCTTTTACCCTCTTTTGACCTCAATGGATTGAGTCTACATTCAGTATTTTGTGTGTCTTTATCTTTCACCATCAACTGTTATGCCACCTACTTACTAGTTAATCCATTGGCTTGAGTTCAAAAGAAGCAAAGAACCATTTTTTCCTTTTCCTAATTAATAAGACTGATTATGACCCATCAGTTCCACTGCTCAGTATCTACCCAAGAAAAAGGAAAACATATGTCCACAGAAAGACCAGTACAAGAATAATGGCAAAGTATTATTTTTAATAGCCCCAAACTAGAAACACTCCAAATACTTTTCAACAGGTGAACAGATGAACAAAATGTGGTATATTCACATAATAAAATATTATTTATCCTTAAAAATGACTGAAACACTTGTATATCTGTGACATGGATGAACCTCAAGAATATTATGGGAAGTAAAGGAAGCCAGATCTGAAAGGTCATACATTGCATGATTCTATTCATATGAAATGTCCAAAGAAAACAATCTACAGAGACAGAGCAGATTAGTGGTGGCGTGGGCCTGAGAATAGGAGTGGGAAATGGCAAATGACTGGGAATGGGAAAAAGCTTTTTATGGTAATGGAAATTTCCTATTACCAGACTGTGGTGATGGTTGCAGAACTATAAAATGTACTAAAAATCATTGAATTGTATACTTAAAACAAGTGAATTTTATGGTATATAGCTCAATGAAGCTGTTAAAATTTGTGTTACATCGTATATTTACAAAGAATAATGAAACATATAGGTAAGTCATACATAGTAACAAAAACCTGGAGCCCATAACCCAATTTAAGAAATAAAAGCTTTCCTATTCTGGTGAAGGTCAAACTGTCTCCTCGTCCTCTTAACCCTTCCTCTCACTGGAGGTAAATTATCCTGAATGTGTGTTCAGCATACCTTTGTTTCCACATGATATATATGAATCTCCAACAATATCTTGCTTACCTTTGCTTATTTTTGAGTTTTATAAAAATGTCATCAAATTGTATCTTCCTGCAACTAGCTTTTATGACTGTACACAATTTATTTATCCATTGTCTGTGCAGTGAACATTTGTGCTGTTTCCAGTTCTTTTCTATTGCTATTACAACTATTACCACTACTGCTGCTACATACATTCTTTTCTCCTGGTACATGTGCAAGAGTTTCTTTAGGGCAGTGCTTCTCAGATTTAATGAACATTCATATCATCTGGGGATCTTGTCAAAATGCAGATTCCCATTCATAGATCTGGATGAGGCCCGAAATTCTGCATTCCTACCAAGCTCTAGGTGATATAGTCACTATTGGTTAGCCAATTACACTTTGATTAGTAAGACAAGGATATATGCTTAAAAATAGAATTGTGGAGGGGCACATGGCAGGCTCAGGTGGTGGAGCTCTTGATCTCAGGGTTGTGAGTTCAAGCCCCACCTTGAAGGGAGAGATTACTAAAACAGACAAACAAACAGAAAAATAGAGTTGTGGAGACTTGGATTATACATACCCTTTTTTTTTTTTTTTAATTTTTTTGAGAGAGAGCACGAGCGGGGAGAGGGGAGAGGAAATCTTAAGCAAGCTCCAGGGGAGAGGAAATCTTAAGCAAGCTCCATGTTCAGCACCTACCCCAACACAGGGCTGGATCTCACGACCCTGAGATCATGACCTGAGCCAAACCAAAGAGTGGGCCGCTTGACCAACTGAACCACCAAGGCACCCCAAGATTATACCTACCTTTAACTTTACCCAAGATAGTGCTATATTGTTTCCCAACACGATCATGCAAAATACACGGCAGCTATTAAGAGATTACCCATTGTTTCTGATTTGATATTATCTCACTAAAACCAAGTTAATATTTTTCCCAACATAGTAGTTGTAAAATGGTATCATGTTCTTAATTTGAATTTCCTGATTGTTAATAAGGTCAACACATTTTCATATATTTATCAATCATTCTTAAATTGCCTGCTCATGTTTTTAGCTTTCTTCCCACTATTGCGTGTATGTCTTTCTCTTGATGATTTGTGTGGGAGTTCTTTATATATTTTAGATTGTAATGCTTTTTCATTTATTTGTGTTTTTGGTATCTTCTTCCTTGTCTTTGCTCTTTTATAAGAGTCTTTGGTGTACAGAGTTCTTCCTTTTAACATGGTTGAATGTATCTGTTTTGTTTTGTTTTGTTTTGTTTTTTCAGTATGGTTAGTGCTTTTTCTGTCTTAAGAAATACTTCCCAATTGGAGTATCTTGGTGGCTCAGTCAGTTAAACTTCCAACTCTTGATTTGAGCTCAGGTCATAATCTCAGGGTCCTGGGATTGAGCCCCATGTCAGGCTTTGCACTCAGCATGAAGTCTACTTGTCCTTCCTCTGCTACAACCCCACCCACTCTTTCAAATGAACAAATAAATAAAATCTTTAAAAGAAAAAAAAGAAATATTTCCTTATCCAAAGTTCTGAAGGCAATCTGCTATACATTTCCTTCACATTTAAGTCATTGTTGATTTTGTAATTTTAAAATTGAAATATCATTCACATACTGTGAAACTCGCCTCTTTAAAGTGTATAATTTAATGATTTTTAGTATATTCATAAACTTGTGTAATCATTACCACGATCTAATTTCAGAACATTTTCATCACCACCATATGAAACCTCATACCCATTAACAGTAACTTCCCATTCTGGAATTCTACCCACCCCCACCCCAAGCCCCTGAAAACTGCTAATCTATTTCCTGTCTCCACAAATTTCCTTATTCAGTCATTTCATTTCATATAAATGTAATCATACAATATGTGTTCTTTTATGAGTGGTTTCTTTAATTTAGCATAATGTTCTTGAGGTTCATCTATATTACACATGTATCAGTATTTTATTCCTTTTAATGGCTCAATAATATTTCATTGTATGGATATATTACATTTTTGTTTATACACTCATCAGTTGATAGACATTTGGGTTTTTTCTGTTTTGGAACTACTGTGAATAATGATGCTATGAACATTCTTGTACAAGTTTTTGTGTGGACATAGGTTTTAATTTTTCTTGGGTATATAGCTAAGACTGAAATTGCTAGATAGGATGATAACCCTATGCTTAAATTTATGAGGAACTGTCAGACTGTTTTCTAAAGTGACTGCACGATTTTACTTCCCCATTAGCAGTGTAGAAAGGTTTTGGTTTGATGCCCTCACCAACACTTGTTATTACTGGTCTTTTATTTTAATGTCATACTAGCAGGATGTGAACTGTTATTTCATTGGGGTTTTCATTTGCATTTCCCAATGACAAATGATGTTAAGCATCTTTTCATGTGCTTATTAGCTGTTTGTATCTCTTCTTTGAAGAAATGTGTATTCAAATCCAATATGCATTTTAAATTGGGTTATCTTTTTATTTTTTAGTTGTAAGCATTCTTTATATATTCTAGATACTACACTCTTCACAGATATATGACTTACAAATATTTTCTCCCATTCTGCAGTTTGTCTTTTCACTTTCTTGATGGTATCTCTGAAGCACAAAAGTTGATTAAATTAATTAAATTAAAGTTCAATTTAATTATTTTTTTAATTGTTGGGGCTTTGGGTGTCTTATCTCAGAAACCATTAACTAATCCAAGGTCAATGAAGATTTATATCCATGTTTTAAGAGTTTTATAGTTGTAGGGGTGCCTGGTTGGCTCAGTTAGATCATGCAACTCTTGATCTCAGGGTCATGAATTTGAGTCCGACGTTGGTTGTAGAGATTACATAAATAAAAATAAAACTTAAAAAAAAAAGAGTTCTAGGGCACCTGGGTGGCTCAGTGGGTTAAGCCTCTGCCTTCGAAATAAATAAAATACTAAAAAAAAAAAAAAAAAAAAAAAAAGAGTTATACAGTTTTAGCAGATTTAAGGCTTTGATCCATTTTGAGTTAATTTTTGTACATAGTGTAAGATAGTTAAGTCTTTAAAACATCTTGAAATAGTTTTTATGTATGCTGTGAGACAGAAATCCAATTTGGTTTTTCCTTATGGTTAACCCATTGTTCCAGCTTCATAAACTGAGGAGTTTCTCTTTTTCCAAAGATCTGCCATCTCATCAGTTTAGAAATCCACTTCTGGGCACTATTTGTCTGTCACTACGCCAATCTCACATTATCTTAATTACTTAGAAATTCAGGATTTTGAGATGACAGGTGCCTTCATCCTCATTCTTTTTAAAGTTATTCCTGCCTTTTTGTTCTTTCATATAAATTTGAGAATCTGCAAATCTATCTCCTTAAAAAAGTCCCTAGGGGCATTTGATTGGAATTTCATTGAAACCATGTTTTCAATAATATAGTCCATTATCTTTTTCTTGTAAATCTTGCTAGACTTCCATCATCTGTTGAAATGAAGCCAAGATGTGGGCATTCTTATCTTGTTACTAATTTTAAAAGGAAGATGTCTAATGTTTTACTATTACTTACTATTAAGAAGAATGAAATTTACTGTAAGATTTTCCAGATGCTCTTAATCGGGTTAAGGGAGTTTACATTTATTTCTAGTTTTGACCTTGTTTAACCATGAATTATTTTTTTTAAAGATTTTATTTATTTATTTGACAGACGGAGATCACAAGTAGGCAGAGAAGCAGAGAGAGAGAGAAGGAAGCAGGCTCCCCACTGAGCAGAGGGCCCGATAGGGGGCTCCATACGGGGCTCCATCCCAGGACCCTGGGATCATGACCTGAGCTGAAGGCAGAGGCTTTAACCCACTGAGCCACCCAGGTGCCCCTAACCATGAATTATTTTAAATAGATCTTGATTTTTTTTCAAATGTTTTTTCTTCATTTATTGATAAAATCTTAAGTTTTTGATACATTAGCATAACATTTTTCTAATGTTAAACTAATCTTCAATCCTAACTTGGTCATAATATATAGTATTTTATAAACATTGTTGATTTATTTAATATTTTCATTGATACTGGTACATTTAAATCAATTAATTAATTAACTTTTAAAGATTTTATTTGTTTATCTGAGAGACAGAGAGAGCATGAGAAAGAGAGAACATGAGCAGGAGTGTGGGAGAAACAGACCCTCCACTGAGCAGGGAGCCCGACATGGGACTCAATCTCAGGACCCTGAGATCATGACCTGAGCCAAAGGCAGACACTTAACCAACTGAGCCACCCAGGTACCCCTAAATTTATAAATAAAATTGGCCTATAATTTTTCTTTCCCATGTCATCTTTGTTTGGTTTTGGTATCAAAGTCAAACAAGTCTTGGGGCACATGCACCCCAATGTTTACAGCAGCATTATCAACAAGAGCCAAACTATGGAAAGAGCCCAAATGTCCATCAACTGATGAATGGATAAATCTTCTATATATTGGTATATATATACAATGGAATATTACTCAGCTATCAAAGAGACTGAAATCTTGCCATTTACAATGACATGCAGCTAGAGTGTATCATGCTAAGCGAAATAATTCAGAAAAAAAATACTGCATGATTTCACTCATATGTGGAATTTAAAAAACAAAAACACATGAACATATTGGAAGGAAAAAAAAGAGAGGGAGAGAAAGGGAGTGAAGCAAACCGTAAGAGACTCTTAATGATAGAGAACAAACTGAGGGTTGATGGAGGAAAGTAAGTGGGGAATGGGCTAAATGGATGATGGGTATTAAGGAGGGCACTTGTTTATGATGAGCACTGGGGGTTATTTGTAAGTGCTGAGTCACTAAATAAAATAAATAAATAAAATATTTTTATTTTTATTTTTTTTAATTTTTATTTATTTATTTGACACACAGAGAGAGAAATCACAAGTAGGCAGAGAGGCAGGCAGAGAGGGAGGAGGAAGCAGGCTCCCCGCTGAGCAGAGAGCCCGATGCTGGGCTCGATCCCAGGACGCTGAGATCATGACCTGAGCCGAAGGCAGAGGCTTAACCCACTGAGCCACCCAGGCGCCCAAATAAAATATTTTTAAAAGAAACAAAACAAAAACAAAGTCATACTTGTAAAAAGAACTGGAGTGTCTTGCTTCTTTTTCATATTACCTGGAAGAGCTTATATGAATTCATGGTCTGTTCTCTATATATGAATATCATCTGTTCCCAGAAAATTTGGGATATCTTGTCAGTAGAACACTCTGACTGCCTTTCCTATTTCACTCTCTCTCCTTGAGTTCAGTTAAATTTCTTAAACAGTTATAGTATAAGTAGGTCTCTATATTACTTCTCCTTCTGTTCTTTTTTTTCAAGATTTTATTTATTTTTGAGAAAGTGCACCAAGCGGGGGGGAGGGGCACAGAGAGAGGGAAAAGCAGACTCTCTGCTGAGCTCAACATGGGGCTTGATCCTAGATCCTGGGACCTTAGGACCCTGGGATCATGACCTGAACTGAAGGCAGACCTTAACAGACTGAGCCATCCAGGTGCACTGTTCCTTCTTTTTTTTTTTTTTTTTTTGATCATAAAAGTTCTCAATGGTCTCATTTATATTATATATTCTTTATATTTTTACAGTTTGTTTCAATAAAGATCCAAAAAACTACCACCATTTGTTTTCCCCACACAATTTGCTTGTTGAAGAAAATGGGTTTATTTCTTGAGCCAGTTTTAGTAAGTTACATTTTTCAAAGAATTTGTCTATATCATTTAAGTTTCAAATTAATGGGTAAAAGTTGTTCAGAGTATTCTCCCGCTTAAAAAAAAAAAAAAAAAAAAGGTCTGGGAAGTCTGGGTGGCTCATTGTTAAGCGTGTGCCTTCAGCTCAGGTCATGATCCCAGGGTCCTGGGGTTGAGTCCCACGTGGGGCTCCCCGGTCAGCAGGAAGCCTGCTTCTCCCTCTCCCTCTACCTGCTGCTCCGCCACACCCCCCCACCGCACTTGTGCACGCGCTCTCTCTCTGTCAAATAAATAAATACAATCTTTAAAAAAAAAAGATCTGTTGTATCTGTAATTATGTGTTCTCTTTTCTTTTCAGATATTTTGCATTTGTACTTGCTTTTCTTGATCAGTCTTTTAAGAAGTTTGTCAATTTTATCAGCTTAAGCAACTAATTTATTTTGTAATTTATTAATTTCTGCCTTTGTCTTTATTAGCTCCTTTCTACTGACTTATTTTTTTAATTATTTTTCTGACTTAAGTCAATTTTCAGCCTTTATTCTTTAATAATAGTAATATCTAATGAAAAAATTCTTTTGAAGTACTAGTTTCATTGCATTCTTTAGATTTTGGGTCACCTTTAAGTATTTTAACATTTTTTTATTATCATCTCTTCATTCACCCCTGATTTATTTACAAGTGTTTGTAAATTTTTAAACATACTTGTTCTTTGCTTGTTGTTTTGCTTGACCTCTTTGGAATGAATTTCTAACAAAATTACATTTTGGTTAGAAAATGTCAAGTTTTTTGGACATTGTTTAGATTTGCTTTTTGACTTAGTCATTTTTATAAATGTTTTATGAGTTCTTTAAGAAAATACATGATCTATAATAATTGACTGAAGAATATATATATGGAAATATACATGTATATATCATTGCCATTAAATCACACTTATTTGTTGTTTTGTTCAAATCATCCTCATCTTTCCTAAATTTTCACCTGCTTGATCTAGGGCTTACAAAGTTTTGAAGAGTTGTATTTTCCTGGTGAATTCAACCTTTTATTTTGTAGCTACCTTTTTTTGTTGTCAATGATAATGCTTTATGTATTAAATCTAATTTATCATTAATATAGCTATCTCATCTTTCTTTTAAAAGTTGGTATTTATCTGGTACATCTTTCCATCTTTTTTATTTTCAACTTCTCATGATCCTTAATATTTTAAGTGCATATCTTATAAATGGATTTTTTAAAAAAGGTTTTATTTATTTATTTATTTGTCAGAGAGAGAGAGTACAAGCAGAGGGAGCAGCAGGCAGAGAAAGAAGCAGGATCCCCGCTGGGCAAGGAGCCTGAGGTGGGGCTCTATCCCAGGACCCTGGGATCATGACCTGAGCAGAAGGCAATCATTGCCTAACTGACTGAGCCACCCAGGAGCCCTTGGAATTTCTTTTTAAAATATTTTATTTATTTATTTGAGAGAGAGAGAGAGCAAGCACATGAGTGAGGGTTGGAGAGGGGTAGAGGGAGAGGCAGACCCCCTCCCAGGACCTGGAGATCATGACCTATGCCAAAGGCAGACCCACTGAGCCACCCAGGTGCCCCAAATGGATTATTTTTTAAAAGAACCAATCTCGGGGCGCCTGGGTGGCTCAGTGGGTTAAAGCCTCTGCCTTCGGCTCAGGTCATGATCTCGGGGTCCTGGGATCGAGCCCCACATTGGGCTCTCTGCTCAGCGGGGAGCCTGCTTCCTCCTCTCTCTCTGCCTGCCTCTCTGCCTACTTGTGACCTCTGTCAAATAAATAAATAAATAAATCTTTAAAAAAAAAAATAAAAAAAAAATAAATAAAAGAACCAATCTCTGGCTTTCAACCAGAAAATTACTTTAAGTTTTACTTTTATTAGTTGTATACGTGAACACATTTCTACCTTCTTGCTTTAGTGCTTTCTTTATATCCTGCTTTTTTATGCTGATCCAATTTTTCTTTTTTTAAAAACGAAGTGTGGGGGCACCTGGGTGGCTCAGTGGGTTAAAGCCTCTGCCTTCGGCTCGGGTCATGATCCCAGGTTCCTGGGATCGAGCCCCGCGTCCCGCTCTCTGCTCGGTGGGGAGCTTGCTTCCCTCTCTCTCTCTCTGCCTGCCTCTCTGTCTACTTGTGATCTCTATCAAACAAATAAAAAAATCTAAAGCAAATAAATAAATAAATAAATAAATAGAAACGGAAGTGTGTTTTCCACTTAGTTCATTCTTCCTTTCAGCTCATTTAGAAGTTATACACAATGATACTTTATTGATTACCCTTGAATTTTAACTTGATACTTACCCTTTTTAAAAAAAAAATATATATATATATTTTATGAGAGAGAGAGCATGGGAGGACACGAGGTAGAGGAAGGAACAGAAGGAGAAAGACAGACTTTCCACCAGGCAGGGAGCCAGTCCCAGGACTGAGATCATCATGACCTGAGCCAAAGGCAAATGGTTAACCAATTGAGCCACCCAGACACCCTGTTTGCATACTTACCTTAAAGTCTTTAATCAATTTATGTTTTAACTCTATGCCCAAAGAAGATCTTAGAATTCTTTAACTTTAGTCATCCACCTCTTGACTTACACACTTTTGCTGTCTCGTGTTATTTTATGTAATGTTTTTTTAGATAAATTGATATGTTTATAATTTATTTTTTTGTTTTTCTTCTTACATATCAGGCTTTCCCTCTGAGTCAATTTTTCCTTTTTTCTTTTTTTTTTTAAAGATTTTATTTATTCATTTGACAGAGCGAGACACAGCAAGAGAGGGAACACAAGTAGGGGGAGTGGGAGAGGGAGAAGCAGGCTTCCTGCTGAGCAGGGAGCCCGATGGGGGGCTGGATCCCAGAACCTGGGAGGATGACCCCAGCCGAAGGCAGACACTTAACGACTGAGCCACCCAGCCGCCCTAATTTATCTTTTTTAAAGGTTTTTTTTGTTTTGTTTTGTTTTTAAATTTGACAGATCAAGAGAGCGTGCACAAGCAGGGAGAGCAGCAGAGAGAGCAGCAGGGAGAGGGAGAGTGAGAAGCAGTTTTCCCACTGAGTGGGGAGCCCGATGATGCAGGGCTTGATCCCAGGACACTGGAATCATGACCTCAGCAGAAGGCAGAGGCTTACCAAACTAAGCTACCCAGGTGTCCCTAATATAATTTTTCTTTTCTGAAGTACATGCTCTACTAAGAATCTTAAACTCAGTTTCCATGTATCTGGAAACTATTTTCTTCATCTCATTCTCATTCTTGAAAGATAATTTTGCTGATGACTCAATTCTATGTTGATGGTTACTTTTCTGTCAGCATTCTGAAGATATGAATCTATTGTCTTTTTTTAAAATATAAGTTCTATGCCCAATATGGGGCTTGAACTCATGACCCTGAGAGCAGAGTCCCATATCCTACCCACTGAGCCAGAAGCCTCCCAATCCATTATCTTTTCTACTTCCATTGTTCTCTTGAGGAATTTGTTGTCAGCTTAAGTGTCTTTTCTTTGTAGATAATTGTGAAGACCCAGGATCTAACCCAACTATACCACTTGTTATGTCACCTTGGCATGTCTTTCGATTCCCTAGGCCTCAGATTCTTCTTCTTCTTTTTTTTTTTTTTTAAGATTTTATTTATTTGACAGAGATCACAAGTAGGCAGAGAGGCAGGCAGAGAGAGGGGGAAGCAGGCTCCCTGCTGAGCAGAGAGCCCGATGTGGGGCTCAATCCCAGGACCCTGGGATCATGACTGGAGCTGAAGGCAGAGGCTTTAACCCACTGAGCCACCCAGGTGCCCTAGGCCTCAGAGTCTTATTGGCCAAATGGATACAGTAACATCGACTTCACAGCTTCTAGTGAACATTAATACAGATAATGTATATGAAAGCATTATATAAATGCTTACTATTATTTACTCTTGCCTGGCTAGTTTCTCCATTATCTTACCATCTTGTTCACTTCCTCCTACAACTGGAAGTAGTTAGAATGAGATGAATGGATCAGAGGCAGGATTTCATAGCAAAGTTAGAAATGAAGACCAAAGATCCTGAGAAGGTTAAGTTTCTACAATAGGATCTAAGATGTCAAATAGGAGTAGAGCTTTACTATTCCATCCCCACTGCTACTGCCTTTCTTCAAATTCTTATTATCTATTGGGACACCTGGCTGGCTCAGTTGGTTAAGCTTTCAACTCAAGATTTGGCTCAGGTCATGATATCAGGGTCCAGGGTTTGAGCCCCTGCCACCCGCTCTGAACTCATCAGGGAATCTGCTTGAGATTCTCTCTCTCCTCCACCCGCCCCTCCCTCTGCTCTGTGCTTAAACACACACACACACACACACACACACACACACACACACACTCTCTCTCTCTCTCTCTCTCTCCTTTTCAGATAATCTTTAAAAACGAAAACAAAGACGCACCTTTCTACACTCGATCTCAGTCAAAAGGCCAAGAAATGATCCCACCTTTCTTTAAAAAAAAAAAAAAATTCTGATTATCTCTTGCCTAGATTATTACACCATTGTCATTTTTCTCTTCAGCCTCTTAGCCCTATTTACCCTCCACACACTGTCAAAGTCAACATTCTAAAATGCAAATATGACTACTTCCCTGATTAATATCTTATGGCTAGTCCCTGATATTACAGTGTCTCAGATTTGGTTAAGTATATAGAGTATGTGTTCCCAGAACATATCTGTCACAAAAGTGGCAGGATAATCTCTTAGGATTAGTTATTGGGATTAGGAAACAATGGTAGTTACATCAGATCACCCAGGTTCATGTTCCAGTCTTCTAGTTAGCAACTGTGTGGACTTGCAGCAAATTTTTAACATATGCAGTTGTAAAGCAGAGGTAAAAACACTAAGTACTTCAACAGGTTGTGAATGCATGCAGTGCATGACACTCAAGCAAATGCCCAATAAATGTTGTCTGTTATTGTTGTGGTTTACCATCTTCTAATTTCTGTGCCCTCCTATTTAACTCGAAGATTAGTATATGTTAAATATTATTTATATTACCATTGAGTATAACGTTGTAATTGATTACTTCTTAATGTCCTAAATATACCTCCAGTAACCTCATGGTAGAAGCTGCCCTACTCTTCTTTGCTTACCTAGAGGCTTGCATATCATCGGATACTCAGTTACTGCAGGAACTAGCCACAAGCAGAATCAAGAAGTTGACCGTTTTTTTCTGCCATCGTCTGAGGTGAATGACGTTAGTTCAACTGTCATGAACTTGCCCTTGCTCTTGGACAAGGTGATGTAACTAGTTTTTTAGAGCATTATACTACTGATACCAATTCTGCCCTTTCCCACCCATTCCCAAATAAATCATGCTTCAGAAGAGAAAAAGAACGCTACTACTACTACTACTACTACTACAATACTACTACTACTACAATACTACTACTACCACTACAATACTACTACTACTACTACTACGCACAACCCTGTGACCAATGACGGGCTCACAGGTATTAAGGGGCCGTCTGCAGAAGAGGCAAACGCGACCAGGGAGAAGGTGGTCTGTGCATTGCAGGATCCAGACCTTTCTTCCAGCTTCAGCTCTAAAATTCGTCAGCTCTGGATACAGCAGGATCCTTGAGAAAAGAGATAAACACCGATGTTTGCAGAAGCCCGCGAGACAACCGGTGAATCCAGTTTGAGTTTCTTCAGCCTGCGTGTTTTGCCGTGCTAGGGGGCTGGTGTTTTCAAGCGACGAATCTACTGCGGAGCCCCAGGGTGCCTCCCAAGCCGCCGCCGCTTCTCCGGGAGAGCGTCGGATTTGACGGCATCTTTTGGGCACCGCCTCTACAAGGTCCGTGGCGCGCACGCGTACTGCCGCTGGGCCGGGAGATCCCGGGTCCCCGCGCGGAGTGTCGGGGTTTGTTTCAGCTGCTTCCGGTTTCCCGGGAGCCGGCGCCGCCTTCGTGCTTCCGCAAGCCCCCGCGGTCCCAAGCGGGGACGGAAGTTTCGGAGCTGCGGGGCCGGGGCGAGCCTCTTTTCTTCCTCCCATTCCGGCAGAGGCCTTGTCGCTGCGGGCCGGACCGCAGGGCGCCTCCGATGGCGGGTCAGCGGGTGGAGGTGGACGGCGGAATCATGGAAGGGGTGAGTGCGGGGCAGGGCCGGTGGCGTAGGGAAGCGAGCTTCCCTGTCTGATGATGTTCTTTCTCTCCTCTCCCACCACACCCTTGGCAGGGCGGCCAGATCCTGAGGGTGTCTACAGCCCTGAGCTGTCTCCTGGGCCTCCCTTTGCGGGTACAGAAGATCCGAGCCGGCCGCAGCACGCCTGGCCTGAGGTGAATCGGGGCGCTGGGGGGCGGGGCTGCGGGACTGGGGGATGCGGGTGAGCGAGCGCCGGGCAGGGGAGGGGGGCGGGCTGCTGTTTCCGGGCCTGGGGTTTGGGTCGCCCTGTGTGGCTGGGGAATTGGCAGCCCGGGTGTGATGCTTGTTAGAACCGGCCCCAAGGTTGAGGAATTTGAAGCCAGCCTCAAGGCTCCGGGGCACCATGCTCCAGCTGGGGCGGTTAGCGGTAGTAGGGGCTGTGCGATCTTGACAGCCTGAAGGGGCAAGTTGAGAAAATAGGCCCACGTTCATTCTATATAGCTAAAGTTCTCTAGTCTCCTGATGAGTTGTCTTTTAAATGTTTTCTCCCGTCATTGGGCTTATTAAGTACCTGGAGAGGTTGCGGCAAAGGGGAAGAGGGTTCAGGACAGCACAGCCGGGAGGGCGGGAGGAAACCCCACTTTTTAACCAGTGTATTCTCTGCTGCTGCACATTTTAGAATCATAGCTCAGTCTAGTACCCGAACATATTATTCTAGCTTATATTCAGACCTCTAAGAAGTTACGAGTACAATCAGAACTACCAGTTGTGGACAAGGAAACACGTTGACCCTTGAACTTGTTTCATTCTGTCTGTGAAACCAAGCAGGTCAAGTTTCAGGTATAGGCACATATTAGAAGGGGACCCAGGTTGAAGCCAAACTGATTCCTTTGGACATTGTAATAGATGAGCAGTCTCTTGGTCTTTTATTTTATCCACATTCCATTTTGAAATTATTAAAAGGCAATTATTAATGTGTGCAAACATTAATTACCTTAGTCACACCAGTTGTTTGCAGCAATCAATTTCACCAGAAGGAAAATCCAATTCATTAAGAATGTGTTAGGTACTTCATTAGTTTGCTAGAGCTGCCATAATACCAGACTGGGTAGCCTAAACAACAGAAATATATTTTTCTCAGTGTTCTGAAGCCTGCAGGTCCAAGATCAAGGTGCTGGCAGGGCTGGTTTCCTCTGAGGGCCATATGGGAAGATTCTTTCCAGCCTCTCTTCTTGGGTTGGACATGGCCCCACTCTTTCTGCCTCTTCACATGGTCATCCTTATGTGCATGTGTACCCCTGATGTCTCTGTATGTCCTAATCTCCTTTTATAAAGATACCACAGAGAATAGATTAGGGCTTACCCTAACTGCCTCTTTCTTTTCGTTTTTTAAGATTTTATGTTTAAGTAATCTCTACACCCAATATGGGGCTTGAATTTACAACCCTAAGATCAAGAGTACCATGCTCTACTGACGCAGCCAGCCAGCTAGCCAGCCAGCTGTCCCCCGTCTCTCTTTTTTTTTTTTAATTTGTTTATTTGACAGACAGAGATCACAAGTAGGCAGAGAGGCAGACAGAGAGAAAGGGGGAAGCAGGCTCCCCGCTGAGCAGAGAGCCTGATGTGGGCCTCGATCCCAGGACCCTGGGATCATCACCTGAGCCGAAGGCAGAGGCCTTAACCCACTGAGCCACCCAGGTGCCCCTGTCCCCCATCTCTTTTTAACTTAATCACCTCCTTAAAGGCCCTAACGCCAAATAGAGTCAGAATCTGAGGTATTAGGAGTCAGGGTTTCAACATAAGAATTTTGGAAGAACACCATTCAGCCCATAACAGGTTCCATAGATTATTCAATGACATGCAAGTGAGATTGGTGGCCCTGGGATAGGTTTTCAGCTTTCCTCTCTGTACACTTCTCATTTGCAACAGTGCATCTATGTATGTGCTTTTAGCTAAAGTAAGTGGTTTGGAAGGAACCAAATGATGCCTTCAAGCAGGTAGTCTGGGTCCCTAAAAACTCAAAAGAAGCTCTGACACTGAAGATATGGCACTTGTTGTGGTTAGACCTTGCTCTTTTCTTGCCATTGCAGTTTTATAAATGGGTCATAAAATGTGGGGCTATAGGCAGTCTGAATGCACACGTTTTGATGCAGTATTATGACCTGAAGGCCTCAACATTTATCTGGACTGGAAATGATTCGAGATTTGTGTGATGGGCAATTGGAGGGGGCAGAAATCGGCTCGACAGAAATAATGTTTACACCAGAGAAGATTAAAGGTGGAATCCACACAGCAGATACCAAGACAGCAGGGTATGTATCACTTATCTTCCACTAAAGTATGGGTTTTAGAGTTAGACCTGGATTCAGGTGCAGGTACCACCTACCATTACTAGACAAGTTGCTTAACTTCTTTGGGCTTTAACTTCTTCACTTTTATTTTTTTGTTTTATTTTATTTTAAAGATTTTATTTATTTATTTGACAGACAGAGATCACAAGTAGGCAGAGAGGCAGGCAGAGAGAGAGAGAGAGGACGAGGCAGGCTTCCCGCTGAGCAGAGAGCCTGATGCGGGGCTCGATCCCAGGACCCTGGTATCATGACCTGAGCTGAAGGCAGAGGCTTAACCCACTGAGCCACCCAGGCGCCCCACTTCTTCACTTTTGAAATGGAGATAAAACACTAACCTTTTAGGGACAGAGATGATGTAGTTTTGGGTATCTAATTGCTTATTAATTGTAGCTATTAAATCTAGAATTTTCCTTTGTGCATGGTATAGCCTGTTTGTTTCTTTTTATTATTTAGAAACGGACTGTGGGAAAATGACCAAGTTTTTATGCTCTGTAGTAAGAGTAGTTTTTGCATTGTATGTAGCCTGTCTAGTTCTTGGCTTGCTGCTAATTATGGACCATATTCTACTATTAGTCTAGGTATTTTTGTTGTCTTTTAATAGATACTTATGCTACCCTGTTTAGAAATGTTTAGATCTGATCTTGGGGTTCCCCCTCCCTTTGGAAAATGGATATTTAACAATTAAATTGAGACTTTATCCTTTTCCAAGAATTCCTCCTTTTATTGATAACACACAGAGAGCACATTTTTTGTTTTCTGAGTTATTTGGCTGATTGCTATTGTAAACCACATCGTTTTACCAAAATCCTATTTTTACTGGGAAATTTGATAAAATAAGAACTAGTGATATAAACCTGATGCTACTTTGTATCAGAAACTGTTTTAATAGATTTTGATTATTTTAGTTTATGAAAATGTTTAGTGGGCACCTAGGTGACTTAGTCAGTTAAGTGGTTAAGCGTCTGCCTTCGGCTCAGGTCATGATTTCAGAGTCCTGGGAAGAAGCCCTGAATCAGGCTTCCTTCTCAGTGGGGAGCCTGCTTCTCCCTTGCCTTCTGCTCCCCCTTCACCCCCCACCCCCACCCCATGCTCTCTCTCTCGCTCTCTCAAATAAATAAAATGTTAAAAAAAAAAAAAAAGAAAATATTTAGTGATAATTGAGACTTGGGTATGGTTTGAATAGACCTCTGTGAAAAGGGACCTGCTGCCAGGCCTAAGGTGAGGTTTTCCGACTGAGAACTTTCTAAGAGGATTAAGGAATTTTGAGGTATCTTACTTTATAGCCAGTTTGTTACTTTGAATATTCTCCTATATAGAAAGGGGGGGGAAGTTAGATAGTTAACCACCTATCTAAAGATTAAAACAGAATTACAGAATTTTGAAGCTGCCAGAGGGAAAATAGAAACCATGTATTTCCAGTTCTTCTTCCACTTTGTGAATGAGAGAATAAAGAGCCTCTGGGGTTGAGTGATTTACCCAATGTCATGGAGTCAGGGACAGAACTAGATCAGAGTGTAGGCCTTCTGGCTTCTAACCCACTAGACTATATGGAAAATGAGTTTAAAGTTGCAAATCCAGCTCCATTCATGAGACTTAAACTAAGCTTTTTCCTAGCAAGAAAACTCATCTTACTTATTCACATTCTAACATTTTTATCTTACACTGTGATTATAGTATCATGTGTTTTCTCAGGTGTCTACCCTTGTTTTTGCAATTTCTTACTTTCCTAAAGTGAAGGTTTTCTTTTTTTTTAAGATTTATTTATTTGTTTATTTATTTGAGAAAGAGATGGAGATAGCAAGATTGCATGGTGGTGAGGGAGAGGCAGACTCTCTGCTGAGCACGGAGCCCAATACAGGGTTCAATCCCAGGACTGCAGGATCATGACCTGAGCCTAAGGCAGACACTTAACCAACTGAGCCACCCAGGTGTCCCTGAGGTTTTCTTTACTATTCTTACAATCTGATTTTATCTGTGAAGAGGGGAAAGCACTTTAAATTTTGGGGTCCTCGGAGGGAATAAACACTGAGAAATTAAGTAGTGTTAACCTTATGGTTTGCTGTGAACTAAACATTTCCAGGTTTTTTCACTTGCTCCTCACTTAACTCCTTAAGAACAGGGATTATGTTGTATATGTTTTCTCTTATAATACCTAATATGTTACGCAGTCAGTAAATGAAATGCGTTGTCAGTGACAGAGACTGTTTATTTCAGTACATGTGCATTGTTAACATGAGGTTAAGTAAAGGTCTGTCTTTTGGTATTAGAGGCCATGTCTAATCTGTACCACAATCTGTATGAATGTGACAGCTCATGTAGATAATCTGACCAAGGGTTTCATTTTATAAAATACTGCATATTCTAGAATTAATTCGTGTGATTTCTCACATTATTTTACTATAATGATCAGAGGTGAGTTACAGCAAGGATTATTTCCTTTAAACTTACTTCAATGTAAATTATTCAGCTGTCAGTCTTTGTAAAAGATTATTCCATCATATCATAAACTCCATGATGGTAAGTACTATATCTTGATATCTGGAACAATGCCTTGTGCATGGTAGAGATTCAGATGTAATTATTTAAGTATTTCTCTACCTCGGCCTTGACTTGTGCGTGTAACTATCGGTCATTGTAGAAAAGTTATTACAATTTAATTGACTCTATTTTCTTCACTGTATTTTTAGGCTTTAGCTATATTAAATGGGTTTTCATAGATCGCACTTTTTTTTTTTTTTTAAAGATTTTATTTCTTTATTTGACAGAGAGATCACAAGTAGGCAGAGAGGCAGGCAGAGAGAGAGGAAGGGAAGCAGGCTCCCTGCCGAGCAGAGAGCCCGATGCGGGGCTCGATCCCAGGACCCTGGGACCATGACCTCAGCCGAAGGCAGAGGCTTTAACCCACTGAGCCACCCAGGTGCCCCTAGATCGCACTTTCAAGAATCCTTTTATAAAAACTATAAGAACAGTTTTATTTTAAAAAAATTCTTTTTTTACTTCTATGTAACTTAAAGATCACATGACTAATGAGGTGGATTCAAACCTAGATTTGCTGATCATTTAAGGCCTGTTCCTTCTATGAAATACTGTCTTTCCTTTTATTTATTTATTTGAGAGAGAATGAGAGAGAGCAAGAATGAGAGGGGAAAGGTCAGAGGTAGAAGCAGACCTCCCCACTGAGCAGGGAGCCCGATGCGGTACTTGATCCTGGTACTCCAGTTTCATGACCTGAGCTGAAGACAGTCGCTCATCCAACTGAGCCACCCAGGCGCCCCAGAAATGCTGTCTTTAAGATTCAGGATCTCCTTAGTTACTGAGGTGTTTTGTTTTTTGTTTTTGTTTTTTAAGTAAGCTCTAGAGACACCTGGGTGGCTTAGTCAGTTAAGCATCTGCCTTAGGCTCAGGTCCTGGGGTCCTGGGATTGAGCCCCACATTGGGCTCCTTGCTCAGCAGGAAGTCTGCTTCTCCCTCTGCCTGCCACTCCCCCTGCTTGTGCTCTCTCTCTTTCTCTGACAAATAAGTTTTTTAAAAAAAATAAAGCAAGATCTACATCTAGTGTGGGGGTTGAACTCATGACCCTGAGATCAAGAGTTGCATGCTTCCAAGAACCATAAGATACCTGGGAATAAACCTAACCAAAGAGGTAAAGGATCTATACTCGTGGAACTACAGAACACTCATGAAAGAAATTGAAGAAGACACAAAAAGATGGAAGACCATTCCATGCTCTTGGATCGGAAGAATAAACATTGTTAAAATGTCTATACTGCCTAGAGCAATCTGTACTTTTAATGCCATTCTGATCAAAATTCCACCGGTATTTTTCAAAGAGCTAGAGCAAATAATCCTAAAATTTGTATGGAATCAGAAGAGACCCCGATTTGCTAAGGAAATGTTGAAAAAGAAAAACAAAACTGGGGGCATCATGTTACCTGATTTCAAGCTTTACTACAAAGCTGTGATCACCAAGACAGCATGGTACTGGCATAAGAATAGACACATAGACCAGTGGAACAGAGTAGAGAGCCCAGATATGGACCCTCAACTCTATGGTCAAATAATCTTCGACAAAGCAGGAAAAAATATCCAGTAGAAAAAAGACAGTCTCTTCAATAAATGGTGCTGGGAAAATTGGACAGCTATATGTAGAAGAATGAAGCTCAACCATTCTCTTACACTGTACACAAAGATAAAATGGATAAAAGACCTCAACGTGAGACAGGAATCCATCAGACTCCTAGAGGAGAACATAGGTAGTAACCTCTTCGATATCAACCACAGCAACTTCTTTTAAGATATGTCTCCAAAGGCAAAGGAAACAAAAGCGAAAATGAACTTTTGGGACTTCATCAAGATCAAAAGCTTCTGCACAGCAAAGGAAACAGTCATCAAAACAAAGAGGCAACCCACAGAATGGGAGAAGATATTCACAAATGACAGTACAGACAAAAGGTTGATATCCAGGATCTACAAAGAACTTAAACTCAACATGCACAAAACAGATAATCATGTCAAAAAATGGGCAGAAGACATGAACAGACACTTCTCCAATGAAGACATACAAATGGCTATCAGACACATGAAAAAATGTTCATCATCACTAGCTATCAGGGAAATTCAAATTAAACCACATTGAAATACCGCCTTATACCAGTTAGAATGGCCAAAATTAGCAAGACAGGAAACAACGTGTGTTGGAGAGGATGTGGAGAAAGGGGAACCCTCTCACACTGTTGGTGGGAATGCAAGTTGGTGTAGCCACTTTGGAGAACAGTGTGGAGATTCCTTAAGAAATTAAAAATAGAGCTTCCCTATGACCCTGCAATTGCACTACTGGGTATTTACCCCAAAGATACAGATGTAGTGAAAAGAAGGGCCATCTGTTCCCCAGTGTTTATAGAAGCAATGGCCACTGTTGCCAAACTGTGGAAAGAACCAAGATGCCCTTCAATGGACAAATGGATAAGGAATATGTGGTCCATATACACTATGGAGTATTATGCCTCCATCAGAAAGGATGAATACCCAACTTTTGTATCAACATGGACGGGATTGGAAGAGATTATGCTGAGTGAAATAAGTCAAACAGAGAGAGTCAATTATCATATGGTTTCACTTATTTGTGGAGCATAATAAATAACATGGAGGACATGGGGAGATGGAGAGGAGAAGGGAGTTGAGGGAAATTGGAAGGGGATATGAACCATGAGAGACTATGGACTATGAAGAACAATCTGAGGGTTTTGAAGGGGGGCGGGTAGGAGGTTGGGGGAGCCAGGTGGTGGGTATTAAGGAGGGCACTTATTGCATGGAGCACTGGGTGTGGTGCATAAACAATGAATTCTGTTACACTGAAAAGAAAAAAAAAAAAAAAGAGTTGCATGCTTTACTGTCTGAGCCAGCCAAGTGTGCCCTCTCTTTTTTAATGGGGTGTTTTTAAACTTTAGACTTGAGGTTACATACCTGCCTTCCCAGTTGTCTGTGCTCAGCTCATTTTGATGTGTAGTAACACCATGTTCTTGAGACTTTAGAAAGAAAATGTGGCTAACCCTGTTTTGCCTTCTTCTTAGGAGTGTGTGCCTCTTGATGCAGGTCTCAATGCCCTGTGTTCTCTTTGCTGCTTCTCCATCAGAGCTTCGTTTAAAAGGTGGAACTAATGCTGAAATGGCACCACAGATTGATTACACAGCTATGGTAAGGGCCTTTGTTGTTGATGAACGAAGATGATCTCTCATGTATTCTTCTGAATCTCTATCTTCTATTTAACATATCCTGAGTGGTTTGTGTGCATACCTGTTCATTTCTTCATGGTGTCTACGTCTTTTGTGGGAGAGGGTAACGGATTGTGTGTAGATTTTGTGTTGTATCTTAGAACTATGTTCATAGTGAACAATTAAATGTTAAACTTTTAATTTTGGTTTATATATCAGTTATTTTATTTGAAAAATAGAACTCTCCTACGTATTTTTGTGTCAATATTTATCCATAGTGCCTTCTTGCCAGCTCAGTGCAGAGCACTTTTGTTTAATAAATATGCGTGTTGAATCAGTGAATATTTGTGGTTTAAGTAACAATAAACTGATTTTTCAGGTTTTCAAGCCAATTGTGGAAAAATTTGGTTTCAAATTTAATTGTGATATTAAAATGAGGTAAGTTACTTATTTGTTAGCCCTTCTACCCACTATTTATACTTAAAATTGTGAGAAAGTGAGACATTAGAGAATTATTCTGGAACCCACTACTTCTTATAGTAATTAGGAAATAGAGTTTGTAGGAAATAATTGTGCTTCCTGGGCTTAAAAACAGAAAGCAGCAGGGGGGCATGGGGACTTGAAAGCAGCCACATATGGTGTTTGCTTGTTTCTAGGAAGAAATATTTTCAAGGGAATCGCTACACTGAGGGACCTTCATGTCTGGTGTTATCCATGCTCAACACAGACTGAGTACTTTTTGTGTGCAGAAAGTGGATTAAGCATGGCAGGATCATAAAAGGGACTCTCCTCCACAATGCAAATCAGTTATTTTCCAAAGAAACACATTGATTTTTCAGATTATTTCTCTTCAAGCCTTCCCTTCTGCCACATCAAAACAAGGCCAAATTTCTTCATGAGGCATTTAAGTGTGCTACAGTCTTGGTCCATTGTTCCAGTTTACCTTTCTAGCTTCATTCCCTGCAACCCCACGCCCCATGTATTCTAACACACGTTTACTTGCTCTTTAAACCTACTCTGCCTTTGGGCTTTCATTTCTTTGTTCATGTTTTTCCTCTCCTGCTCTCTTAAAATCTAGAAATCCGGGGCACCTGGGTGGCTCAGTGGGTTAAGCCTCTGCCTTCAGCTCAGGTCATGATCTCAGGGTCATGGGATTGAGCCCCGCAACAGGCTCTCTGCTCAGCAGGGACCCTGCTTCCCTTCCTCTCTCTCTCTCTCTCTCTGCCTGCCTCTCTGCCTACTTGTGATCTCTCTCTCTGTCAAATAAATAAAATAAATCTTTAAAAAAAAAATCTAGAAATCCTATATTTTTTCATAGTGTAACCTGTAATTTCTTGTGTGAATTGTCTATGAGTGTGTCTCTGTTGGAATTCATATTTGCACCTCTCTTGTGGTCTTTTACAGCCTGGTGTGGTCTAGTAGGTTGTCTGTGCGGCCATGTATTTATCAGATGAAGAGCTCCTTGTGGATAGGAGTGCTGTTACTCTCTTCTTTATGTTGCCAGTGTCCTCTGTAGAATAAAGTGACACTCAGTATTTGAGTTATAATTTTGTTAGTGTTTAGCTACTTCAGTATTCGTCATATATTACTGAGGACCTCCTCCTTGCCAGATGTTATTTTAGCGCGCTGGAATATAGCAGGAACAAAACAGACTAAGTGCTGCTGTCAAGGAGTTTATATTCTAAAACAGCATGGTCAAAAAGAACTTTCTGCGTTGAGGGAAATGTTCCCTATCTGCCCAATATAGTAGTCACTAGCCACATACGACTGTTGAGCACTTGAAATGTGGCCAGTGTAACTGGGAGCTGAGTTTTAAATTACATTTAAATTTAAATGGTCACATGCAGTCTGTGACTACCATATTGGACAGCACAGATCCAAAACATTATTTGGAAATTTCAAACATGAACTATATGTTTGGAGATCATTCACATGTTATTTTATTATAAACGTTTAGCTTTATTTTTGTTGTACAAGCAGTTTATGTGAGTGTTTGTTATACTTTCTGTAGGGGCTACTACCCAAAAGGGGGTGGTGAAGTGATTGTCCGAATGTCACCAGTTAAACAGTTGAATCCAATAAATTTAACGGACCGTGGCTCTGTGACTAAGATATATGGAAGAGCTTTTGTTGCTGGTGTTTTGCCATTTAAAGTAAGTTGTCTGGAAGTGTATGTGGGTCTTGGTATTATGTCATATAAATTTTGAAATTATTAAAAGTACTCATTTTTTTTGAAGATTTTATTTTTAAATACTCTGTATGCTGAACATGAGCTAGAACTTAAACACTTGAGATCGAGAGTTGCATGCTCCAGTCCATGGGGTGCCTGGATGGCTTAGTTGGTTAAGTGTCTGCCTTTGATCCCAGGGTCTTGGGATTGAGTCCCTCATTGGGCTCCCTGCTCAGTGGGGAATCTGCTTCTCCCTCTCCCTCTATGCTCTGTTTCTCACTCTCTCTCCAGTAAATAAATAAAATCTTAAAAAAAAAAAAAGAGTTGCATTCTGTACTGACTGAGCCAGCCAGGTCCCCCTAACGCACATAATTTTTTAATGGATTTTTTTTCATTAAAAATTTTTCCTAAATATCTATGCTCTTACTCTTGAAAGTCTAGTTTTTATATAATGCACATAAAAGTTATTAATTATTGTATGCTCCTTTGAAGGCTTGAAAATAATTGTCAAAATAATCATTAATTTCTTTCATTCTATTTTTCTGTCTTGCCAAAATAGGTAGCAAAAGATATGGCAGCGGCTGCTGTAAGATGCATCAGAAAGGAGATTAGGGATCTTTATGTTAACATCCAACCTGTTCAGGAACCTAAAGACCAAGCCTTTGGCAATGGAAATGGAATAATGTGAGACAATACACTTTTTCCTGGGTACTGATTGAGAGCTCTGAAATAATTATCCTGTTTAAGTGAAAGATCTGTAGTTTTTCTCTTGAAATAGTACAGTTTTAAAAAGGCATATTTTTAAGGACATTCCTACCTAAAACAGCAGTATGATGAATTAAGACCATTATTTTATTCAGAATTTTTCTCTGGGTATGGTTTGCTTTTCATTACGTTTTAAGAGTTCTTTCACTCTTAAGCTAGCTCTTAAACTAATCAGAAGTTAGTCTCTGAAGCTGATCCTAAGAGAGACATTTCCAGTTGTTTTTCTGTACCTCAAATGTGAAGTCCATTGACTTGTAAATGTTAGATCTGGCAAAGATCTATTTAGAAAATAATTATATTAATTTAATTAGGAGTTATTGATTTAAATATAAAAATGCTTTAATCTTTTGAAGTATGAGAGTGTCTCTTGTGGATAAAAAGTATCTTTCAGAGTTTCTATTAAAGGATTTAAATGCATGTCCTACATTTGATAGTTCTATCTAAAAACTATAAAACAGGGTACTTGGGTGGCTCAGTGGGCTAAGCATCTGCCTTCGACTGAGGTCATGATCCCAGGGTCCTGAGATGGAGCCCTGCATCAGGCTCCCTGCTTGGTGGAATGCCTGCTTCTCCCTGTCTCTCTGCTGCTGCTCCTGTTTATGCTCTCTCTCTCTCTCTCAAATAAATAAAATCTTAAAAAAAAATAAAAGTAAAAACTAAAGCAAAACCAAACATTTCTGTAGAAAGATCTTTCCTTTTTTTAATTGAAGTGTAGTTGGCATTGAGGTGTATAATATAGTGATTTGACAATATGTTATGTTTTGCTCACCACGAATGCAGCTTCCATCTGTCACCTTATGATGCCATTACAATACCATGGACTGTATTCCCTATGCTATGCCTTTCATCCCTGTGGCTTACTCATTCCATAACTGGGAACCCTGTATCTCCCACTCCCCTTCTCCCATTTTGCCATCCCCCATCCCTTCCCCTTTGACAACCCTCAGTTTGTCCTGTATTTATGGATCTGTTTGGGCTTTTGTTTTTTAGATTCCACATATAAGTGAAATTGTGTGGTATTTGTCTCTCTTTGTCTGACTTATTTCACTTAGCACACAAATGGCAAGATCTCATTTTTTATGGCTGAATAATACTCTATTGTGTATATACATACCACATCTTTAGCTATTCCTCTATTAATGGACACTTGAGTTGCTACTGGCTTTGTAATTATTGGTAGATACATACTTATTGCCCTTTTGTTAATTGTTTTCTGGTTGTTTTTGTAGTCCTCTGTTTCTCTCGTGTTCTTCTCTTGCTCCCTTTGTGATTGATGACTTTTGGTAGTATTCTTTCTCTTGGTGTTTTCTTTATTTTCTGTGTACCAACATTTTAGTTTTGTGGTTTCCATGAGGTTCATATAAAACATCCTAAGTATATAGCAGTCTATATTAAGGGAGTGGGAGAGCCTGAGTGGGGAGAGAGGCAGAGGAAGGGGGAGAGAGAGATCCCAAGCATACTCTGCCCTGAGCTTAGAGCCCCATATAGAGCTTGATCTCCTGACCCTGAGTTGGTGACTGAAATCAAGAGTCAGATGCTCAACACACTGAGCCACCCAGGTGCCCCTCATAAAATACTTTATAGTGTAGTAGAAATGGTATCTTATTGTGGATGGCAGAACTTCAGGGAGAGTCATTCCTTGCATGTGAATCGATTAGAATCTAGTGTGACTTCTTGTTGGAAGTGCTGAAGAATACTGATGCTCTGATGAAGTTGGACTATGCTAGTTGTGCCGCTCCCTATATAAAGAATTTCACTTTTGGCAATTTACTAAATAGATCTAATTCTACATACTTAATAATCACTATTCCACTGTATTGTATTTGCATGTAATTTCAGAATATATCATAGATAGTAATACTTTCTTTTTTTCCTATATAGCATTATTGCTGAGACATCCACCGGCTGTTTGTTTGCTGGCTCATCGCTTGGTAAACGAGGTACGGATAAATGAATGGGGGTCCACAATTTCCAGTGCTAGTATAAAATTTTTTAATTATCTGTTAGGATTTGAATGTTATAGCATGATTGATGTTAAGTATAAAAAGATATGGTTAATAGATTATGTTTTAGAGTCAGTTAGATATTCAGTCTTTCTGCCAACTTTATACTTAGAAAAATTTCAAAATTATAGAAAAGTTGAACGGCTAATGAACATCCATCCACTGTTCTCCAAGACTTACCAGTAGTGAACTTTTAGCTGCAAGTTTGTGAATTTCTGAACTACTTCAATGTAAGTTGCAGATACTGTCTTACCCTTGAATAGTGTAGCACGGATGTCCGGAGAGTAATACCTAAGTAATCACAATAGCATTTTACAACCAGAGAATTTGTCTGTTATATTCAGATGTAACCAGTTGTCTCCAAAATATTTTTTAGAGCAGTGTTTTTGGTTTTTTGACCATTCAGCTAATTGGTCATGTCTACTTAATTTCTTTTCTTTTTTTTTTTTCTTTTTATTTTTTATTAACATATAATGTATTATTAGCCCCAGGGGTACAGGTCTGTGAATCACCATACTTAGTTTCTTTCCTACTACAGAATAGTTTCACCTTGCTTTTTCTTTCATGATACTGACATTTTGAAAAGTCCAGGTCATTTTCTCATAGGATTTCCCACAATTTGGTTTTGTCTGATTGTCTCATGATTAGATATATTCAGGTGAAACATTTTTTGTAGGAATAGGTGACTATGTGCATTCCTTTGTATCATAACAGGGTAGGTGATAATGTCAGTTTGTCTTTTATTGATAAAGCTGGCTGTGATCACTTGGTTAAAGCAATGTCTTCCAGGTCTGTTGGCTATAAATCCTTTCCCTTTTTAAAAGTAATAAAGTCATCTAGGATAATACTTTGAGACCATTTGATTATCTTATTCCTCTACAGCTTTCATGCAGTGGTTTTAGTGTCTATTGGTGAATCTTCCCTGCATTAGTTATTACATTGGTGATTTCAAAAAACTGAATACTTTTGTGAAAGGGAAGTGTAGTTAAGATTTAGTATATTTGGGAGAGGAGATACATGTATACATTGGATAGTAATATTTGAAGTTACTTTTGCCACTGAGGTCACTTCTAGTTGGACTCCTTGTTACTTGTGTGGTAGCTGCTTACTTTATTGCTGCTTTGTAGATCTTTAAAAGGTACTTACTCTTGCAGTTCTGTTTAACCACATTTATTACTGCGGAAAATAAAAAATTTCAGGTAAATCTTAGTCTGCTCACTTGGTAGATGTAGATACCAGTTGGGTATCAGATCTTATGAACATAATGGAATAAGTAAAATCATAATGACATAATGAATATGACATAACTGAATTCTATTTAAAACTGTGCTATATAAAGTGTGATTGGTGGACCGCAGTGTATCAGCATCATCTCAGAATTTGTTTGAAATACAAGTTTGGTGGTTTATTTCATACCTATCAAATTAAAATCTCTGGAATTTGGGCCCAAGAATCTGTTTTAACAAGCTCACTGGAGCCATCAGAAAAGATGAATACCCAACTTTTGCATCAACATGGATAGGACTGGAGGAGATTATGCTGAGTGAAATAAGTCTAGCAGTGAGAGTCAATTATCATATGATTTCACTTACCTGTGGAGCATAAGGAATAACACGGAGGACATTGGGAGATGGAGAGGAGAAGGGTGTTGGGGGAAATCGGAGGGGGAGACAAACCATGAAAGACTGTGGACTCTGAGAAACAAACAGAGTTTTAAAGGGAAGGGGGTGGGGGGATGGTGGGTATTAAGGAGGGCACATGTTGCATGGAGCACTTGGTGTTATATGCAAACAATGAATCATGAACACTACATCAAAAACCAATGATGTGTTGTATGGTGACTAACATAACACAATAAAAAATAAATAAGTAAGTAAATAAATTTGGAAAAAAAACAAGCTCACTGGATACTTCTGACGTACAATGAAGTTTGAGAAGTAGTGATCAAAAATACATTTAGAGTATGCCAATTACTTGTTAGATATGGGGAGGAATCAACATGGGTAGTGAACAACATTGATTCTTCCCTGTACCTAACAGTCTTGAGAAAGCAAAGATAATGAAAAATATAAAGCAGGGACTAGAATCCCGTGTAATATGTGATAAGTGCTGGACAGACATTGGGTAGAATATGAGTTCATTGGGTACCAAGATGTGCCAGGTAGTGTATTCTGTGGTCATAGTGGAAGAGCCACTGTCCTGCTTCCTGGCTTAGTCTGGCAGAGGAGACAGGACAGTACGATTTTGCTATTCCCGGGGTACCATAGGAACACAGGGGAAGAACAGCTAATTCTCCTTTGGGGGCTGATTGACTCCAAATCTGGCTTCTGCCATTCAGCGATCCTCCAAAGGGTTCTATAGATAAGTAGAAATTAGCCAGATGACAAAGTGAGCTAAGGAGGAAGGACACGGGACAGTGCTGACATAAAAGAATTGTATTCTCTTTTTAGGCAGTACAACCAAGTATGACAGATACAGGATCTGGAGTGGGGGAGTGGAGATGAGGTTAGAGAGGTTTACAGAGGCCAGATGTTGAAGCACTTCATAGGCCATGGAAAGGACTTTGAGTTTCATCATGAAAACATAAAGATTTTACAGAGGAATGTAATATCAGATCTTTAGAAGGATAATTCTGATAGATACGTGGAGGATAAGAAGAAAACCATTTTGGAGGCAGGAGGACAAGACTGTTGTAGCTGTTCAGGTCAGAAATGGTGAGGGCCTATACGAAGGAAAGCGGTGACTGGGACTAGAGAGGGGAGTTCCGATAACAAGGGTATTAGGACGGGGAGTAGATATTTGGTGACCAGTTGCATATGGGAAGTGAGGAAGACTAGCTTGGCTAACTGGAAACATTTACAAATTGTGATATAGGAGGTCGAGTTAGTTTGCCAACGTAGACGATAGTTTTAGATATGTTGCATTGAGATTGTAAAGCGACCAGGACTCTGTTATCAGCAACACCTAGAATGAACTTTGCCGGCCAGCTCTGAAAAATGTCTACTATTCCATCAACACTTTTTCTTACTTTGTCATATGAGACCACTTTTACTTTGAAGTTGTCTTTGGACAATACAGTTTCAGAGTGCACAGTACTCATTTCTAGAGTTATAACAGAAGGAGGGAATGGATGATAGGGCAACATACTTGCTCAGAGTGACTGACTCCTGCTGGTGCTCTCCCTTGTTTCCTAGCAGGCATAGATGTCAAATGAGATGTCATTAGTTAATGTCAAGGCAGCTTGGGGTCTTATCGCTCAGCCTAGGTCGCATATATATTTAAGGATATCAGAGAGAATGTCGTAGCTTGCATTGTTCCCCTTCATTTCTGGTGGAGAAAATGTCCCCTTTCATTTCTGATTGAAATTAACTGGAACATTACCAGACCCTGAATGCTAACATCTAAGAGTTATTACCAGAAGCAACATTAGCTGCTTGTCCATGCCATTGGTTGTGGTTGAAACAGTAATGTGTAAACTAGTCATTTTTCACTGTCTCAGTCACTAAAACTAATTTGACCTTTATTTCCTTATCTATTGAGTGAAAGACTTAGCCTGGAGAATCTCTCAAGTCCTTCCAGCTATAACATTCTTTGATATAGCAAAAGTGCAATTTGGTTTTGTGTGAGAGTCCTGGGGCTTTGGATGGAGGCAGTGTGTTTTAACAGAGCACCAGACTGAGAATGAGAGGACGGAATATTCAGTCCCGCCATGATTCTGCATGGCAACTCTGGACTCTCCTTTCCTGAAAAATGAGACTGGACCACTAACTGTATGTGAGGATCTCTTCCAACTTTATATGATGGCAGCATGGACAGGATATATTTTGTCTTTACATTGTTGTGTATTCTTTGCTTGCTCTTGTTTTTCAGTTATGTTCTTTAAACATTTTTTTTTTAATTTTAATTTTAATTTATTTTTTTTTTAGAGGGAGAGAGAGAGTGAGTGGGGGAGAGGAGCAGAGGGAAAGGGAGAGAGAGAATCTTAAGCAATATGCTCCATCTCACAACCCTGAGATCATGACTTATGCTGAAATCAAGAGTCGGACGCTTAGCCGCCTGAGCTGCCCAGGTGCTGCTAAGTTAGTTATGTTCTTTGCTATGGTGGCCCAGTGGTCAGCTAAGATGACTTGTGCCTCTGGTTAATCAGTCCCTGTTTCCTGTGTGTGGAAATCACCCAGGTTAGAGTAAGCACTTTCCTTCCCTCCTTCAGTATGTGTGGTAATTCATGGCATCCCTCTAATGTCCTAAAATCAATCCTTTGGCCTTCTCTTTTTAATCTATAACCATTTTGTAATATTGTCCTTTTTATAAGCTAGAAAACACCCAAATCACTGAATGTGAATTTTAATTTGCTGTTACAAACCATCAAAATTGAGACCTTTTTAAGAAATACGCAAAATACTAGATGATTTTTGTCCATAGAAAAGCATTAACATTTCAGAGGAAATTAGGGTTTTGCTCTTTTGTGAAGAATAGTACTAATAAACAGATTTCTCATATATACTTCATTTTGTTGAGTTGCCACAGACCTCTAGTAATAGCTGGTAATGATGTAGATCCACTTGTACCGTTATTCATTATCAAGGCAGCTGGGTGAGAGGGAGTGCGAACAGCTCTGGGAAATACTTCACCGCTTGGCAGAGAAATCTTAGCCCATCTGCTGCTCACTAATACTGCCAAGCCAGAAATTCTTTCCTTCTCCCTCATCCTCTGTGCAAATTTTAGCCATTCTTCAAGAACTCACATTGAGTCCTTTATGCTCCATGAAACATTCTCTAATTGTTCTAGAACCTATAGTCTTTTCCTTTTCTGAACTTTCATTGGGGATATAGTTTATACCTTACAGTTTAGTACCTGCTTATCCTCTGATTCTCTAATATATGAGTATTTTCTTATGTTGCCTTACCAAAGGAACCAGTTACTATTACTTAGTGGTGGGACACACATACTAGGTACTCAGTATTAACTTATTATTAATAGTTTATAATGAACCAGTCATGGTAATATGTGCTTTATAAATATTACCTCTAATACCTGTAACAACTTTGCAGCTTTTATCATCTCCATTTCCATCTCCACTTGGAAGAGGTTGAGTAGTTGAGATTCATACCACATGTTCCAAGTCACTTCATTCAGTTATGTACTTGACTGATGGATATTGTGAAGATATTTATTATATATAGTAACCATTGTAAGGAAAACTAGTTAAAATTTTGAAAATTCCACTTTTCTGGGAAATCTTACTGAGGCATATATGTAATCAAATGAATTTCCAAATATAAAATAGAAATAAAAACCTACCACATTCTCATGCCTTAAAAGACATTTTTATTTGTAGCCAGGGGCTTCTTCTGGTTTAAAGTAAATACTTTAAAAGAATCATTTGAGGGGGATCTGGGTGGCTCAGTCGACTAAGCAGCTGACTCTTGATTTCAGCTTGGGTCATGATCTCAGGGTCCTGGGATCCAGTCCTGGGTCAGGCTCTGTGCCCAGCAGGGATTCTGCTTGGGATTCTCTCTCTCTCTCCCTCTGTACCTCCCCTGCTCATTCTCTCTTTCTCTCAAATAAATATACAAATCTTTAAAAAAAATCATTTGATATTCTACTACTTTTGACAGCCTTATTTTGTATTCAGCATTGTATAAAGATTTGGGGCATGTGGAGAAGCAGGGAGTAGGGGATGGCGATAAATATTCTGTCTTATTTTCAAAATAAGATAATGCCTGTTTAAATCTTAAAGGAATAAAATTTTACAATATTTAATATGAGAATTTTTTTGATATGAGAATTTTTATCTGTTCTTCCTTAGATGAAAATTAATTCTGACTTTTAAAAAATCCTTTAGTTCTAATAGAATTGCCTGCAGACTAATTATAACACATATAAACTGCAAATTTAAAATTTTGAAGTTGGGGCATAGTATTATGGGATCATAACTTGGTTATAAATTGGTTTCATAATTTGTACTTTTTTTAAAAAATTTTTAAAGATTTATTTATTTATTTTGAGAGAAAGTGTACAAACGGAAGGGGCAGAGGAGAAAGAGAGACAATCTCCAGCAGACTCCATGTTGAGTGCAGAGCCCCATGTGACCCCGAGATCATGACCCCGAGATCATGACCTGAGCTAAAACCAAGAATCAGACACTTAACCAACTGAGCCACCCAGTCGCCCCTCATAATTAGTACTTTTAAAACAGGGCCAAAGCAGCCTGGTTTTTCCTCCACTAGGTTCATTTAAAGATACAAATGATTTGCCTGTGCTAAGCTCCCAGAAGACTAAGTATTTTAAAGGTCTTATCCTAAAAATTGCATTGGGTGAATGCAGAGGCCTAAAAAAATGTTATACCAGTGCTAACTGGGATATATTAATTCAACTTTCTGCCTCTTCATAATTTAGTTTTTTCCCATCATGTCTGTCATAGGTGTAAATGCGGACAAGGTTGGAATTGAAGCTGCTGAAATGCTCTTAGCAAATCTCAGACACGGTGGTGCTGTGGATGAGTATCTGCAAGACCAGGTAAGCATGCTTGCAGAAGAGAGACCTTGTAGATCCAGAACTTTATCATCATCATCATCTTCTCCGGTAGCGAGTGGTGCTTTTCCATCCACAGATTGTTTGGGCAGAGCTTCAGCCAGTCTTCTTAAACTAGTCAGACTGTCTGCACCAAGTTGGTTTAAGATACTGGGTAGCATTTCTGTCAGTTGCTTTGTCTCAGCATGGCCTGTAATGGTGAAAGTGTTTGCTGCCAGCGATGCCTGAACTTTGGGGTTGTTAAAGTGGATCACTGTTCCTTGGTTTGTGAACATATTCACTTCTTCAATACCAGAGATATTGTTTACCCCTAACTTCTTTAAGGAGAACTGAAGTTTTTTATCATCTGCTGTAGCAGTTCTATGAACCACCCTCTTCTTTTGGCGAGCAGTTCCTTTCCCACCAATGCGCACTTGTGCTTGCAGTTTGGCGAGTTTCTCCTGGTTCATGATAGTTTCTTTCATCTTGTTGGAGCGGAAATGGGACCGCATGGGGAACTAGGGTTGGAGCTCAGGGGGTCTCAGGTGGACCAGCTGAGATAGGTCTGAATATAAATTTTAATCATTGACTTAATCATTGACTAATTGACATGTCCTAGTTCCAGTTTTTAAATGTTCTGGAATTACATACCTCACATTTCAGTTTTCAGCTTGACCTGGCTACAGCATTTGGCCCAACGGATCGCTCTTTCCTTCTTGAAATATTTTCCTCACGTGCTTTCTTTTTTTAATTTTTAAATTTTTTAGAGTCGGTAGTGGGTGCAGAGGGAGAGGGAAAGAATCTTAAGCAGGCCCACACCGAGGACAGAGCCCGACACGGGACTGGATCTCACAACCCTGAGATCATGATCTGAGCCAAAATCAGGAGTTGTATGCTGAACCAGCTGAGCCACCCAGACACCCCTCTCACTTGCTCCCTGAAACATTATTATCTTTCTTTTCTCCCTGGCTGTGTATTCTAGTCCTTTTGCTAGTTTGTTATTACTATTGTTTTCATCTTCTCAACTTCTAAATTTTGGAGAATCCCTAGGCTTAGGCTCATGCATCTTTTCTGTATCTATATTCACTTCCTCAGTTGTTTTGTCCAGTGTCACAGCTTACGTACCATCTGTATACAAACAGCTCCCAAATTTATATCATTGGCTCAGGCTTTTCTCCTTAACTCCAAATTCATATCCCTTGTACCTATCAGTATTTTCACTTGGATGTGTCATAGACCTCTGAAACTTAACATATCTACTTACATGGAGAGATACTGGTGAATGTTTCCAAGTAAGATCTTTTTATGGTCCACTGTCTTAATAGATTTTCTTTTTTTCTACCACACCTTTTTCTCCTTAATCTCAAATCAGCAATCTTTATTTAAAAATATACTCTTCAGGATTTCTTAACCAGTTTCTTCTTTCTTTCTTTCTTTCTTTTTTTTCTTTTTTAAGATTTCATTTTTAAGTAATCTACACTCAGTGTGGGGATTGAACTCACAACCCCAAGATCAAGAGTTGAATGCTTCTCTGAGCCAGCCGGGCGCCACCCCCCACCCACTGCTTTAACTAGTTTTTAAAGACAATTTCCCTTGTTTCTAGTCTTTTCTTACTCTGGTGTACTCTATACTCCCAGTAATTCTGTATTAGTGTATTTTTTTACCTGTTAAAATGTAATTTTAGAGAGTGGAAGAAGTTTGTCATATTCCAGCTTGTAGAGACAGTTGGTCTGATTAAATAGATTAGCTTTTAACTCTATATGTTATTCTTTTTTTTTTTTTTTTTTTTTTTTTTTTTTTAAATATGGAACGCTTCACGAATTTGCGTGTCATCCTTGCGCAGGGGCCATGCTAATCTTCTCTGTATCGTTCCAATTTTAGTATATGTGCTGCCGAAGCGAGCACTCTATATGTTATTCTTAAACAGTAATTTTAGAAAACCTATGTTAACAACTGCTGCTAAGCATTTCTCTATGATACCACAGACTGTAGGTGACACAAGTTTTCTATCATCTTCAGAATGATAATAGAAAGAAGTAGAAATTCATTTAGCTCTTTTGATTTCTAATAGTATTTTCATGTGGTAAGGAGTAGAATTTTAACTTCAAATACTAGTAAATGTGTGAAATTTTTCTCCTTTGTTCTTTTTTTTAATAGCTAATCATTTTCATGGCATTAGCCTGTGGAGTTTCCAGAATAAAAACAGGACCAGTTACACTCCATACACAAACGGCTATACATTTTGCTGAGCAACTAGCAAAGGTGAGTATTCATTCCATTAACGAGAGTAATTGATTTTTACTGTAGCCAGTTTTGAGTCAGGTTGTAGTAGACAGAAAGTTTAATGATAATCATAATTCCTGTCACTCACCTAGTCCTTCCCGTGTAGCAGACATTGAGCTAACTCAGCAATTTACTTGCATCATCTTATTCTGCATAAGCATTTTATTATTTATTTAAAGATTTTATTTCTTTATTTGAGAGAGAGAGAGAGCAAGCACAGGCAGGGGGAAGGGCAGAGGGAGAAGAAGAAGCAGGCTCCCCACTGAACAGGGAGCCCAATGCGGGGCTCGATCCTAGGACCCTGAGATCATGACCTGAGCCAAAGGCAGAGGCTTAACTGACTAAGCCACCCAGGCTCCGCATATTTACTTATTTGTAAGGATTCATTTACTTATTAGAGAGAGCACAAGAGCTAGGGGGAGGGGCAGAGGGAGAAGGAGAGAGAATCTCAAGCAGACTCCCTGCCAAGTGTGGAGCCCGACAGGGGCTCAATCCTAGGACCCCAAGATCACAACCTGAGCCGAAATCAAGAGTCATACACTCATGAACCATCCAGGTGCACCTCTGCATAACCACTTTAGATGGCTGTTTATTAGTATTCCCATTTTCCATGGGAATAAAGTAAAGTAGAGGGATTCAATTAATTGCTCAAGACCATATAGTTTCTTAGTGGCAGAACTGTACTTTGAGTAAACCCAGGAAAGCATACATCAGACCCCACATGTGGTACTGCCTTACAGAGTAAGGATGTTTTGGTGAGAACTATGAAATCAAATCATAAGGGATTTATAATTGGCCATAAACTTAAATATTTATGTAATAATTTAAATGTTTCATTTTCTCATGATTCTGTGGTAGAATGGAATATTTGCTGAAATTTTCATACCAGCCCTCTTAACCTTTATAAGACTAAATTTACAGTTTTCAGTGAAATAAGATTTAGTATTGTACCTTTTTTAAAAAAATGACTTTTATGGTATCTTTTTTTAAAAAGTGACTAACACGTTTATCTCATCTGGAACTAATATAATTTCTTTATAGAAAATTTGAAAAATAAGGGGGAAAAAAAGTGCCATATTCCCTTTTGCTAGTAAAACCACTGTTGACCACTAGGTATTTTCCTCTTAAAAGTGTTTTCTCTTTGTACTTTTTTTACACTTAATGCATACAGCTTCATTTCTTGCCTTTTCCGATAACTTTGCATAGTTCCGTTTTGCTATAGTCTTTGTAATTTCATGAAGTGATATAAAATTTATGTCAGAATTTTATGAAGATGCTGACCTTAAGTAGTTTTAAAAATTATAAATCATACTGTTTTTAAAAAAAAGCCACTATAGACGTGTACTAAGCACAAAGTCACTGTTGCCCTACTCCCTCCCGTTTATTTGTACGATTATTAATAACATGGGACATAGATAAAGGGCACCTGGGGGGCACAGTCAGTTAAGCGTCCATCGCTTGGTTTTGGCTCAGGTTTTGATCTCACGGTTGTGAGATCGAGCCCCACATCAGACTCCACACTCAGTAGAGTCTGCTTGAGATTCTCTTTCCCTCTCCCTCTGCCCTTCCTGCTTGTGCTCTTTCTCTCTCTCTGTTTCTAAAATAAATAAGTCTTTAAAAAAAAAAAGAAAAGAAAAAAGCTTAGATAAATTTTGGTTCAATTGTAGGAAAAGGCTAAGAGGAATTAAAGGCAAATTATATTTGATGTCAAGAGATCGTTAGCTATATTTTTTATTTTTCCATTAATGCTGTATTTGTAATTGCTGTCTTTCTTTGTGGACTATGATCTCCTTGAGAGTAGGGACCAAGTTGTATTCATTTGATCTTCCGTTTTATAGTGCTTTGCATATAATAAACACTGACATGTTATTTGAAGTGAAAAGTACTGTGACCTGGCATTTATAGCTCTGGTTTCTTGTTCAACTTTGTTGTCTTGTAACTGAGGGACTTTGGGTGAGCTGCTTTATCTTTCTGTGCCTCTGTGCAGATAATTGATCTGTAAAATCAGAGACTGGTGCATAGTCCCTTAAGACTCCTTCCAAATCTAAATTTTCGTAGTTTTTAATATGTCTGTGTATAGGTTAGAAATGGTTTCCTTGACTGTTCCTATGTTTCATGTTTATATAATGCTTATAGTGTGAAAAAAATACATATGCATTTATAATTACATAAATAATTTGGCTATATAGCTCAGAATTCAGTGTGTATTCTTTCAGCAATAATTTTCAGTATTACTGTGTATCAGTACACTGCCACATAAAACTGAAACTGGAATAATTTGTGAATATTATTATTTGACAGGGCCCAGAGTGATGGTTTTCAAATGGTGTTTCATAGAATCCTAAGGTTTTAGGCACCCTTGAAATCTCTCTGCTACAAATTAAACCCACTCAGTTGTTTTGATTTTGATTGTTTTGTTAGAATGAACACAGTAGCTCTAAAAAAAAAAAAACATTTCCAGAATACAGTGATGGAGATCATATATTTCAAAGCCAAACTTGAATTAGTTAACAAGTCAAAAATAACACTGTTAAGCCAATAAAGATGAAGAGCCTCCCCCCACCTTCCTTCTCTGAACTAGATTTTTTTTTAATAGCATACTTAGGGAATTAAATTGGCAAGAAAAATTTGAGGGAAATTGAAAACTTGATACTTGACAAAATAAGAGGAGTATAAATGCTTCAGTGCCCTGTTTTAGAAAAAATTTAGGAAGTAGGTAGTGAAGGTATATTACGGTTAACAGTTGAGATTTTAAAAATGATAATTGACTAGCCTACAGATATCCTGGGATTTTGATTCAGTGGTTACGGAGTGGCTATACATTCTGGCAGAACTGCACAAGCATTACTACTGAACAAGAGTCATGGTTCTGGAACAAAATATTTTATATCCAGGCTACTGAATTTCTCATGAGTCATTTGATCTTTGTGCCTCTAGCTGCTTCAATAAAATGAGTTAGATATTAATTACCTGACTTTTTAAGTAGGATTTGTGGGCTCTCCTTTCATCCCTCCTCATATTACTTATATACTAAACACTTCTCTGGTTTCAGGCTAAATTCTCTGTGAAGAAATCAGAAGATGAAGAAGATGCATCTAAAGACACTTATATTATTGAGTGCCAAGGAATTGGAATGACAAATCCATATCTATAGGGTATTTGCCTTTTAAATAATACCTCAATGATGTATTGCACTAATTCGTAAATACTAGAAAACAATGAATAAGAAGTAACTTATTAAAGAACCTGACATAAGCATGGAGATGAAGTACAGAGTATTGTAGATTTGCTGAGAATTCTTCCTGAATCCCTGAATGTCCTCCTGAGATAAGGACAAGGAAATAAAAGAGCTGATGGATGTGTATGATAGCTGATTTCAGTATTAAAGTATTGAAATACAGTATTCTTTCCACCTGAAGTGTGTTTTTCTTCTTATTTAATAGATTAAGTCAGGGATGTAGATTTGGTCTGTAATTTGGGACTCATTCTAATCACTTTACCAAAACCTTATGTAAAGTACGATGAGAAAACTTTTTGAACAAGTACTTGTTGTGTCAACAATAACATTTAATAAGCATTTTATCATTCAAATTATGTGTACCTTCTTTACAACGGGCATTTGATAAATATTGATTTTGAATCTGTGGAATGTTTTGAAATCAAACAATGAGGATTGCAAAATTTGAACCCTAGTAAATTTGTCCAAATTTTCAATCTTGGTATGTTTTTGTTTGGCTTTCAAAACATTCAACAGACTCAAAATCTAATTAAAAGATAATTGAGCACCTTTAGAACAGAGTGTGCCTTTCATCACACTCTATTATCTTATACCTAGTCGGCTTCTGCATTTAGATTACTTCCTGGTTGCTGCAGGCAGTTGAGGTTGTGACTTAGATGAAACTGGTTTGGTGTTATCAGCTAATTATGCTGTCCTGTGATACAGTGAGGAAGTCTTTTAAACTTGGTTCTGTTTTGGACTTTATCCAGGGAGGATTAAAACAGAGTCCAAGATATGGATCCCGGGGATGGCATTATAGTACATTCAGAAAGTTCTGAATTAGTCTGTAAAGAACAGTGTAATGAAAAACATTACTCCCGTGTATATAGTCATGATTATGATATCTGTGATTTGTGTGGCTTCAGATGGTTGGGTTGAATTTGCTCTAAAGATGTGATGATAGTATCACTTGCTGACTATGTTGTCATGGAGTAGATAAATTTTATGAGCTCATCTCTATAACAAATGAGATGTGGAGTGTCTTTCTATGTTAGAGTAAAGCTGTACTTTTAGTGTAGTTTTTGGAGGGATTGTGATAAATTTGATGGGTCTTTAGGGTAACATGACCCTTGCTGCTTCTGGCAAGGCATGTGGCAGGGTTAAATAGGAGGCTGGAACACAGAAATTGGGAATTTTGGAGGTGCCTGGGTGGCTCAGTCTGTTAAGCGACTGCCTTCGGCTCAGATCATGATTCCCGGGGTCCTGGGATCGAGCCCCATGTCAGGGTCCCTGCTTAGCAGGAAGTCTGCTTCTCCCTCTCCCTCCACTCCCGTTCTCTCTTGCGTGCCCACTCTCTCTCTGTCTCTCAGATAAATAAAATCTTAAAAAAAATGAAATTGGGAATTTTGTAATGAGAGATTTAAGATCAGCTGTGTACATGATGAGTTTATGATTAATCTTGGCTTCGGTGCGTCATTGTTTTTGAGCCTCAGCTCAGGTAAAATGAAGGTGGGACTGCAAAGAAATTTTTGCAAAGTCCTAGAAGTGATTTGAATTTCTATTTATTTTTCCCAAAGAAAATTGTTTTTCTCTTTTTTCCTCCCTCTCATTGTTGGTTTTATTTTTTTCTTTTATAATCTTAATAATGCTATGTGCGTTTTCTTTACTAACTCTGTTAGTTTGTTGTTGCCAATCACTCTACCTTTGTAATTTGATTTCTGTTGTTGTCTTGATGCCTTCCTGTTTTACCTATTTATTTATTTAAAGTTTATTTATGTTTTTAGTTCTCTCTACACCCAACTTGGGGCTCGAACTCAGGACCCTGAGTCAACATGTTCTTCCCAATAAGCTAGCCAGGCACCTCCTTCCTGTTCTTTTTATATTTACTTTGCTTATATGCTATTATTCACTATCCATTAAGCTCCTGCAATGTGCTAGTCATAGTGCTAGGCAGGGCTGGCAGTAATGTTGGGGAAGACAGACTGTTGTCCCTGAGTTGGAAGTTGTATTTCTGTTTCTACTTCTGTGTTTAAAAGTCTCTTTCAGATATTCCTTTTTTCTGTTTTTTAAGACCTCTTAATACAAGTAATTTTGTTGATTTGGTGCTATATGTACAGTGGTCGTTAAGAATATTTTTTAAACCAGTAGCCTTCAAGTCATTTGAAGTTTCACAGAGCCTTCCCTTGAATTTCAAGTTTGGAGATGACAGTAGTTTTTTGTTTCTAAATTTCTCTGTTAAAATACATACTTCCTCCTAAAATTGAGTTGCCTGCTGTCAAAGACGGACTTTGCAGGTTCTCCTTTTTTAGCTTCTTTCTCAAAACTACCATTTTACTCTTTACAAAAGAAAAGTGTATTTTTTTAATCCATCCTATTTTTACAACAGTGCATTCCCCAGAGTATAAGAAAATCTCCAAGGCACCAAATAAAGGGACAATTTGAAATAATTAGTCTCTGAAAATCCTATTCAAACTAAGATATAAACTTGCATCTTATTTTATATATTTGCATGATTTTAAGTAAGGAGGTGAAAGCATCAGTGTTTACTTCCTACAGATCAACCTTACATCTTTAAATAAAACATTTTTCTGATTGTTAGGAGAAATATTTTCATTAGCTTTGCCAGAGGCTACTAGAAAGTTTGAATCTGCTTTTTGTTTTTTTAAAACTTTGGGAGTTTATTGCTTAGTAGGAATTATCAGTTACTTCTTTGCTTTCTATTCATTCCTACCATATGGAGTGTATTTTAGCATCTCTACATTTTTAACATTCTGTAAACATGCACATAATTATTAATATGTAGATTTTAAGCTCCACACTTGCTCAATAACCTGTTTTGCAATTGATTTCTGGTGAGCTCTGCTTCATCTCAGTACCACAGATACATGATCTAATTTTTTTTAAAAGAGCATCAATCTGGAGTGACTGTTTGGCTCAGTCAATAGAGCATGTATCTTGGGGTTGTGAGTTCAAGCCTCACGTTGGGCATAGAGCTTGCTTTAAAAAAAAAAACAAAACAAAACCAGCACCGGGGAGCCTGGGTGGCTCAGTCAGTTGAGTAGATGACTCTTGATTTAGGCTCAGGTTATGATCTGAGGATGGTGAGACCAAGCCCTGAGTCGGCCTTGTGCTGAGTGTCAAGCCTGCTTGGGATTCTTTCTCCCTCTTCCTCTGCCCCTCCCTCCTCTCTCTTTCTCTCTCTCTTTCTCTCAAATAAATAAATCTTTATTTTTCATTTATTTAGTTTTATTTTATTGATTTATTTGAGAAAGTGAGACAGAGAGAAAAGTGCATGAGCAGGAGGAGGGGCAGAGGGAGAGGGAAAAGGAGGCTCTGCGCTGAGCTGTAATCCTAATTCGGGATTCTATCCCAGGACCCCAGGATCAGACCTGAGCTGAAGGCAGATGCTTAAGTGACTGAGCCACCTAGGAGGCCCTAAATAAATCTTAAAAACAAAACAAAAAAACCTAGCATTCAATCTCATTAAGAGATCTACATCCATTAAATTTTACTTTTATATTCAAAACACGTTTGTAATGCTTACCTTTATAGTAATATGAATTGTAATTAATCAAGCCTGGAGAAATTTAAAACACTTTTAAGAGTCTTTTGTTCACTGAATGTTTTAAAGCAATGCAAATTAATATGCATATTTGTATTGCAGAGAAATAGGACAAGGTGAACTTTTAAGCATAAAAATATAAAATTATGAGAGAATTGGAATGTGTTTCTTTTATTGGAGATAGTGGATATCAGTCCAGTGGACAAATTTGAAAGTGATGCAATAGTTTTATTTGAAAATGGCCATATTCATAAAATGAAATGAGATTTTTTGCTATAACTATTGAAACTTAGGATGAAAAATTTTGATGCCCAGGTAACTGGTAAAAGATTATTTCTCTATATATCCGTGAGGGTATTTCCAGAAGAGATCAGCATCTGATTTGGTGAAATGGGTAAAGCAGAGGATCCTTCCCAGTGTGGCAGGCCTTATCTAACCCACTGAAGACCTGAATAGAACAACAGGGCAAAGGAAGGTTGAATTCCCTCTCTGCCTAACTGTTGGCCTCAGGTCATCAATCTTCTCCTGTCCTTAGTGCTCTTAGTCCTTAGGCCTTCTCATCTAGACTGGAATCTCCACCATTGGCTCTTTAGCTCTCAGGCCTTTGAACTACACCACTGGCTTTCCTGGGTCCCCAGTGCGTAGATGGCAGATCGTGGGACTTCTCAGCCTCCATAAATCTCTCTCTTTCTCCTTTGTACATGTGTGTATAAGTTTCTCTGGAGAAACGTGTACAGTTTCTCTGGAGAACCCTGACTAATGCAACTGGTGTCACCAGAGCCTGTGAGTTTGAAGGAGGTATTCTCTTGGGGCTGATGATCAGATCTCTTAAGAAGGGGTACATTTTAGCTGGTGATGAGATGGCAGGAGCATTGCAGCTCCTCCTGCAGACGCTCAGGGAAAAGGTTGCCCCCAGAAGGTGCCCATGGCTTGGCCCCGCAGGTAAGGGAGCACAGTGGGGCGAATATTCCTGCTGCCAAGGAGGCACTGCAGACTGTGGCAGGGCCAGCTGAAGGGGACTTGGGGCCTCGGTTTGCTGCCGCTGTTGCTGGAGCAATCCTGACAGGAACTAGAAGGAAGAGGTTTTTTTCTCTCATCTGTCTTCCATGCTCCACCCAGGTTTCCCTTTTGTGGAACCAAACCAGAAGCCAGCGGGCATAGGAGTCTGGAAATTATATAATTTACATACAACAACAGAGTTGAACAGAGCTTTGAAAGGTATACTTGGAGCCAAGAGACCTTAAATAGCAAATTGGTCATTCATTATCCATTTACGTGTTTCTGTCTTACAACAACATTAACGTCTTTTTGCTTTTGCCTAGCAAGATACAACCATCCCTTTTACCAAGTTTTTTCTGTCTTTTTCCTCAGAAAAGAGGCTCAAAGTCCCAACAGTCACCATAGCAGTCTCTGAGTAGTGTTATTTTCTATTTTATTGAATCCCATCTGAATATTCTATAACATATAGAGTAAATTGTAAAGTTAACCACCAAGAGTAGTCCTTATTCAAACTAAAGAGGAGAAGTAAGTAAATATACGTTAGTATATATGTGACAAGGAAGAACATTTCCATAACTTCTACAGTCCTGTGTGCTCATGCCTTCTATACACTCTGTTCCCTTAACCCTTAAAGGGCACGGCAGCCAGTCAGAGCTCTATTCCTGGTGGAGGTCATCCAAACCCTACCCTCCTTCCCAAAGGGTCTAAAGCTTTTTGGTCTGTCTCATGTATTGCTGTAGTTTCACCATAGCTTTTACTACTATGGGGTTAGAGAATACTCAGAGTGCCTCAGAGAAGGTCTTGGGCTCCAGACATAGTCCTTCTGTGTGTCCAGTGTCAGAGCAGCCACTCGGTTTACCCTTAGTAATTGGGACCAATTGCCCCAGGAAAAGCAGTGATCCCTCCTTAGTTATTTCGATAGCAGGTGAAGCTCTCCATGGCCAGTGAAATTCTCATTTTCCCATTTTTTGGTGCCATTGTTGCGACCTCTGGCGGAAACATTTTTCTCTGGGGGATTAAAACCTCTAACCCAGCAACAATCAGAGTTTCAGGGATGGGAAACAAAATTTGGGAGATTGTAATGGACCGTGATACTGGGGGAGCCACTCTCACTTCTACCTTTTATCCACGTATCTTGGCTGTGGAAGGAAGAGTGTCCCATATTAGTCTCTGGTCCCAAGAATAGCCCACGTTCTATGGGATAGTACTTGAACCTTTCAGAGTGTTGTTTCCCAGCTGGCACTGTAACTGAATCTTCAGCTCTGTTGCTTCTGAGGGATGTCATACCTGGCAAGACCAGCACACTCTATTGGAGAAGTGAGTTCCCTGATCAGAAGCAGTATCGTGTAAAACATGCATGAAGTCCTCGGATAGTCATTATATTTATCTCTTCCTGGATCACAGACTGTTTCAAAACTTAACAGCTTAAAACAACAAACATTATTTCGTGATTTTTGTTTGTCAGGCATATAGGATCAGCCTAGCAGGGTTGGTTCTGGCTCATGGTATCTCATGAGTTCGCAGTCAAGCCAAGCCACTGGGTGGAGCTACAGGCATCTCAAGACTTGAATGGAGTTACATACTCACTTTCAACCTCACTCATGGTTGTTGGCAGACTTCAAACAGGGCTTCATTCAGTTCCTTGCCATGCCGCATGGGCCTTCTTCCCACAGGACTTCTCCCAACAAGGCAGCTTGTTTTCTCCGTGTGAGTGGAGAGAGAGAGGAAGCAAGGGAGAGCAAGCAGAGGAAAGCCCCCCCAAATGGAAGCCAAAGTCTTTATAACCTATCCCCTCGTTTCAGCCCTATTCTATTAGTGAGAAGCAAAGCCATTAGTCCAGGGGATACTGAAGGGTCCAGGATGACTCAAGGGCATGGAAAGCGGGAGGTGGGGATCTTTGGAGGCCATTTTAGAGACTGCCTACAAGAGTCATGCTAGCAGAAACCCTGGCTGTTAGGGTTTTGGAATAGATAACTACTTTTTCAGAAATCACTCTTGGTTTGCTACTGGGCCCTGGTAGAGACTGAACTGATCTGGGACATTTGGAGATCATGTAACCTAAGCTAAGATGAACTAGGTGTTTCCTGACCCACCAAGATAAAAGGTTGGTTGACAGCATCAGCAATCCAACATCAAGTAGAGACAGCATAAATGAGATTAGATGCACAGTGAGGTTAGCTCCTGAAGATAGAAGCTCGTTGCACGAGAGGTGGTTCACCTCTCTTGCACACCTACCCCTGCTACATGGCTGCCTCTTTCCCCAACCTATGACCTTGAAGAGGGGTGGGTAGTTTCCTGAGGAAGAAAAAGCTAAGGCCTCATTCACAGGTAGTATTGCACAATGTGTTGGCATCATCTTGAAGCAGCATCTCAACCCCATTCTACAGTGGTCCGGTGATGCAGTATTGATGGGAGATCCTCCCAGGGCACAGAACTTGGAGCAATACGTTTGGTTGTCCATGCTGTCTGAATTGAGAATGGCCAGAAGAGTCGATAAACTGATCATGAATAGTGATTGGCAATTTGGCTGAAATGTTGGGAACTCAGAAAACAAAGATTTGGCAGATGGTAGCCAAAAAGATAAGGAGAGAGGCACATGGACAAGACTCAGAATGACCATAACGTGTGAAAAAAAAAAAAATTGTGCCCCATGTGGATAGTATGCAAGAGAGCATCCACAGTGAGGAGACTTTCAGTACCTGGGCAGACAGAGTGAACTGGTCTGTGTATGACAGTCAGCATTTTTCTGCAGTTGCCTTAGTGCTTTGCTCGGAAGCCACAATGGTGAGGGTGAGGTGAAACATGGGCCTCGCCAAGGCTGGGCCGGCCATCCTCACTGCTGAGTGACTAACCTGCCGAGAGCAGAAACACACTGGGCCCTCTAGACTGCGCCTTTCCCCCAGAAAGACCAGAAAACCACCTCGTGGCAGGTTGATCACAATGGAGGCAGCAATTTGTCCTCACTTGGAAGAACTTACTCAGGTGTGGATTTGCCTTCCCTGACCACAATGCTTCTGCCAGTATAACTGTCTCTGTACTAATGGAAGTTTGACAAAATATTGCTTCTGACCGAGAAGATCTTTTCTAAGTTGTCCTTGCATTAGGAAAAGGCAGCTTTCTTTAAAGAAGGAAAGAAAGAAAAAGAAGGAAGGAAGAAAAGAAAGAGAAAAATGAGAAGGTAATATGTTAAAATGTTAAACTGTCTAATGGGAGTTAGGGTAGTATGTGTATATATATATATATGTATATGCTGTTTGTTTCAATTTTTTCCTTTTTTCCATGTGATGTATCTGGAATAATACATTGAAATAAATTATAGAGGCCACTGAAGATATTTTTTAAACTGCATTCCTGAAAGATTGGTTTCCTGACTAAGAAAGGATTGGTTGAAGGCTACTCTATTTTAATCCTGATTTCAGTTCTCCTGTTTTCAAGCCACCCAGGCCCAGACTGCTGCAGTCGGAGCCAATGATATTTCTCTATAATCTTAGTGATTCTCAAACTTCTGTGAACATAAGCATCTTCAGGGAGACATAAAATGCGAACTCCCAGTCCACCACCCTATTCTGGAAATTGGGTAATTCTGGGAGGGACCTAGGAAACTATATATGGTTGACCCTTGAACAACTCAGGTTTGAACTGCACAGGTCCACTTATACACAGATATTTTTCAATAAATACAGGACTAAAAATGTATTTTGTTTTCTTTAGTTTCTTAATACCATTTTCTATAGTTTACTTTATCGTAAGAATCTAGTATATGATACATATAACATAAAAAGTATTTGTTAATTGACTATTTCTGTTATCCGTAAGGCTTCTGGTCAACAGTAGGCTATTCGTAGTCAAATTTTTGGGAAATCAAAGTTATACATGGATCTTCAACTGCATAGGAGGGAGCCAGTGCCCTAACCCCATTCCCACCCCTGTTGTTCAAAAGTTAACTATATTTTTTAAAGGTTTATTTAATTTTTTATAATTTATTTATGAGAGAGAGAGAGAACAAGCAGGGGGCGCAGCAAAGGGAGAGGGAGAGGCAGGTTCCCTGCTGAGCAGGAAGCCTGACGTGGGGCTCAATCCCAGGACCCTGAGATCATGACCTGAGCTGAAGGCAGACACTTAAGTGAGTGAGCCACCCAGGAGCCCCAAAATGTTTTTTTTTTTTAAGGATTTTATTTATTTCTTTGTGAGAGGAAGGGAGAGGGAGAGAGATAATAATAAAAAAATTTTTTATTTTTAATAAATAAATATTAATTATATGTGAGTGGGAGGGAAAGGGAAACTGACATCAAGCTGACTCCACAGGGAGCTGGATGTGGGGCCCGATCCCACAACTACAAGATCGTGACCTGAGCTGAAACCAAACTAGCTGAGCTGCCCAGGTACCCTAAAAGTTAACTGTATTTTTAAAAGGGCCCCCAGTGAGTGATCCCTATTTAGGTGGTTCCCATAGTATGGTTTAAAGAACACTGCTTTGGATTTACAGGAGGCTCCAAGGCTGAGGAAAATCTGGGAAGAATTCAAGTAGGACTGAGGGGAAATACAGGTGCAAGTCGTTAATTCTGTTGTCAACAGGATCAGATTCCAGAAACACAACCTAAAATCCTTTTTGCCTTTGGTTAGCATTGATTCAAAATGTACGCGTCATTGCACTCACATTACCACTCTAGTATACAGAACAGGTCTCTATCTGCATGAGAAAGGCTACACAACAGAATGGGTGCTGGTGTCAGATTGCTCTTTCATGACCCTATCACAGCTCCCTCCAAAACCGGCGGAGACAAGCAGATCTGAGTTTGAACACTAGCTTCATCATTCTTCATTGTTACTTTTGGGTGAAATGACTAAGCCCTCAGAGTCTTGGCTTTTCCATGGGAAAAATATCTTTGAGCTTTTTCAGAAGTATGACTTAAGTTGAAATATGTAATCATTCTAGTCTTAAGTTCTTTTATAGAATAAAGAAGACAAGAACCTCCGATATTCTCTTCAGCTCTAAAATTCTTTGTATGTTTTACTAGGATCCTGTTTCTGTTATAAACTAAGTGAAAACATGCAGGTGATACTTGCAGAAAACATAGAATCACAATGTTGAGGTAAAGGTCATGAAAATAATTCTGTTTCCTTGGGCAGAAAATTTTAAAATAACCAGTATATTCCTCAATTGAATGGCGATGGATAAGGCAATGATTATTAAAGGTGAAGTGAGACTTCATGGCGAAGATGAAGGGTTTCCCCAACTGAAGGCAGTCTTTGGGGCCTGCCCCCTAAGGGCTGCTTATCAAATGAATTTTGTGAATGTCCTCAGGGGACTTCCTGTCATGGAAAAAGAGTGTCCAGTGATGAGAAACTGGAGTTCTGTCACAGTGACCCTGAAGTTAGTGGCTCCAAAGTGGGGTGTATGAAGAGCTGATGACGCTAAATTCCTAAGGAGCCTTTGAGCTAAAATAGGGCATGGCGTCTCATCTCACTCCTGATGTGTCTCAGATTTCCCTTCCTTGCTGTCACCACCATAGAATACAAAGCGGAAAGATTTTCCTGTTAAGGACCAGGATCCTGGAATCCAGCCTTTTCCCACTCTCCTTTACTCTCCTGGCACCCGCCTTGTCCGCTCCAACACACACTGTTTAGATTTATGTAGACAACTGGCATTTATCGCATAGTGGGGATTCTGAAGCACAAACACGCCATAGCTGAGATTTTTTGTCTCAAGTGCACTTCGTATCATTCAGTTGGCTTTGTATGGTTATTAAACCTCCCAGTTATGCATGCTGGCCAAGCAGACTCGCAGGTTTAAAGTATTCAGCAGAGAGGTTTTTTGGCGTTCCACTTAGCCAAGTGGTCTCTATGAGGACCCTGCCTTTGGGAGTATGGTTGTTCTGATGGCCCTTTTGCCCTTTCCATACCATGTGCCTTTCTGTTTTGTGGAAGACTTCTTTCTCCTCACTCTGAGAGGTAGCAGATAGATGGCATCACTGAGTCAAGGAGAAACAGAGTGAGTGCGTAAGCCAGGTTCAAGAAAAAGCCAGGAATGAAGCGCAGTAGAAAATGGTGAGCTACTCTCGAATCACGTAGTGAGAAAGAGTTTGTGAGAGTCAGGGATCATGGGGCAGTTACAGGTTAAGCCAGGAGGGCACTCAGGAAACCACACAGACAAGAAGACCCGGAAACAGAGCTGGAGTCTACTGCAGAAAGGAAGTACCATATAGTGTTTTGTTTTGTTTTGTTTTTTAATTAATTAATTAATTAATTAATTTGACAGACAGATCACAAGTAGTCAGAGAGGCAGGCAGAGAGAGAGAGAGGAGGAAGCAGGCTCCCCGCTGAGCAGAGAGCCCGACGCAGGGCTCGATCCCCGGACCCTGAGACCATGACCTGAGCTGAAGGCAGAGGCTTTAACCCACTGAGCCACCCAGGTGCCCCTATAGTATTTTCTTTTTGTTATCTCATGGAATTCTTGCTGAATGAGGGACCTAGTTGACATGCTCTGCCGGACAGGCTGATCCAAAGCAAGGCTGAAAAACTTACCTTGCCCTCTCTGAGAGTTGATTCCATCCTGTTTGTGATCCAGATCTGTACCATTATTAATTCTAATAATGTGTCTGTAGATTCCTTTGTCATATTATCATATGTCATATTGTCTGCGATTAGTGGAAATGCCTCCTTCCTAATCCTTTTTACCATTATGTTTTAAGCAATTATCTGTTGAAAAAGGATTAGCATGAATCTGGTTATAATATGAATAATAAAGAATTCAAGACTTCTGTTATAAGGCTCCATCAATGTAGACAACTGTTTTCTTTCTTTTTTAAGTTAACTATTTTTTTAAAAAACTTTACTTATTTATTTGTCAGAGAGAGAAAGAGAGTGCACAAGCGGAGAGCAGCGTGCAGAGGAAGAAGCAGGATCCCTGACCCAGGACCCTGGGATCATGACCTTAGCTGAAGGCAGAGGCTTAACCGACTGAGCCACCCAGGCGTCCTGACAACTATATTTGCTCACATCTACCAAGATGGAGATCATGAATGGTCATGAACTTGTAGCCTAAAAGGTTCTTTAATAATTAAGTCTCGAAGACTGTAATTTCTGGTTCTGTGAAGTCTCTTTGAAGTTATTAAGGCAAACTAACAGCAGGAATGATGAACACATTTCCCATAAAAGAGAAGCAGAGCCTGTATACTTATTTAGTATTTATTTATTTAGTTAGTTAGTTTTAGAGAGAGTGTATGCACACAGCGTACACAGTAGAGGCAGGGGCAGAGGGAGAGGGAGAGAGAGAATTTCAAACAGACTCTGCACTGAGTTCAGAGTCCGACCTGGCCTCGATCTCATGACCCTGGGATCATGACTGGAGCCAAAACCAAGAGTTGGACGCTTAACCAACTGAAACACCCAGGTGCCCCAGAAGCCCTTATAAATTGGGACCAAAGTCTTAAAGATATGGTTTATTGATCTTTCCATTTTCTTTATCCCCAGGTGGCTGCTGAATCAGAGCCTAAGCTTCTAGCCCTACCTAAAGTGGATATTTTGACATATTAAATGTATCTTCTCTCTAGCAAGCAGGACTCTCGTTCTTTGACTTTACCAGTTGAGGGGCTGCTTATGTCAGGAAGAGGCAGGGGAAGAGAATCAGGGAAACAAGCTAGGGTGGGCGGGGCAAGTGTAGCTGGAAAGCAACTCTGAGTTGTGGTAAAGATGGAGGGAAAGCAAACAGTGAGGATGCTGACTTTTCCATAAGCATTAAATTTGAGGAAAACAGCAAAGTAAAACAAAATACAAAAATAAACTCATCCATGGTTCAACCACCACCAGGACTTAACATTTTTATAGGAGTATTAAAATAGAGATGGATAAGTAAACATTTTTAAAAATAAAATTAGGATCATAGTCAATATAGTTGTGTCTAACTCCTCCCACCCCCACTTCATTTATAAACCTTGAACTTTTCCTCATGGAAGTATACACTCCTTAAAAATGTTGTATTCAGGGGTGCCTGGGTGTTTCAGTCGGTTAAGTGTCTGCCTTTGGCTCAGGTCGTGATTCCAGGGTCTTGGGATTGAGTCTTGCATCGGGCTCCCTGCTCAGTGGAGAGCCTGCTTCTCTCTCTCCCTCTGACTGCTGCTTGGCCTACTTGTGCTCTCTCTCTATCAAAGAAGTAAATAAATCTTTTTTTTTTAAGATTTTATTTATTTATTTGACAGAGATCACAAGTAGGTATAGAGGCAGGCAGAAAGAGAAGGGGAAAGCAGGCTCCCCGCTGAGCAGAGAGCCCAATGCGGGGCTCGATTCCAGGACCCTGGGATCATGACCTGAGCCAAAGGCAGAGGCTTAACCCACTGAGCCACCCAGGTACCCCGTAAATAAATCTTTTGAAAAAATGTATTCAAATCCAATAATCCAGAACAGAACCAGAGTTCACCAAACAGGACCAAGGTGACATCTAGGCCACAGAAGAGTCTAATTCCCTCGGGGTAAGCAGGACTAGAAAAGATACCAGAGTAGCAGGGATGAAGGCTGTATTGTTGTTCAGTGGACGTGGAGTCTTCCCAGGCCCCACCCCAAGATGTTGTAAGAAACTGGAGCTTCTCCTTGAAAAGAGACTCTGTGTCCTTGTCTGTCCTCTGAGTTTACTCTTCCCTGAATGAAAGTCCTAGACCTGAGACAAAGGCACAGCTTTTCAGGTAAGGAAAGAGAAAACAAGGAATAAGATAAAAGAGAGAAAGAATAAGGTGATGTTGAAGGAAAAGAGAAGTAAGGAAAGAACCACCGTAGAGGAGGGGGTGAAGCCCACCCTGTAGACTTTTTGCTTATTGTTGTAAGAAAAGCGGGTGACAATGAGAAGAATCTTGGTAACCACTGGAAAATTGGGTGGTTTTGCTCATTCTGACTTTGTTACAGAGTCTGCCCTAGAAACTTGAACAGTAAAAGTCATCTTTCCTTCATGTAAATGGGAGGCAGCCTAAAGTCATTGAGTCATAATGGCAAGTGATGATTCTCATTTCTCGTGTCCAAATCTGCCTTCTTTCTATAGGAACAACCCTATATTTTCAGTCACCAGCTCTGCATTTTCATTTTAGTATGCTGCTTCAAATGCAATTTGAATAAAGTTAAACTCATTGTCCTACCTCTGTCCATCTTCCCTAATTTTTACATTTTGTAGTTTTTTTCACTTAAAAAGACATATCTTAAATCATAAGAGACTCTTAATCTCAGGAAACAAACTGAGGGTTGCTGGGGGGCGGGAGGGGATGGAGTGGCTGGGTAATGGACATTGGGGAGGGTATGTGCTATGGTGAGTGCTGTGAATTGTGTAAGACTGATGATTCACAGACCTGTACCCCTGAAACAAATAATACATTATTAATTAAAAAAAAAAAAAGACATGTCTTACGTATCTGTGTTGCAGCTAGATGCTATGTGAGGCATAGGCTAAGGAGAAGCCTCTCTGGTCTCGGGATTTACAGCCAGTTGGTGGGGACATGGTGGGTGACTGGGGAGACAGCGTAGAAGTCAAGCAGATGAAGTGTAATTATGCTGTGGGACCAGAAATTATCCTGAACTTCTGAATATAATCCACCAATTAACATCTTCCTCTCCATCTCTCAGCCCTAGTCTGAGCCCTGGACACTTTGGCCTGGATAACAACATGGCTTTTCTGATGGTGTCTCTGTTTCTGAGTTTTCCTCTCAATCTAACCCAGCACCACTGCCAAACTAGTCTTGTACACAGCTTTCAACAACCTCAGTGACTATGGAATCAAGTTTATATTTTTCCACCAGTTCTTGAAAGCTTTGTTTAGCTTCATCAAGGCCAGCCCAGGACTTTCTGTCTTGTCATTGTGGTATCTTCTATGCCCTTAGAAAATACTATTGAAGACTTGCCAGGAAGAATGACAATTGAGATGAAGCAATTGGAAATGCAGCAATGAAATTATTGGTAACTTCCCAAAGTAAAATATCTTTATAATGATTGGATCAAAAGCCGTTAACAGGTGTTTAAAAAAAGTGAGGGATCAAGAAAGAGATGCACAGATTGTAAACTGTGCTAGGAATTTTGGCTGTGAAATAAGAAGGAAACTGTTGTTAAGTGTTTTGGTCATCAATAATGAACACTATATTCAATACAAAGCTCAGAGGACTTTTTAATGAAATGTTTCTCTTCTTCCTGTCACATATAATACATCCAATTTGGGGCCAAACTTCTTGTGATTAAAAATGGCTTTCAGAAAATGTAGCTACAAAATAAAGTTAATACTAATGTAAGTAATAAAAATATAAAACACTTAGGAGTGCCTAGCTGAGTCAGTAGAGCATGTGACTCTTGATCTCAGGGTTGTGAGTTCAAGTTCCACATTGGGTGTGAAGATTATAAATAAACAAACAAATAAACAAAACACTTAAATTGTGCTTACTATATGCCAGGAAATTTTCTTAGCGTTTTACATGTATTAACTTATGTAATTCTCACAATAAGCCATTGTAAGAAATGAAGAAGTAGATTAATTAACTTGCCCAAGGCCACATAACTAGTAAATAACCATGATCCAAACCTAGATGGTGTGGCTCTATAAGCCAGGCTCTTGAATACTTCACTGTACTGCTAAGATTCAGTTTACCTCCCTACATTGCTCTGATTCTCTCAAGGCATGGTCTGTGCATAGTGTTCTTGGTCAATGAAGCTCTAGGAGCTCGGGAATGAGTTCAAGTTCCCTAAGTTTTTCATGCTTAGGTGTATATAAAGAGCGCTTTTATATTGTCTTGCATGACTAACTGCTATTTTGGATGAAATTGAAAGAAGTTGACCAAGAGCCCATGGAAAACCTGAACAGAAGTGATTTCTGGGGCTGACTTAGGTAGACATAAGTTGTAAAAGGAGATTTTGCTTAGATCCCTTCCTCCTTCCGTGACTTTGGCTCCCAAACCAGTGCCAGACTGTGGGGTACTAGCATAAGACAGTTCTTTTTTTTAAGTGTGAGCTCTACTGGGCTCAAAGTCATGACCCTGAGATCAAGAGTCACATGTTCCACTGACTGAGCCAGCCAGGTGCCTCTGACAATTATTCTTGAATGTTGAGAGATCTCAGCAGAAGATAGTGCCACCTATTACTATGCCTTGACAAGAGTATTTTGGAGAAAAGACCATTTTCTGGTAAGGATCAGCACACCTTTCCCCTTAGGTAGGAACACAAAGGAGTCAAGAAGTTGGATAGATTCAATTCTAAAGAAAAGAAAAAATAGCAGGTTATTTCACTGAATTCTGTACTAGTTTCCATCCTAGCAGGGATCTGAAAGGACCGTGGGTTTGAGAACTTCTTGGATTTCCTAATCTTTTTAGCACTCTCAATGTTTTTTGTTTGTTTTACTTTGGCATTTTCCTCTCAATTTTCCTAATGTTAACAGTAAAATCCTAATGAACAGAAAGTTCTTGTGTTTTTCTTTGAGGGCAGCAAGGTGGAGGTAGGCGGAGAGACCACAGTCAATTCAAAATTTTGTGCCATGTGATAGGATCTTAAGAAATAGTGTAGAAAATCTCTGCAGACAGGGTCCAGTGCAGGGTAAACATGACAAGCACTGAAAATTCTCTGAATCCAAGAAAGAGCTAAGGTGGAGGGGTAGAAAGATGGTCATGGAACTTCTCAGCAATTGGTTGCTTTCATATATCAGAACTGATATTCTAGTGGGAAAGAATGTTTCAGTAATTTTTGCCTTTACAACAGAGATGTCACCCACTATATTTCTAACATTCTAGCTATTTCTATTCCTCTTTGTTATTTCACAATTTCACGAAATACCAAAAAGCTGGTTGAGGATTATTAGGATGCTCATTCAAAAGTTAAGTAGAAAATTAAAATTAAGTAGAAAAGTGAAAAGTAGAAAATTGCCAGAGAATTGCCTTAGAACTGAGAAAGAATATCTCCTACCCCTACTATCACCATCAGAAGGTCATGGGATGGGGATGAGAATTTAGCTTGGAATCACTGCAGAGTCTCCCTTGGATGGCTCCCATGAATTTGAATCATTAAGGGAAACCTCTCTTGGAATGTTGAATTCAGTGGATCAGGGTCTTAAACTAGCAGAAGGAGAGGATGGAATCAAGGACTGTAGCCTTTGGATAGAGGAGGAATATTTTTCTCAAATCTGTGGGAGTAATTAAATGGTAGTTAGACATACAGGGAAACATTGAGGTGGCTGGATAAAAGTCACCAACAAGGACGTTTGAGTGGCTCAGTGGTTAAGTGGCCCACTCTTGATTTCAGCGCAGGTTGTGATCTCAGAATCATGAGGATAGCCCTGCTATGGGTTCCATATTGGACATGGAACCTGCTTAAGATTCTCTCTCTCTCTCTCCCTCTGCATACCACCACCTGCCATGCATATGTGTGCTTGTGTGTCACATTCTCTCAAAAAAAGTTAGTCATAACCTTTGGATTCTGGTACTGTCTTCAGAAAGACTGTTAAAGATGAAAATGACACCTTGGAGGGGAGTTGTATTGGCCAATTAGCATAGATAATCACTGATCATTTTGGCATTGATCAATTTTCATAATAATTACCCACCACCTCAGAAAGCATAAGAAAACAGGAAGGCTAGAGGCTGTCCCTAGACAAAATCACGAGATAAAAGTTAATTTTCTTCCTCTTCTCATTTCCTCACTGAGCACCCTTATTGTATGCTGAATTCTCCTTTTGTTTTTCTTTAAAGATTTTATTTATTTATTTGTCAGAGAGAGAGAAAGAGCACAAGCAGGGGGAGCGGCAGGCAGAGGGAGAAGCAGGCTCCTCACCGAGTAAGGAGCCTGATGTGGGACTTGATCCTAAGACGCTGGGATCATGACCTGAACCAAAGGCAGATGCTTAATCGACTGAGCAATCCAGGCATCCCTGTTAAATTCTCCTTAACTCTACCTAACTTTTTTCTTCAGAAGTGAATTTTGATGCTTTTCCCCAAATATTTTACTTTAAAGTAGATGTCAGCCAAAATGGTAAGTTTGGCTGCACCCCTCATCTTTGTGTTTCTGAGGTTCAAACTGCCTGATTGACTCGAGGAATGACATAGATGATGGTGGAATTGAGATATGTTTATGCAACTAATTTCACCTAATTACTGGAAAATACACATTTTTTCCCCAAGGAAACATGGGCATATATGAAAATTGACCATGTACTTGTCCATAGAACAAATTCTTAAAAGTTTGCAAAGAATGAACACCAAATATAACACATTCATGAACATCAATGCATTTAAGTTAGAAATCAATAACAAAGACATCTGAAAAATCATATACATTTGGAAATGAATCCATGGGTTAAAGAGAATCAGGGTAATATTTAGAAAATATTGACAATTGAATATTAATAAAGATTGTATAAGTAAACACTTGTAGGAGGCAGCCAGAGCACTACTTAAAAGAGACAAGGAAATGCTTGGTCACGTCATCTTCATAGAAATGCAAGTGAAAACAATGAGGTACCGTAGCACACTCATGAGAGGTTGGCAAAATTTTAAAATCTGGTGTTAGCAATGATGTGGAACAACAGGACCTCTTTCTTACGTGCTGCTGGTGGAAATATAATTACTCCACTGCTTTGGAACAGAGGTTGATGCCTCTCAGTAAACTTGAAGATGGGCAATCCTACAATACAGAATTTCTTAGATGTATAACTGATGGACTCTTACATATGTGCACCACAGTATATATACAAGAACTTTTATAAGAGGGGGTGCCTAGTTGGCTCAGTCAGTTAAGCAACCAACTCTTTGTCTCATTTGAGGTCTTGATCTCAGGGTTGTGAGTTCAAACCCCCCATTGGGCTCATGCTGGGCATGGAGCCTACTTAAAAAAATAGTGTTTCTAGGAGTTTTATTAAAAATAGTGCAAAAAGAGCATACAAGGCAAATGAATATGGAGAATGCCTAAGGAAAGTGTGGTACGGTCATACAGTAGAATAGTATATAGCAGGAAAAGGAATAACCAGTGAATTACTGCTACATGGACAAATATCAAAACAGGTCTTGAGTTGAGAAGGCAAGTCACAGAGACATACATCCAGTGTAATTCCCTTTATGAACGTTTCAGAAACATGCAAAACTATACTTTTATTTTATTGGGCTACAATAAATCCCAAGTTAATGGGAGAACTCAATTTTTAGAAAAGTGACTGCTCTGGGATAGAGGGGGGAAGAACAAATAAAAAAGTGCACAGAATGGGTTTCTAAAGTGCTGGTGATTTCTATGACTTAAGCTGGGTGGTAGGCACATGAAATTTTGCATTGTTATTCTAGAAAATATACACAGAAGTCATTATGTGTATTACATACACATAATGTATACACATTACGTGTATATAAATAAGTATATTTATTTATATAAAAATATAACGTTTATATTATAGGGGCATCTGGGTGGCTCAGTGAGTTAAAGCCTCTGCCTCTGGCTCAGGTCGTGACCTCCGGGTCCTGGGATTGAGCCCTGCATCGGGCTCTCTGCTCAGCAGGGAGCCTGCTTTCCCCTCTCTCCCTGCCTGTCTCTCAGCCTACTTGTGATCTCTCTCTCTGTCAAATAAATAAATAAAATCTTTTTAAAAAATATGTTTATATTATATATGTAATGTCTTTCGTAATAGATTTCACAATAACAGAAAGGATTACTCTGGTAGTTATGTGGAAGAGATTAATAGACTCAAGGAGACAAGTAAAGCCATTGATGCAATAGCGATAAAATAAAAAAGGACAACAAAAGTCACAAGCCTTTTGATATAGAATTAAGGACTTTGAATTAACTGGATGTAGGAGGTTGGAAGAAAAGAAAAATTTGATGATAATTCAATTTTTGAGCTTGTGAGACTATAAATTTTTACGAATTAACAGAAAATTTCTGAAAGGGTAGTTATGAACTAGTAACAATGTTATTTTCTCTTCTTTTTTAAAGATTTTTTTTAAATTTGAGAGAGAGCGTGTGGGCAGGGGTTGGGGGGTGGTGATGGTGCACAGGGATGGGCAGAAGGAGAGGGAGAAGCAGACTCTCCGCTGAGCAGGGAACCCCAAGCGGGCTCTAACCCAGAACCCTGAGCCCAAGGCAGACACTTAACTAACTAAGCCGCCCAGGTACCCCAACAACAATGTTACTTTCACTGTAGAAGTGAATGGTTCCAGGCAGGGAAGAAGGGAAACGTACTTTTTTTCACTGACTCTCTAGGATTCTGAACCACAGTTGTGTATTACTTGTTGTGTAGTAGCAGTATGATGATGGAAATGACTCTGCCTGTGTTCTGTGATCCACTGATGAATTAGGGTAAACGGTAAACCTTTTGTATTTACTCTAGGTCAGGGTGGGAGTGAGGGCTGACCACCCTCTGGTCAAGGGCTGACTCTTGCTGAGGTAAAACATGGGTGATAGCGTAGCCCCTTCAGTAGGGCTATGGGTGGGAGGTCATCATGATCGATGTGTTTGGTATAGCATCACAGAGAAAATGTATAATACTCCCAAGGCATTCCTTGTGGCTGCAATAGCACCATTGAAAGGTTATGAGTAGAGGCTGGTCCTTGACATTCTCTTACCTGCCCTTTCTGTGTTTTTTCCTCTCAGGATCCTCTCCTGAATATATCCATGTTAGCTGGTCCTCAGTAAACTGCTGACTGATAAAGCCTTAAGATATTAACCCTCCAAGGCGTTAATGCTCCAAGGGGGGGGGGGGGTCAAAAACAAACAAACAAACGAACAAACCAAAAAACAGAAACCTCAAAACTCAAATCCAAATGTTATTGTGAGTTTTCTAATATTTATGTCTTTTCCATTGTACTATTTGACTAGTGACTAAGTCTGATCCCACCTCTCACCTTACGTCATTTATGTAACATAAACATTTTGATCATTGTTTTATTTAATTTTTATTCATACCTCACCTCATTTCACAAAATATTTGAAGTGCCTTATGATCTGCCCATAAGATAAAATGGTGAGTTTCAAATAAGAAATTACAAATCAGACCCAGAGAAATAAAAACTAGGGGAGAAAGTTATATCCAGATGTAAAGGTAGAACACAAGTGAACCATTAGAATCGCGTTTCAGGCTTGATCTAGGATTCCTGGCAAAAGAAAAAAGGGAGACATGATAGGCTGCTAGTCATCCGCTCTCCCTTCCCCCATCATTCCTCCAAAGCCCACCATTTCCTTAAGGGAAGTATGTAGTTTTTCCTAACACATGACCCGAGAAGAAACCTCTCACGTGGGGTTGTAATGTTTTATTATTACCTCTGAGTCTGCATACCTCTGCACAATAAAGGACGCAAAGATCTGAAGAAAATACACTTTGGTGGAATTAAAATTGTGCAAATGGTTAACTTGTGCATTGGGCAATGCAGGAACAGTAGACAGAGCTGACCCGACTTGAGAGAGCTATGTATTTGTTTACCAATTTATATCTCAGTAGCAAATAACCAGGGATTTAAGAAGCCTCACTTGTGTGCTTCAGAAACATCACGCAATCGCCTGTCACAATTGCATCATTTTGGGGGGTTCCTATGAAAATAGGTGAAGTGATGTATACGAGAAAATTCTGTTTGCTGAACTTTGTGATTTATGTGTCATTTTATAGCATATTTAAGTAGTTCTCTGCATGATTAAACGCCTTCATTTAATGGGCCACTGGGGAAATAATCTTAGTTTCTAAGGAAAAGTTTGGTTCAGCGTGTTTATCAATGCTCTGGGTGAAGGCAGAGTATATTGATTGAAATGGTAATGGGCACAAAGCTGGCTAATTCAAACACAAGCCAGGTCTCATTCCATCTTGGGCCCTTAAATGACCATATCACAAGTTATCTGAAACAAATTCAGATCCAGCCAAAGACATTTCTGTCTGTCTGTGGAATTTTTCCACATCATTTCCTGTTCTGAGCTTCTGTTCTGTGTCGTGCTCTGTGTCCCCACTGGTTCAGCCCCTCTCATCCCAGATTTTGCTGCTGACCTGTTTGGACCCACTTCTCCAGCTATGTCCTTGGCGCTGTTTCCTGCAGATGATCCAATGTTCTGACTTTGGCTCTGTGCCACGAAGCTCTGTGGTAAAGGTGCTCCTGCCTTCCCCTGTGCCTGTCTGACCCAGCGTGGCCTGGCGTGGTGTGTTCCCTCACGGTATGGGAGTGTGTGGAGTGTGACCAGTGTTTGTCTCCTTTGTGTGTTGACTGGAGTCAAAGAATGAGGAAACCTAAATGCTCCTCAGAGTTGCTTCACAAAGTGAAAAAGCTCCAAAGTGCATTCATTCATTTACCATTCATTCGTTCATTCATTCATTGTCCATTGTGTGCTGGGCTCTGAGAATGCTGAGGTAAAAATGACAGACACTGTCTATCTTCACAGAGTTGAATTAATGGCAAGGGAGGAAATAATATTAAGGCGGCTTTTTTTTTTTTTAAGATTTTATTTATTTATTTGACAGAGATCTCAATTAGGCAGAAAGGCAGGCAGAGAGAGAGGAGGAAGCAGGCTCCCTGCTGAGCAGAGACCCCCCCCCACACCCCATGCAGCTGCATCCCAGGACCTTGAGATCATGATCTGAGCCAAAGGCAGAGGCTTTAACCCACTGAGCCACCCAGGCACCCCCCCCCTTTATTAAGGCAGCTTTTTTATGTATGTGATTTATTTACTATTTAGTTACATGGTGGACATAGCTGATTCGGGTAAGAGCAATATGACCAAGTTGGGCTGTTCTTAATGGCAGTTATTAATCCATCTCACACGGTGATCCTCAGACTGGGGTGAATTTGCCTCTCACCCCCCGCCCCAGAGACATTTGGCAATGTGTGGAGACACTTTCGGATGTCACAATTAGGGTAGTGCTACATGGTGGTTAGAAGTCAGGAATGTTGCTAAACATCCCACAATGCATATCAAACAGTCACCCATGACAAAGAATTATCAAGTCCAAACTGTCAATAGTACTAAGATTGAGAATCCGTGGCTGGCCTATGTGTCAATCGGAATGTTATTTTTTTTTTAAGATTTTATTTATTTATTTGACAGAGATCACAAGTAGGCAGAGAGGCAGGCAGAGAGAGAGGAGGAAGCAGGCTCCCCACTGAGCAAGGAGCCCAATGCGAAACTCTATGCCAGAACCCCAGGGTCACGACCTGAGCCAAAGGCAGATACTTTTTTTTTTTTTTTTGACAGACAGAGATCACAAGGAGAGAGGCAGGCAGAGAGAGGAGGTGGGGAAGCAGACTCCCTGCTGAGCAGGGAGCCTGATGCGGGGCTCAATCCCAGGACCCTGAGACCATGACTTGAGCCAAAGGCAGAGGCTTAAACCACTGAGCCACCCAAGTGCTCCAATCAGAATGTTTTTGAGAGAGTAACAATAAGGAAGACTTTGTTTAGCCTGATATTCGTTATTATTATGAATGGCTGACATTTATTGAGCCCGTACTATATGCCAGGCATTATGGTAAACACTAAATGGATTATCATCTAAAACTCTACAGACTGGGTATTATTACTACCTCTATTTTACAAATGGAGACAGGTTTAGTGGGGTTAAGAAACTAAGAAATTTTCCCAAGATCTTTTTGCTAACAAGTGGCAGAGTAGGGAGTTGAACCCAAGAAGTCTGGCTCTTCACTCTTAACTACCACAAACAGTTAGCATCTCTATCTTAGAGGCCAAGCTTCCCTTCAGATTTTCCTTAGCCCATTAGAAATCGCTTTAGTGACAGACTGAGCTGGCTCAGCCCACTATCCTTTATAGGCATCTCCTGCAAGCCAGAGGGGAAAGAAAGGTTGACATGACAGTGTATAACTCAACCAATTTGGAAAAGAGACTTTAACCTTACCTTAAAACATCAACACTTGGTTTATGATTAATGGTTCTCCCACATGGGAGTGCAGCTGGCACATTAATCTGACCCAATTAAAGAGAATCAACCAAGACTGTTAATCATATCGAATTCAGCTACAACTGTGTTGACACAGAATAAACCACAATACTATAAATAGCAGAATCGAGCTAGCAGGCTCTGAGGCCATCAGCATTCATGATCTTACACTTTGGTTTTACTTTTCATTATTTTACTCTTCTGCTTTACTAAGAGCTTCCGGGCAGTTTTTGGTAAAAATTTAGGATCAGGTCACATTTTTTTTTTTTGGTTGGTTTGTTTGTTTTTGTCAGTTGGTGTTTTCTGAAGGCAAAGCAACAGTCATCCATACCTTTACTTGCATAACAGTGCCGGAAGACTCCTACACTGTAATTCGATCTAGTTCCTCGACCCTATAATCTAACTGATAGAACGTAATCGAACACTGTGTCTGCCCATGTGATAGGGCAGAATTCCTCTGTCTTCTCGCCTGAGTACAACAGGCTTGTGCCACCCAGAAGAATGAAAAGGTAACTCGGAATATGTGGGGTCCTTATAGCCCAAGCGGATATCCTTATGAAGAAGAGGAAGTATGGGCCCCGCAAATTGCAGGTTAGTGTGGAGTGAGGGTGGTTTTGGCCCCAGTAGACTTCTGAAATGACTTGCTCTGAGAAATATATACGTGGATATCCACGTATATATGAATATATGTGAATGTATAAATGGAATGTATAAATGTATAAATGTGTAAATGAAACGTGGGCTGTTTCATTTTGAGGTCCTGGAGGTACGTGTGGGTGTGGGCGTCTTTTTAGAAAAAGTCACTTCCCTGAAATTTATCTCTGGTGGGCTGACCATGAAAACACCCCTGTATGCAGGGCCAGTAGTGGGTTAAATGTCAAGAATGTTGATTTTTTTTTTTTATTATCTCTGTAGTATGAACTGTTACGTAACGGGGAGGTTGGGAGGTGAAGCTTTTGTGGGGAAGTGCCCTTTCCTTGCTTGTCATTAAGTCTGGTGTATTACCTTTGTCCCGTATAATTCGATAGATCTCATAGACACAGATGAATCACAGACCTGTACCCCCAAAACAAATGACATATTATATGCTAATGAAAATGTAAAAAAAAAAAAAGATCTCATAGACACTATTGCATTAACCTCCTTTGAATTCCTGGGGAATGGCTGCCTGGTGTTTTTTGTTTGTTTTATTTTGTTTCTTCTTTTGTCCTTTACAAGTTAGAGAGAGGTTAAATATGTTCAACTAAGCAGTAACATAGGGTGGCTACCATTTATTGACGGCCGTGCGCCAAGGTCAGTACCGATCTGCCTTACATGTGCTCTCTCGCTTCATCTGCAGGACGGGTGAAGTCTTACTGATTCTTTTACTTATTTACCCTCCTTCTACAGAGAAGTGAAACTTTCTTAAGTAATTGGTTGGGTGAAGGCAAGGAGCTGGTTGGAAAGCAGCTAGACTGGGATGTGAATGCCGGTCGGCTGCAAGATGTGTCTGATTCACTCCTCTCCTGCACTGGGCTTCCTTCTTAGGCTCAGGGGTTTAGCTGAAGGGTTGTGGCCCATGGAGACAATGGAGTAAGAAGTGAAAGAGTAGGAGTCGTGGGAAAGGAGTGGAGCTTTCTTCCAGAAGACTGATTGGATATCAATTTGTTTCTCATTTTTCTCAGCCAGGTTCTGCTTCTGCATTTCACAATGATTCTGAAAGTAGCAAATTGCCCTAGGAAGACGGATGGCACTTTCCAGATAGATAAAACAGTATTTGCGAATTTCATTTTTAAAGGCAGACACTTAAAACGTTTTCCTAGTGTTACAGATCTCAGGCTTATTTCAGGTAGAATTTCCTACCCTGTCCTGTTCTCATTAAGAGGCAAATAGAGGGGCGCCTGGGTGGCTCAGTGGGTTAAAGCCTCTGCCTTCGGCTCAGGTCGTGGTCCCAGGGTCCTGGGATCGAGCCCCGCGTCGGGCTCTCTGTTCGGCGGGGAGCTTGCTTCCCTTCCTCTCTCTGCCTGCCTCTCTGCCTACTTGTGGTCTCTGTCTGTCAAATAAATAAATAAATAAAATCTTTAAAAAAAAAAAAAAAGAGGCAAATAGAAACTTAATTAAGACTCTTAATTAAGAGGCTTAATTATGGGGCACCTGGGTGGCTCAGTCAGTTAAGCATCGGCTTTTGGTTCAGGACATGATCCCAGGGTCCTGGGGTTGAGTGATCCATCTGGTTCCCTGCTTGGTGGGGAATCTGCTTCTCCCTCTGCCTGCTGCTTCCCCTGCTTGTGTTCTCTCTCTTTCTCTGTGTCAAATAAATAAGTAGATAAATAAACAAATACAATCTTAAAAAAAGAGGCTTAGTTACTACTGATCATTGAGTTATACTTTCTATGCAAAATTCTAGATGTCTTTAGAAAGATGTTTCATAATACGTGGGCTGTGTGGTCTTTACTCAGACCATAAAACTTTAGGAAAATAGGAAGTGTAGATTCTTGAGTGTTTTCTTATACTTTTTGACTCTTATCTGCTTTTGACTCAACTGTTATACCTGCAAAATTTTCACCTGATTCATCTGCAAAAGGAGGTTATAGGGTTGGTAGGGGGATAAGCTGGTGCTTCACTGTAATGTACAGTAACAGCTAATATTTATTGAACACTCAACTATCTGGCCCTGTGTGAAGGCTAGGTACTTTACATCACATTATGTCGTTCATCCTCACAGCGCTATATGTGGGTATTAGTTCCATCCCCATTTTACAGATGATAAAACAGACGCATAGAGAGGTTTAGAAGCTAGGTCAGATCACACAGTTTGTGACAGTCTAGACTCAGTCACAGGTCTGACTCCAAGGTCAGCACCCCCATCTTTGCCTCAATGGTGTCTGGGCTTCAGAGGAATGAGGGTGACATGTATGACAGCATTTTTTTCTTTTATTTTCTACTAAAAATCTGAATGCTTCATTTTTAACCCTGATGCAGACTTATAGCTATAAGGAACACTATTAGCCTTCTTTATTGCAAATGGAAGGTCGAGCGATCAGGAAGCACAAGTTTGTGCTGCCACAGTTTAAATGCCTCAGCTTGGTGTTAGAAAGTCTCTATTATTTTTCTAGTTTCATATCCCTGAACTTCCTTTGATGCACCCATTGCTCCAGCCACACTCAGCATACCCCAGACATGCTTCACCTTTTTCTGTAACAAATTTGTCGAGGATTTAATAAATGCAAGGCACCCCTTAAATTTGGGGAAATTTAAAGGAGAATAAACAGTCTGCCATCTAGTGGGAATGGTAGTCATCCGTTGAGATGCCTTTATTGTAGATTTTAGTATGATAAGCGTCCCCAAAGAAAAGTATAGATAAGTTTCTGTGGGAGGTCAGGAGAGGGAATAATGAAGTCTAAGTCCTTGGTTTCTATGTCTCAGTAGCATTTGAGCTGGTCATTGGCCAAGAGGACTTTGGCAGGTGGAGATGGTAGAAAGGGCATCATGGAAGGCACTGAGCTATGAAGGGCATGGGGTATCCAGGGAAGAGACATCGTCATGGCATGGAAGAGGACAGGTATAAAATCAGACATAGCAGAAGATAAGCTTGCAAAGTGTTGGTGGAGAGAGGGCCAAGGGCCTCAAGTTCCTGATAAGGACTGTGGATTTGGTTCTATAGGCACAGTTATCATTAAGTTCCAAAGAGCTTCCCAAGGCCTAAAGATTCTCTAAGATCTGCTGCACCCATCCTCCTTACTTCCCTTCTGCTCTCACTCCCTACTCTTCTCCCCTTCGTTCACTCAGCTCCATCCATCCTGATTTTCCTTGACTGCTCCCAAAATGCTTAGGGCTCACTGGTTAGCACTTGATGTTTTCTCTACCTGGAAAAACTATTCCCTATATATTTGCATAGCACACTCCTCTTCCCTCTTTTAGGTCTTTGGTCAAATAACACTTCATCAGAGACATTCCTCTGACTACTGTTGACCTTAAAAGTAAAACAGCCTGGGTGCCTGGGTAGCTCACTTGGTCGAGGACCCAACTCTTGGCTTCGGTTCAGGTGGTGATCTTGCAGTCTCAGGATTGAGCCCCAAGCCGGGCTCCCTACTTGGGGTGGAGTCTGCTTCAGGTTCTCTCTCCGTCTCCCTACGCCTCTGTCCCTTCTCCCACTCAGGCGTGCATGCGTGCTCTCTCTAAAATAAGTACAATCTTTAAAAAAAAAAAAAAAAGTAAAACAACCGTTTATTTTAGCAGCAAAATGGGTTTATTTGGGACTAGCAGCGGAATTGCAGTTCAGGACCTGCATGCTGTGGCAAACCATAGGCAGAGGAGAGAGAATTTATAAAGAAAAGGTGAACTTTGGAAGGTTGCTTCTCTGAATGACAGTTCTTTGAAAGAAAGCGAGGGTTCAGGGTGGTGACAGTTTCTTATTGGTGAGTTGTGGTCTTGTCTGTCTTTCCTTTTTTTTTTTTTTTTTTGAGAGAGAATGAGAGAGCAAGTGAGCACATGTACTTAAGGTGGGGAGGAGGTGCCAGAAGGAGAGGGAGAGGACTTTTTTAAAAGATTTTATTTATTTAATTTGAGAGAGAGTGAGAGAGAGCACAAGCAGGGGGAGCAGCTGAGAGAGAGGGAGAAGCAAGCAGACTCCCCGATGAGCAGGGAGCCTGATGTGAGACTCGATCTCAGGACCCTGGGATCATGACCTGAGCTGAAGTCAAATGCTTAACCGACAGAGCCACCCAGGTGCCCCAGAGGGACAGAATCTTTTTTTTTTTAATTTTATTTATTTATCTGACAGAGAGAGATCATAAGTAGGCAGAGAGGCAGGCAGAGAGAAGTGGGGAAGCAGGCTCCCTGCTGAGCAGAGAGCTTGATGTGAGGCTCGATCCCAAGACCCTGGGATCATGACCTGAGCCGAAGGCAGAGGCTTAACCCACTGAGCCACCCAGGTGCCCGAGGGACAGAATCTTAAGCAGATTCTGCCCTGAGCACAGAGCCCAATGCAGGGTTCCATCTCACTACCTAAGATCATGTCCTGAGCTGAAATCAAGAGTTGGGATGATTAACCCACTGAGCCACCCAGTGCCCCAAGCTGTGGTATTTTCTTATTGGTTGAGCTTGTTGCCAGGCAAGAAGAATTTCTTCCACCTGCTGGAGAAGTAAAGTAGACTTTTTTATATTGGGAATGTAAGTAAATCCCTTCCCACTGGGGTCTGCAACTAACAATGAATGAGTGGTGATGTGTGAGAGTTCCTCCTTCTCGCCTCCAAACTCCATTTTAAATGAGGCTTTTATTTTACACTACCTATGTAAAACAGCATCCCCTTACCATGTATCCTTGAACCCAGCTTTATTCTTTTTTATAACCCTCATCACCACCTAACATATTGTTTATTTATTTATTTTTACTGTACTTCTTTCCCCTTTCTTTCTCCCCCACCTGAAATGCAACCTCCTTAAAGGGAGGATTTTTATTTTTTTTCTAAAATTTATTGGTCACTGTTCCATTTCCAGCATCAAGAACAATGCCTGGTGCAAAGAAGATGCTCAATATATATTTGTTCAGTTAATGGATTAGTTAAAATGTGAATTTTCAGCCTCTGGAGATGCTTAGAGTGCTCACCTTTTATCTTTTCAACTTTTTCTTGTCTTTTAAGGCCATGTGCCAAAGCATCACCTGGAATGCTTGTTTTAAAATGCACATTTCTGGGGCGCCTGGGTGGCTCAGTGGGTTAAAGCCTCTGCCTTCGGCTCAGGTCATGATCCCGGCATTCTGGGATAGAGCCCCGCGTCGGGCTCTCTGCTCAGTGGGGAGACTGCTTCTCTCTCTGCCTACCTGTGATCTCTCTCTGTCGGATAAATAAATAAAAACTTAAAAAAACCCACAAATTTCTAGTACTTACCCCCTGCTATAATTATGCTAATAATCCCAGATCACATGTTTAAAAACAGTAAGGTCTGTGTCATTTTCAGACTCTTATGTACTAGTCACAGACACTAAAACTCAAATGGACTCAAAAGTAGAATCTAGTGGCTCAAAAATAAAAAAAATACCATGCGTAGTTTCTTCCTTCATGGTTGACCTAGCGATGTCACCAAGTCCTGTTTCTATTCCTCTCTCCGCTCTGCCTTTCATGGGCTGCCTTTATTCTTGAATTCTACTTGGTGGCAAAAAGGTAGCTACAGTTCTAGATGTTAACTTTTCTCCCCACATCATTCATGATTCAGCTTTTTGGAAGTTGCTCTGGCACAGAATTTGGGATTCATTCTTGCTCTTCCGCCCGTTCTGCGAAAGACCTAAGGAGCCGTAAGGAGGAAGAAAGGGGCGGGCAAGTCCAGCTTGATAAATGGTTTATTCGGAGGACTTAGGGACAGAAGCATGTCTTGGGAAGCTGCAAGATGAGCAGATCTCCACCCCTGCACTCTGTAAGCCCCTGCTTTTAAACCCTAGAGCCTGGGTCCTACGTGCTAGGAGACCACTTGGAAGTGGTCTATCTTAGTCCTATCCTATCTCCAGAGCAGATCAAGGATGTTATGCCTGAAGGGTATACTTAAGGGTGTGGTTAAACAAGAAGAAAGAATGTGGTGGGGTCCTGTGCTCAAGAAGGCTTCAGGTGATGGAATGGTTGTCATGGCAGATTTGTCCAAAATGGCGTGAGACTGGTTCACACAGGCTGAGACCATGTTCCTTCTTCATTCCCAACTTAGTCATTGTGACCATTATGGGGGATAGGATATGCTGAATGGCTAAGCCAGCCAGAACCCATGTCTAGAACTGAGGGGGAAGGCTGAAGTTAACGCTGCCACAACCACATATTTGGTAGTGGTTGAGGGGTTAATGTTTCAAAAGCAAATTCGGGTGCTGTTGGAAGAAGAAGGGGAGAGGGAGGCAACCAACATAAGACTAGCTTCATGAAGTCTTTCTCTTTTACTTAGTTGACCTTCTCTGTTCCCAATAAAATGTCCTGATAAAGCACAATGGTGTGGGTTGGTTTCTAGTCTCTATTTGGCAATATTTCCCCCTACCCCTTTCTGTATTTCTTTTCTTTTCTTTCTTTTTTAAAGATTTTATTTAGTTATTTGTCAGAGAGAGACACACGCACACACAGAGAAAGCACAAGCAGGGGGAGTGGCAGGCAGACGGAGAAGCAGGCTCTCCCTCTCATCAGGGAAGCCTGATGCGGAATTCCATCCCAGAACCCTGGGATCATGACCTGAGCCAAAGGCAGATGCTTAACCGACTGAGCCACTCAGGTGTCCCCTTTTCTGTATTTCAAATATTCATCACTCTCCGCAAAAGCCCTACCTTGTCCCATTTCCCTCTTAGGTGATCCCAACTTCTAATTCAGAAAGAAATTAAGTATACCATTAAGTATACCATTTCCACCCCTTGCCAATCCAATTCATGAACTTAAGTACATTTATTCTCATTCATACCGCCTCCTCGCTAATCGTAGAGTTGGGGTTGGCAACTTACAGTCTGAGAGCCTGCCATACATTTTTGTTTTTTAAGATTTGATTTATTTATTTGACAGAGAGAGATCACAAGCAGGTAGAGAGGCAGGCAGAGAGAGAGGGGGAAGCAGGCTTCCCGCTGAGCAGAGAGCCCGATGCAGGGCTCCATCCCAGGACCCTGAGATCATGACCTGAGCTGAAGGCAGAGGCTTAACCCACTGAACCACCCAGGCGCCCCTGCCATACGTTTTTGTATATAAAATTATATTGGAAGACATCTATGCCCATTTGTTTATGTATTGCCTATGGCTCTTTTTGCAATTCAAAGGGGAGTTGAATAGTTGCAACAGAGATCTTCTGACCTAAAAAGCCTAAAATATTTATTATTTGGCTTTTAAAAGAATTTGCTGTTCCCTGTCTTAGAAAATGCAGTGATCCTCACATGATCAAGGCTAATCTTTCTCATTCTTAATCTTGTCCTCTTCCATTTCTTCAGATTAGTTGGGCTTTCCATCTGGCCTTGGCCTCTGCAACTCCACTCTCCTCTTTCCCTCTAATCTATCAGTGTGCTTGAAGACACCAGCCTTAAAACAATAAAACAAAACAAAACAAAGCATTCCCCTTGTCCTTCAACACTCTCACAGTGCCTGCCTTATCTCTCATTTTCTTCTGACCCAGGCTTCTTGAAAGTGTTGTTTTCATGATCTGTCTCATACTCCTCACCTTCTAGTCACTTCTCAAACCGCTTAGTCTTACTTCTGTCCTCCCCGGTTGTTGTTAGTTCGTTAATTAAACTAATCAGTTGATTTAATTAATTATATTTAGTGAATTTACTAAAATATTTGTTGGGGTACCACCACGTGCCAGGTTCTGTTTTAGACTTTGAGGACACAATGGAACCAAATTGGCAGAAGTTCTTGCCATGTGAAATTTATACTCTAGAGGGGGAGGCAGACATAGAACAAAATAAGTAAAATATCCAGTATGTCAGAAAATGGTTAGTGCTATGGAGACACATCAGTAAGGGAAGGGAGACAGGGAGCACTGGTAGGGGATGAGAGGTTCAGATTTTAAAAGTGGTCGTGAAAAGATTCTCTGAGAAAATGACATTTGAGCAAAGACTAAAGGGAGATGAGGGTGAGTCCCTCCCTGCCAGAGGGAACAGGAAAGGCAAGAGCCGTGAAGTGGGAATGTGTCTGGAATGTTCAAGAAACTGCAAGGACCCGTGTGGCTGGAGTAAACAGGAGTAAGGGGCAAAATGATAGAAGGTAGAGTTGGAGGGGTAATGAGAGGCTGTGTCCTGTCCCTTAGAGCTTTTTTCATGCCATTTTAAGACTTTTGGCTTTTAATCTGAATGATTTGGGACAATATTAGAGGGTTTTGAGCCAAGAAGTGATAAGATTCAACTTAGCATTTTATTTTATGTATATATGTATGTATGTATTGAGAAAGGGCATGTGCACGGGGCTGGGAGGACAGAAGGAGAGGGAGAGAGGTTCTTAAGCAGGCTCCATGCAGAGCATGGAGCCCCACGAGGGGCTTGGTCTCACGACCCTGAGATCATGACCTGAGCTGAAATCAAGAGTCAGACGCTTAACTGACTGAGCCAACCCGGCCACCCTGACTTAGCATTTTGATCCTTCAGCTGCTCTGTTAAGACTAGGCAGTAGTTAACACGGGCAGAATGAAGGAAGCAGGTCAGAAGATTGCTGCAGTTCTTCCTAGACGATGATGGCTTGGATGTGGTTTGGTGGTGAAGAACTGTTCCAGTTCTGAATATATTGTGAAGGCGGAAGTGGAATCACCTCTAATGCAAAGACACTTGTCACTTCTAATTTCCTTTTTCTGTTATTTTTGACATTATGTACTCGACACCTCCCCTGGCTGTGAGAGAATTAACCTCCCCAGGAGGAGCCCTCAAACGATAGCTGGTAGGAGGTGGGAGATAAATATCAGAGCTCCTTTGTCCTTTGGATGAACTGGGAGGCAAGGGGTTGTACACCATGACTCAGTGCATCCCAGGGGATCAGCTCCAGTTGCCTCCTATGAATGGTGGCTGGGTCTGAAGACACCCGGGATCCTGGTTGCCTTCCCTTTCCTGCCCCATTCCTCCACTCTTCAGATGGCATTCTCAGCTCCTCCCAAATAGATGGCTCGTGCTTGATACCTTCTCCAGAATCCGAATCTTGCGGAACCTGAACATAACACTATGCTGTGTAGTCAGACATATTCTAAAAATTAATAAAGCCTCAGTGGACCCATGTTATGCTATAAATACTGATTTTCTATTTACAGTTCACATATTTGCAGTTAAAAGCCCCTTCTTAACAAATAGTTTTGGGCAATTGTAAAATGGAAAGATTGAGAAAGCTTCCTTTCCCAAATAATCCCGAGGCTTTCCTTTTCCACCTGTGAAAATAAGAAATATGTATTTTGTCTTCTTCCCATTTCTCTTAAAAAAATATTTGTTTATTTATTTACTTATTTACTTATTCATTTAGAGGGAAAGCGTGCATGAGTTGGGGGAGGGTCAGTGGGAGAGGGAGAGAGAGAACCTCAAGCAGACCCCATGCTGAGCGCAGAGCAGGAGGTGGGCCTTCATCTCACAATCCTGAGATCACGACCGGAGTGGAAATCAAGATCAAGAGTCTGTCTCTTAACTGACTGAAGCACCCAGGAGCCCCAGTGTTCTTCCCATTTCTGACACAGAACTTCTAAGACTTAGGAATTTCCTGAAGGATAGGAGTGACAGGAGCATCTCTGCTTATTCATAACAAGTCATACCTGAGTTTATGCTATGAGGTGATTCCTAGGGGGCTCCTAGGTTGCCTCAGGATGGGGCTGGTTACCAGAGGAATGGACCACGTGATTAGAGAGTTGGAAGTTTCAGCCTCATCCTAGACCTCAGAGGGAAGGGAGAAAGGCTGGAGATTGACTTTAGTCACTAATGGCCAATGATTAAAAATGGAAATCAAAAAGCTTCTGAGTTGGTGAATACTTGGAGGTGCTGGCAGGGTGACACCCCCAGAAAGAGGAGGGAAGCTCTGAGTCCCTCCCCCATTCTTGGCCTTAGGTACGATTTGGTGGTTGCTGATTTCTATGCTTTGTAATAAACTGGTGATAGGAAGTAAGATGTTTTCCTGAGGCCTGTCAGCTTTTCTAGGAAATTATTGAATCTGAGGAGGGGGTTGTGGGGACCCCTGATTTATAGCCAGTTGGTCAGTACAGGTGACAGTCTTGAACTAGTGACTGGCATCTGAAGCAGAGCTGAGCCCTTCACCTGTGTAGTCTGTGCCGACTCCAGGTAGATAGTAGCAGAATTGAAGCTGGTGTCTGTGGAGAATTGGACAATTGCTTGGTTTGGAAAGCAACCACATATTTGGTGTGAGAAGTGTTGTGGATGGAAACAGGAGAGAACCACCAAAACCTAAATTCTTTTAAAAGGGTATGTTTCCTGCATTTGAAAGGCATTAGCACACTAGGAGCTTTGCCTGCTACGGGGATCAGAGCAAAGATCTGATTTCAGACCAGGATTTTGTTCTACATGGTTTCTAACCATGTAAAATCTAGGAAATTATTAATTAGACAGTAATACTCAGTGCTTTTAAGAGATTTTCCTTTTGGAGCACTTTAGAAAGTTATTCAACTAGAATCTGAAGTAGATTATTTTATAGTCAAAGTAGTTAGGGACAGTCAACATGTCATATAAGAAGTCAAGTAATCAAATCATTTGTGTTAATTTATTATTTCTAAAAGTTTTTTTTTAAAGTTTTTTAGAAATCACATGCTTACAAATCCTAGGTTACTTTGTCAGTTAATTAAAATATTTTAATCAAGTGTAATTCTTGTATATCCTATTTTTTACATTTGCTTAGGGTCTTTATACTAAAAATGCTCTCAGTATAGAAGAAATATATACTGTCTTATCCACGTTTACTTTCAATATATTCAAATTAAATTTCAGGAATCTCAGACAACTCTTCCCTTTATGCACCTAATTATGTTCTGTAAAAAAACAGGTGAGTTTGGGGCGCCTGGGTGGCTCAGTGGATTCAACCCTCTGCCTTCAGCTCAGGTCATGATCCCAGGGTCTTGGGATTGAGCCCCACATTGGGATCTCTGCTCAGTGGGGAGCCTGCTTCCCCCTCCTCTCTCTGCCTGCCTCTCTGCCTACTTGTGATCTGTCTGTCAAATAAATAAATAAAATCTTTAAAAAACAACAACAAAAAAATACAGGCGAGTTCTACTTTGTCTTTTTAATAGTGAAAGCAAAAAAAAAAAAAAAAGAAAGAAAGAAAGAAAGAAAGAAAGAATGGAAGATCCTATTAAGTGAGCCAAAGTCTGTATTCTTGTTATAATTCTGGTTCTTTGAGGGTTAATGGAGTAAGCTCCAATCTGTTTACAATTAGTTTAAATACTTCACAGACTATTTTCTGGCAATTTTAAAATCCCTACCTGACTAGGCTTTGCCTACTTAATATATTTCATTTTGGGGCCCCATTACCCTCTGGATAAAGTTCAAATTTTTAACCTTTTGTACCAAGATTATTTTCCCTTTCCTCCCACTTCATTCTCTATGCTGGAGCCAAATGGAACTTTGAACCAGCCTTTCTCTATTGCATCCCAGCCTATGCACACCTCATTCCCTCAGTCTGGGACTTTGACTTTGTGTCTTTCTCCTTCCCATCTTCCTGCCGCCTTCCTCCCTCTATAGGATGGCTTCCTCCACCTGGTTAGCTCCTATTCAACCTTCAAGTCTAGGAATCTCTGGTGTTTTTCTTTGGGCCGTGTTCTTGATTTTATTTTTTTTATTTTTGAAATTAAAAAAAAAAGACTTCATTTATTTATTTGACAGAGAGAGAGATCACAAGTAGGCAGAGAGGCAGGCAGGGAGAGAGGGAAAAGTAAGCTCCCTGCTGAGCAAAGAGCCAGATGTGGGGTCTGTGGGGCTCCATCCCAGGACCCCAAGACCATGACCTGAGCTGAAGGCAGAGGCTTAACCCACTGAGCCACCCTGGTGCCCCATGAGTTCTTGATTTTAATCCTAGCACTTGGCACGATGCTAACTAACTAACATGGTACATAGTATTTGCTAAATTAATGGATGCATAAATATGAAAATGTATATTTGATGTTATGAGAAATAAAACATAGTTGTGAAGAGAAATATTTAATCTAAAACATGCTAACATATTTTAGGATAAGCAGAAATTATTTTTGTTTATGTGCATGTCAAATTATTCATATCATGTTTATCCCAAATTCATAAATACAAATTATACTTCAGATATACTCTGAAGAATGACATAGATCCTAATGTAGGAAGGCTTGGAAGGCCTTGGAAGACATAAAGTATATTTTTCCTCCATGGAAATCGATGCAAGTATAGGTGTTAATGACAACAGCAAGAATAACCATCAATTCAGTGATTATACAATATTTTGTGATTGGAAAAATGGATACCAAGGGCCTCCTGTTAGTTTACGGAAAAGATTGTTTTCTCCTGGAGTTGCTACACAGAGGTGGACACCAGAAACCTAGAGTTCCAAAGGGGCATCAAGGGTCCCCATGGGAACTGCAGGGAACAACATTTGTGCCCCAGGCTTCTGGAACAGAACGATTAAAAGAATGTGAGCCAGAGTGGGGGAATTTAGGAATCCACTGAGGATGCCTGAGTGGAGTCGTTGGCCCCCATCGCACTCTAGGGATAGTACCATGGCTACAAGCAGTCAGAAATGAAAGACAATGTTAACTTGTGCCTTGTGGGGATGTCCTCAGTTGATAAAAAGAACTTCTCTGTGAGTGTCTATTTTGCTTATGTTATTGGCGAGGAGTAACTGAATCAAAAATACCTAGATCCAAAGAAATATAATAGTTTGAGGCTTGTGAATATCCGATTTTGGAAATAATTTTATATTTAATGTAAGCTTTAACATTAATAACAAATATTTAGACAATGGCAGCACATCATGGTACTCTTACTTAATTCTACTATTATTCCTGTGAATTAGAAATTATTATAATATCTATTTAATGTCAGAGGAAACAGTTAAGATTATACACACAGTTGGTGATAGAGTGATGCCTGAAACCTGGCTTCTGATTATAAATCCAGGACTCCTGCTGCAAATGACTGCTTTACATTGAAGTGATTCGGGTAAGTTCATTTCCCAACACTTTAATTACTCATTTATCTAGTCATGCTCTACATATTTGTAGAGCATCCATTTTGTGGCAGTTTCCTCATCTGTAAAATGGGAATAATAATAGTACTTACCTCATAGGGAACTGATGTGAGAGCTGAGGTATAAATTGTGTGCCTGGTTTTCAATAAAACTTAAGTTATTATTTTTCTGATAGAAATATATACAGAATATAGTAGGGACATAAATTGAATGGGCATGTGAGGGAACATTGGAAATGAGATCAAAATATGTCACTAAAGTGATGGTGATGAGGAGTGAGGAGTGGCACACAGAGTATTATTTTGGTGGTGATGAGGGTGAGGAATGGCACACAGAATATTATTTTATATATTTTTGGAGAAAAAAAGGTTCACTTTTTTCTTTCCTTTCCAAAAAAAGAGTAGAAATGACAAATATAGATGGATATATTCTGTAAGTTTTGTTAATAAAGGTCTATTTATTTATGAGAGAGTGTGGTGGGAAAATGGGAGAGGGAGAAGGAGAAAGAAACTCCAAGTAGACCCTGTGCTGAGCATAAAGCCTGATGTGGGGTTTGATCTTATGATCCTGAGGTCAGGACCTTAGCCCAAACCAAGAGTCAGATACATAATCAACTGTGCCATCCAGGCACCCCACACTCTGTAAGTTTTAAAACCATATTGAGTGTTAGTCTATTTGAAAAATGTGGTAAATTGAGTACCAGTAAATTGAGCACCGTTAAGTTTATTGACCTAGCCATGGAACTTTCTTTCACCTTCTAAAACTATGTCATTCTTTACCGGCTGCATCAGTCAAGGATAAGATGATTATTGAATTGAATTGTTATAGTTAATGTTCACTAAATTTCTCAAACTATGTTCTGTAGGATACTGGTTATGCTATTAAAAATAGATAATTCAGATTTTTAGAGAAGCCATATGACAACAACAGATAATGCAACATCTCTTATTTTTCCATTCTGAGCTTAAATTATTTCAATATTTTCTCTAAAATCTTGAAGAAAAGATATTTGGCATTTATTATTGCTTGACATTTTATCATCTCAAAAGTTTAAGAACCCATAAGCTAAACAATGTAAGATGAGCTAAGTTAGGAGAAAATTGAGAAAAGATTATTGGTATTAGCACAAATAATGAATACTGGTCTTATTTCTACCACGAGTCGCTATGTGACTTCAGAAAATTAATTACCCACCATGGATCTCAGTTTCTTCTTCTCTTTTCTTTCCTCTATCTGCCCCATCATTTTTCACGAGTGGAATATTTTGTAGTAGCTCTGCATGCCTAACCAGCACTCTCCACTCCCATCCCCAGGTAGGGCCTCTGCTACTTTAGGCTCTACCAGGGTGTTTGAAAACTGGAACTAGCTGATCTGCCAGGTCCTTCCAGGTTCTTACCGTCTTTGATTCTGGTTTGGAGTTCTTAAACATGCATTGGTGATCAGTGTGATGCAGAATACGGCTGGGTCAGTCCAATTATTTTAGCATCTGTGGGCAACTATTTCATGGTCACTTTATCTACATATTTTTGGTATTCTGATTGTTCTGTAATAATAGTTTGTGATTGTAACCACATATATGTATAAAGCTAAAAATTGCTTTAAATTATTTTTGGCACCTGGCAAGGAATCAAAATATTTAAACAATTCAAATTACTTTGAGTTTTAAATTACTCAGAAAGATAGGTTTCCTTGTTTCACAGTTAAGCTGAAAATTAATTTTTAGAAATAATTCATAGTACGTATTCTATATATTTTTTACTTATGACTGAAAAAGCAACTAAAAGAACATATTCCCATTACATATTCTAATAAGAAATGATGCTTTGAATAGTATAATAAATATCACAGTTATCAGGTCTTTGATTAGCCTAAGCAACTTTTTCCTTGTCGTTCTCCAGCAAGAGAGAAGAGTGTCCTTCTTTTTGCAGCTAAATGATAAAATTTGGTTCTCTTACATTTTCAATCACATTTGTTCTCATCTGAATCTTCTATCAGTCCTTTTTTCTGATCTTAGAACTAGTCATACTAGGTCATCACTGGCCTGCATTCAGTTATGGGACACAATTTATAAGGGATATAGACAAATTGGAGAAGAAAGTCACTGGACTTGAAGCCATGCAATTTAAGAAAAGGTTGAAAAAAATGAGGATTTTAATCTAGGGAAGACTATGAGGAAGCCGTGGCCCAGAGAAGCTGCCTTTGCATTTTTTTTTTTATTTTTTATTTTATTTTTATTTTATTTTTATTTTATTTTATTTTATTTTATTTTTTCCAATTTTTTATTTATTTTCAGCGTAACAGTATTCATAGTTTTTTCACCACACCCAGGGCTCCATGCAATCTGTGCCCTCCCTAATACCCACCACCTGGTTCCCCCACCCTCCCACCCCGCCCCTTCAAAACCCTCAGGTTGTTTTTCAGAGTCCATAGTCCTGCCTTTGCATTTTTGAAGAGGTGTTATGTGCAAGAATGACTAAGGGTGTTCAGTATGGCCCCAAAGGGCAGAATTAGAACCAGACATATTTTGGTGGCATATTTTGGAGCTACCTCCTAGAGTGAGTTTTCTAGTTCTGTAGGTACTCACACTGGTCTATACACTGCCTCTCAGTACGTGAGAGACAGGATTTAAATGATGTTTGTAGAGTTACTGTTGTTGAGACACTTTTGTACTGAACTGCTAGATTTCTATGTATTACATTACCTTCCTTTTCTTCTTTGAGTGACATCTTAATTCTCTCAGTATTTTCTTTATGTGTGAAACGATTTTCTTTATTGTTGTTTAAAATTAAAGTCATTTCCTAACACTTTTAGGATGATTGGAAAGAAGTTTCTTCCATTATCTTCCTCCATTGACTGAAATCATGCCTTTATTATGAAACTGCAGCCCATAGGAACATTGACCTCATGATAATTGAGGGAATAAAGTGTTTTATGATGTCATTAGAACCTTGACGTGGATGTGTGCTGTGTGTGCACTAACTTGTTTACAGTTTTTCTTGTAGAATATTCCATATCCTTTATGTTGTGCAGATTTTGGTTTAGAGAGAATTGATTATACTGATAATCACTTATTTGTCTTTTGTGCAACATTAAAATATTAGAAAGTCCTCAAGAATTTCATCAAAATATCCATATTGTAAATATGCTAAGGAAAAAGAAAGTTTTTTTCATTTTGAGTTCTTAATTTTAAGAACTTCTATTTGTTCTGGTCATAATTCACTCTTCATGACCAAAATTTCTGAGCCAGAGAATTATATGAAAGGTTTTTGTAAGTTCATTTAGAAAATACCAAGAGGAAGTTCAGTTAAAGTTGCTTTCTCTGAAAATGCAGATTTAACTATTTACATCATGAAGTTAGAAGTTTATGTGTTGTATGAGAATTGAATTTCTTTTTGTCATGCAATTTTTCTAATACAGTACTGAGATGAGAGGTTTTTCGGAAATTTGCAAATGAATTTAGATTCTACACAAATGTTAAATCAGCAAATTTGGAAACAGATTACCACTGCTGAATTCAGACTTATGAACAAAGGAGTTATGTGTACTGAGACATTCATTTGCTTTCCTTTGCCATCTTCCACATACAAAAACTGTTAGAAATTTTCAACACAATAATTTGATTTGGCCAACATGGTTGTTAACACCAGATTTTAAGACTGGGGTAATATCAGGCAAAATTCAAGTAATTGTGTGAGCGTGGACAACATATTTGAGAGATGTTTTCCTCTTTTAGAACTCCATAGCCATTGTCAGTGGCCCGTAGGACATGGAATGCATCTCGACACAGAACACTCACTACAATTCATCTTTCAGGACTTTTATAGTTTCAAAAACTCTTGAGATTTTTTTTTTTTTTTCACGTGAAGATTAGAGTATAGACGGTGCTGTTTGGGTATAGGGTATAAGAGGTGCTCTTTAATGATTCTTCCAGCTTTACATTTATGTGGTCTAAAGAATTGGATGTTAGGTTTTTCTTTTTACTCTCTTACAAGGACATATTTGATTAGAATTGAGATGTTCTATTTTTTTCTGAATATCTACGAAATACATACATATATTTTTCTTATTCGAGAAATTAAAAAAAAAATCAAACCAATCAGGCTTCCAAAAGCACCTTCTATTTATTTTCTGTTACTGTTTCGCTTTTTGGAAGAGTCCTCAAAGCTGACTAACGGGCTAAGTAAGACCAAAGAGTTGAGTTCTCCACGCTCGCCTCACAGCGCTCCTTCCAAGCTGGCCGGGCGGCTCTTCACTGGTGCGCCCCCTTTCTCCCAAAGGCGGGAGCAAATCCCTCTCTGGTTCTGGAGAAACCCCTCAGAGCGCATGCTCTTCTGATGAGGGAGCGGTAGCGCCATTTTCATATCGAAGGGACTGTCCTCTAATTAGGCGCGTCCGCAGGGTTCCCGGTATTAAAGTTGTTCAGTGTGAGGAGCTTCACAGAAACAAGACAAGGGCTTTTTGAGACGACCCACTCCCTGCAGCGCTTCAGCTAAGACTACGTAAAGAGATTCTTTTGTGTTAATTTCCCCAGTGTTCAAGTGGCCGTCTCCTGTGTCGCCTGTTCGCCGGTCTCGCTCCCTCGCCCCCCTCCTGAGCCAAAGCAATGTAGATGTTAGGTATTTTGCGCCCGCAGTGGTGGCCCCACTGAGAGGACATGGGGGATCGGTGGGAACGTTTTCCCCCGTGAGAACAAAGCACAAATTATATAAAAGTCCAGTGTGTGTAGAGGAAATCGGTACATGTTCTTTTGAGCGAGGAGGTAGCGCTTCTTTTTAAATTTTATCATTTTTTAAATAAAGATGAAGATCCGTCAGTGGTGGAGGGAATGCGGAGTGCTTGAAAGATTTACTAATAGGAGGCAGGGCCGGAGACTGAGGTCTTTAAGTGTGTGTGTGTGTGTGTGCGCGCGCGCGCCCAAGAGTTTAGGAGAAAGTGGGTGAGGGGGCGAGAGAGAGACAGAGAAGAAAAATCTAAGAAGACTTAGTGGGTGCAGAAAAGGGGGCGCCGGCGCATCCTTGCGAGTGAAGCCGCAAGAGCGCCCTTCCCGACATCCACTCCCTACTCCACTGTTTCATTCATAAGTTTCTGGTCTGGAGGCCCCGCCCGGCTCCCCTGGGCCCAGAGCCCCGTTTCCCGTACAGCAATTGGAGGACGGCAACAAAGCCTTAGCAACTGGCTCCTAGTGACCTGCGGGGCGCCTGGTAACTGGGGCGCGGGGCCCGCACCGAGAAAGGAGCGGGGCTGTCCCTTTAAGGGATGGCCGCGGAGCCGTGAAAGTGGAGGGGGCTGAGGGAGGGCGGGGAGGAAGGTCTGAGGGCGGACCTAGGGGGGAGGAGGAGGAAGAGTTGCTGCTGAAAGGAGGTGGCGAAGGAGGAGCCGGAGCAGCTGCTGCCAGCCGGCGGGCACCGGAGTTCTGCCCGCTGTCGCACGAGTAGCCACGGGCGCGATCGGGGCCAGACGTCTCCTCCTCCATGATCACTTTGGGAGCCGGGGGAAGACTTTGCCCGGCCGTGAGAGCTGGTCTGCGTTTCCCTGGCGCGGCGGCGGCGGAGCAGCGGCAGCAGCCGGGTCCGAATCGGAGCGGCCACAGCCTGGGGCGTGTGCGCCCCGCGCGGAGCGGGCTCGGGTTCCCCACGGAATGTCCCCGGGGCGCCCCGCGCGCTGACCCCCCAGCCGCCTCCGCCTTCGGCGCCTGCTGCCTCTGTCGGGCGGGCTCGGTGTTCGGGACTGCAAGCTTCCCGGCTCCTGGGCAGTGGGGAAGCCCCCGGGGGCGGGTGACCTCAGCTGACCACGACCTAGTCCTCCCCCGTGCGTATCTCGCTTAAGATGGCAGCGGAGTCAGGGGAACTAATCGGGGCTTGCGAGTTCATGAAAGGTGAGCAGCAGCCGCCCCGCATCCTCCAACCCTCCCTCGCCCCCAACTCTTCACTTCTACCCCTACGTCCCAACCACTGTCTCCGGCTTTCCCCGGGCCCCTGGTGTCCTGCAGCCGCTGCTCGCGCTCTCGTCCCCTCTCGGTACTACCTTCTCCCCGAGGACCCCCTGCTTCCGGCTTCTCTGTCTTTCTTGCGTCCCTGGTTCCCTCTGCAGCTCCCTCGGATGGCTTTCCCGCCCGGCAATGGGACAGCGCCGGGTTCGGTCCGGCTTCTGCACACAGCGGCTCGTGGGGATCCTGCTCCGGTTGATTTTTTCGGTCTCCTTTATCCCGCCCTTGATCGCCTCGGTTTTCGGGACACCCCCTAGTCACACCTCCCTGTCTCTTCCTCCCTTCCTCTTCTTTAAGTCTTCGGAGCTGCAGGCTCGCCTCTCTTCCCCTTCCGCAGCTGCTGAGGTCTGGAGATTTCTGAGCCAAACTTGCATCTCCAGTTCTACGGGTACCCCCAGCTTCTGTCCGCTCCGGCAGGCCTGAAACAGGGGAGATGTGGGAACTCTGCCCCCACCCCCAGCCCCTAGCTGAGTGTCTCAGTTGGGTCCCCTTCTCGCCTCTCTGTTGTGCTCTTGGGTCTCTGGGTTTCTGGGAGGGATCAGGTTTCTGCAAGAATTCCACGTGTTACTGGGGTCTTTAAATAATGGGTAGCAGTTATTATTTTGATCTTCTCGTGTATTATCACCACTCTCCACGTTCAGCTGCCCTACTTCTCATATGTTTTCTCCCGTCTTTTAAACTTGTCTTTCAGATCGGTTATATTTTGCTACTTTAAGGAATAGACCAAAAAGCACAGTAAATACCCACTATTTCTCCATCGATGAGGAGCTGGTCTATGAAAAGTAAGTTTCTATTTTTTTTTTTTTTCCTCAACCTTTTAGCCTGTTGGCTTTTTGGTGAGGGAACCCTATGCACCTTTATGGCAGTTTTATTCACTTACCCCCCACCCCAAGTGGTGTAAGTAACAATACCATTTTTTAAAGACTCAGGTGCCTGGGGAGAGGTGTAGGCAAAGTTAACATAATGTGGACCTGTCAACAGCCCACTCCTTTTAAACCTTTGTCTGTATTAGCTCTTCTTGCCACCACCACAAATTGCAACCTTCTGTTACCTAACACTCCCCAGAGTAGGACCAGGGAGACTCTCTGTCCTTGCTAGCCGCTGTAATTGGCCTGTGAATCAGCTGGGGAGTATTTATGGGGCACCCACAGAGTACAGGGAAGTGTGTGTATTAGGAGCACTTCAGCTTTCCAGTTCACAAGGCTTCTGTTGTCTCGCAGGATGTTTTTGTTTCTGCAGCTCGTTTTTGGAAAGTGGGACGTGTTTGGCTGGAGGTAGCTATACCCAAGTCTTATCTATGAGTAAGGTTTTACCTGTGTGAGAAATTATTGGGTGATTTTCTTTGGGTGCCCCCAAGCTTCAGAGTATTACTTTCTTTGTCTTTGAGGAAGTGGTATAGGAGTGCTGATTTACTTTCTTTGGTTACTTTGCCTCTGTGGGATTAGGATTTGAGAGTGTAAAATAAGAATAGGGAACTGTTTTCTGTGAAAGGCAATTAATTTACAGGGAAAGGATTATCTTAGTACTTTTAAGGGCAATAAAAATTTAATTAAAGAGAGATAAACCTCCACTCAATAAAAGCAACAGATAATAAAGAATAGGAAGGCTGAACTGACTTGAGTGTGTTCTCCTTAAAAGAGCTGGTGCTGCACAGTAGTCCAATATATTTTAACTTAAACATTTTAATTTGACTTTTGTTGTTTAACCAAACATGCAATTACATGAACAGAGTTTAATGAACCATAGTAAGCTTCTTCGGACTTGTCCCCTTAAAAGGGATTTTGGCCGATCTGCCTAAGGATTTGTAGGTACCACCCAGGCATTTGAAGAGTGAAAGTATTCTCCACTTTTAGGAGCATTATCTTTTATTTGAGGGCAAACCATCTTTAACTGTCACTTCACCATAGGGATTCTTGAAACTGATGTCTTGGGGAATTTCTCCTAGTGGTGCTGGAGGCAGGATGCTTCTTGAATGGCTGAAGGCCGAAGTGGGAATGAAAGAGCTCTTTGCTGCTGCTTATGAATGCCCAGAGTTGCTGCGGCAATGAGGTCTAAATCCGTGGTGTCAGATTACAGCTCTGCCCCTAGACAGAATGGAGGACTGCCCGGCTTGCTCCCTGACCCAGGGTACCTGGATGATGTCACTGCTGTTTATTGAGTGTGCACTCTGTTGTTGGCAATGTGCATTGTTGTGGCTTTGTTTTCGTGAGGTTAGGGTTTGGGGCCCTCTTGTGCGTCTGAGGGTAGGGACTGTGTATGTGTCACGGTGTTCCATTCTGCAGTGACTGACATGCTGGAGGCTGTTAATATATCATGGAACAAGCTTCCGTCGTTGAGGTCTGAGTTACTTCTTTAGGGATGGCTAAGTGGTAGATCTAGCAGGAAATGGCCTTTAACCACTAGACACAGTTGCTGGATGGTTTTTTGATTGTAGTATTGAGCATATGTGAGGAACTGTTTTTGTGTATTTTAATGTTGGTATTTTAGGATAGGGTGACAAATCCCATTCCTCTTACATTTATTCTACTGTATTTCTGGTGTCTTATAAAGAAAGACTCGCTGGAGAGACCATCCCATTTCTATTATAAGTTTCGATGTCATCTGAAACTATGACGAGGACTCCAGTATGGGCAGAGCATACATTTCTCTTGGTTTGGACTTGCCCAGCTGCCTTTCCACAGCGGTGGCCATGGTTCTGATTAGCCGTGATTCCATCTTTTTTGTGACCCCCAACATATTACTCATGGCTAGGTGCTGGAGAGTATGGCGATGATGAATGCGCATAGGACCTTTGAGGAGCCACAAGCCTATAGGGAGAATGACAGTGGTGCAGTGAGCAGTACAGACAGAGAACTGTCTTCAGGTTAACATAGGCCCTGTGCTAAGAGGAGTTCCCAGGCAGGTGGGAGCATGTTTGGTTGAAGTGTTTAGAAAAGGGCTTCCTGGAGGACTTACAGTTGGCTTGAAGGATGGACAGAGTTTTATCAGGAGAGATCCCAGAAACAAGAACAGCAAGGATGAGGAAGGAGGTTCCAGAGTGGGTTCAGGGACTAGTAAGTCCCCCAGTTTACCTGGTATGTATTCAGGTCCCATGGAGGTGTGCAATATGAAGTTGAAAGGTCAGCAGGGTGTAGACTGAATGGCGGGGTGGGGATCTGCCGTTTCATTGGAAGCCTTTGGACTCCTGCAGGGTTTTGGGGAAGTCCATGGTATGACCGGATTGGGGCTAATGGCAAATAATGGCAAACGTTTACTGAGTGTTTAAATGCATGCTAGGTGCTGTTCTAGGTGTCCCACAACTATTAATCATGAATTCACTTTATTTTCACAACAATTCCACGAGGCGGGTGCTATTCTCATCCTTAGTGTGCGGAGATGGTGAGAGTTAGGGTACAGTGAGGTTAGGTAACTTGCCCAAGGTCACAGAATGAAGATGTAGCAGAGCTAGAATTGGAAACCAGACCCTCTGGTTCTGAGATACATATATCTTCTCTCAAAAAGTTAATATTACGGTATCATCTAAGATGGGTTAGTGGAAGTAGAAGCCCACTTAGGAAAATTCTAGAATGTTCAAGGGGAAGAAATAAAGGCCTAGAGTAGGATTGGTGGCAGTGGTGGTAGAAAGAAGAGATCTGAATCCATGTGACTGGCAACAGATTAGGTGGGTGAGTTGGGGGCTGCTGAGGCAAAAGAGGAGGCAAAGAAGTCCTTAAGACTACCTCGGTCCCAGGGAGCCTGCCGGGGCCATTCACTGAGCAAGAAGTAGTGTGGAAGAATTGGGATTAATGGGGACATCAGGCATTCCATTTTGATCATGTTGTTTAAGGAATTTAAGGGCCATTGCATCAACTTGACGTTCTTAAATTTGGGGAGTTTTCCCCAAAGGGTTGATAAAACTGCGAGAATGATGTGATTTGGGGGAAGACAGAGGAGATGTCAAGGTCCGTATTTCACAGGCAGGGCTAGGAAGAGAGGAGCAAGGGAAGGAAGAGGAAATAAATAGAGAAAGAGGTGGACAAACGGTGGAGAGAGAGAAGAAAAGGAAGAGGGACAGAGGCCTGGGAATTCATCTTGTCAGTGCTGCTTCTTTGGGAAGCGTAGGATGAGAGAGTCTACAAAGCCCCTGGAAGCATGTATAGTAACCTGTGTTCTCTCTGTGGAGGATGTCCCGTGGGGAGAAAAGTCTCGACTGTCAAATCATACTGTACACCTCTCCAGGGAAAGGAGTGTGTTTACATACATTATCACACAGGCCTTGTACAGCCTTATAACTGTGTACTTACTCACTGAACGTATAAATGAAATGCCACCTCTCTGGCTAAATTATCACCTTGGAAATGCAACTATTATTTTTGAATCAGGAAGTAGACTCTAAATATTAGGCTGTAGGTCCTCTGGACGCAGCTGTGTTTTGCGCAGATGTTTAGTTAGTTCTAAGAGGAATGATAGCACTCCATGATTGTAATGGCAACCTTCTGAGAAGCCGGTGGAGAAAATTTAACAAAGTGGCACCATGAGGTGAGGTGATTTATTAGAAATGAAAGTCTGAATTTTCTGTGTGATTTTAATACAGAATTTATCATCTTAATATAAAGGCCTGAGTAGTTTTAGTAAAATATGGTTGATAAGAAAGCCATACATTTATCCTTGGGTTATGATTTCACAGATCAGGATTAAAATCAGAGTATAGGCTAACACACCCATGGAACAAAAATAGCCCCATAAAAAGGGAGCCTTTCAAAGATTTATCTGTATTTGATTAAGCTACAAATAACACGCAGCTCTCCAGAAAGGCTAATTCTTTGGTTTTGGAATGGGGCCCTCTAATCCAAATAGAGGCTTACTTTTTATAACTTGGCTCACATATTTTTGGCTCAAAAGTTAGCGAGATGAAATATGTTAATTGTTGTAACCTTTGTATGCCCCTCCTGACTATGATGATGGGAACAGGGTTGGATGTTAACACATGGAAAGCCAGTTTGCTGTGAAGGATAGTGTAGAGGGTCTGTCTCCATTTCCAGCCTTGTCCACTTTTATCTCTCCTCTCACTATGTTTGCAAAGGAAAGGTATTGAGAATGCAGGAGAGAACTTTTCATGGACATACTCTGGGGACTGAATATTAAGCAGTTTCTGAAGTGACTCGAAGCATTTCACCCACTGTTTTAGTATGGAAGAATGAGCAGCCTCTAATGAGGACTAATTAGCTCAACTGAAGATTTAAATAATTTAAAATGTTCAATTTTCATTTAAACTCTATTAAAGCACCCTGATATTAATGCAACCAGGGATTCTTGAGTAAATAATGTATAGAAGAATGATTTCTTTTATAGTCTATAGAATAGGTATGAGACAGAATGTGGATTAGGACATCTTTGAGAGAAATACAGAAAAACTTCCCTTGTCTGGAAATATTTGTGGGAGTGGAGTGAGAAGGAACCCTTTTTATTTTTGATTTTTGTTTTCAATTTAATATGTGTCAGGGGTGCCTGGGTGGCACAGTCCTTTGGTTTCGGCTCGTGTCATGATCTCAGGGTCGTGAGATCAAGCCCCTTTTCAGTTCTGTGCTCAGAGGGGAGATGGATGGAATTTCTCTTTCTCCCTCTGCCTCTGCCCCTCCTGCTCGTGCTCTCTCTCTCTCTCTCTAAAATAAATAAATCTAAAATATTTCAAATAATATGGCAAGTAGGTTAATTTAATGGAAAGGCTAATGCTTTTTATGGACATGCACAAATACATGATCTTACAGAGTCTTAGGGCCAGTTGGTACCCCAGCTCTCATTATCAGTTGCTATGATAGTGAAAGAAGAGGAGATATAGTTGAATTTTGGAATAAAAAGCAAATCATAACAGTAGTTTACATTTATAGTCTTAGGCTAGGTAGTGTTCTTGTGCTCTGTATGCATTCACTTAGGCTTCAGAAGAACCCTGGGAGTTAGGTGCCATCATTATGACCATTTTACAGATGAGGAAGCTGAGGCTCAGAGGTCACTGAGCTCGTAGTTAAGTTGTTGAGCTGGGATTCAGGCTGCGGTTAATTGGCCCTGGAGTTCATGCTCTTAGGCTTCTAGCAAGTTCCCAGTTGTCTTGAGCCGGAGGCTGGTGGGGAGGGTGCAGAAGGGCTTCGCCCCTCCCTGGCAGGCCTGGCCCTTCTAACTTGAGTGGCGATGGCTTTGGTAAGAAGTGAGCTGCTGACAGTGTGGGCACCAACTTTATGTCTAGGCCGTATCTAGGAATGTGTGCTGGTAATGAAAATGATTTTTCTACTTCCACTTTTGTGGGTATAATTTTGCTTTTTTATCCCCCTTTCAGTGGACTAAATAAATTAATAAATAAATTGAATTAATTATCATTCTATATTAATAGGATGGATGAAAACAAAAGAAGCCCAGCTTCTGAAAACTTCTTTTGCAGACTTTCTAGTGAAATGTTGGATCTTAACTGTTGTAACTTAAGATATAATCGTTTCTACATAGGATTCTCCTAAAAACTCAGAAAGAAAACTTTTTAGCTTTAAAAGATGACGTGTTTACCCCTTTCTTCTCTCTTTCTCCTTTCTTCCATCCTAACCTTGCAAAAATAACCCAGCAGTGTTCAGTGCTACTTTTTCTCCTCCTCTGTTTTGAACATGTAAGTTTTAGGTGTGTATGTATGTGTGTGTGTATATAACCAGCAAGAGTACCACATAGTATATGTGATGAGGAAATGCACATTTCTGTGTATACACAAACCAGCCAGTTCTAAATTCAGTGGCATACTAGAGTCAAATTTTACTTTCTAGGTATTGATTTAATTAAATACTTGCTGTGCACTGGTGGTGCAGGCTGTTGGGCGGCCAACTCTTGGTTTCAGCTCAGGTCGTGATCTCAGGGTCATGGGATTGAGCCCCAAGTCAGGCTCCCTGCTCAGTGTGGAGTCTGCTTGAGTTTTTCTCTCCTTCTGCCCCTCTCCCCTGAGTGTGCGCTCTCTCTAGAATAAATAAATAAATCATTAAAAACATACTTGCTGTTTTGACTTATTAGACCTTCATAGTGGGTAGTCTGTCTCTAATCTTCATAAGGACAAATCATGATTCAGTTCTTTCAATTTGCTTGAGATGAGCCTGACAAAAACACAAAATTTAACCAAGGTGCTACAGACTCAGTTAAAACTCAGTGCAGTCTTAATCAGGCGGCCTGACAGAGGGATCCAAATGGGCTGTCAGAGTGTCCAGTGGGGAGCTGTCTGCCGTCCAAGTTCTTTCTATGCCAAATCACCATGGGGCGGCTTCATTATTTTGTTTGAAGTAGATTCCTAAGACATCAGATGTTCTCATTTGTAAGTTCATAAACACATTCCAAAGCCCAAAGCAAATGACTTATACTTACCCACAGCTTTAATACACCTTTGTGCTTGAAAGAAAAGGAAAAGAAAAAAGACGCTTGACGCATTTTCATAGGAAGTGAAAAAAAAAGAAACTTAAAACTTAGAAATGGTTCGAAATTGCTGGAGAAGGAACCACCATTTAGGTGAGCTAGCTTTCAGTGTGGAGTTTTGTGCTAAAGCTTTGGGGGTACACAAATACATAAGGCAGCGAATACAAACACAGTGAAGGGCAAAATATGGCAAAAGCTGCAAAGGTATTTTTTAGGAATCCAAGAGACATGGAGATTATTACCGCCCAGGGTGGTAACAACTTCACAGAGGGGTTTGAACTCGCTTCTGAAGGGCACAGAAGAGCAAAGAGTGTATTTTACCATTTCTGTGAGGACATGTACTACCTGTTTTTGCTTATCATTGTATCCCTACAACCTAGCACGATGCCTGACCCACAGCTGGTGCTCAAGAGATTTTAGCTGAATGAATGAATGAGTGAGCAGAAGAGGAAGGAAAGAAAGTAGAGATTCCAGTGTTTGGAGTTAGCAAGATTCTGTTAGGTGAGGCAAAATGTTTGAATGCAGAGAGGTCCCGGGTGAGGCTGGACACACAGTTGGAGACTACATGGTGGAAAGCTGTTTGGACCTCAGTTGTGCGGGTTTATCAGTGGCAGAGAGCTCTGGTTTAGGCTGGGAAGTGGGGGTCTGGTTAGGCTGTGGGAGGACTGGATTAGGGTTGTAGCAGTGGGAACAGAAAGTCCAGAGGGAGACAGGGGGAAGAAGCTAGAAGGGATGGATTGACTGTATTTGGGATTGACTAGGTCAGGGAGGGGGGTGAGGAATTGAACATGTAAGTTCAAGGTTTCTGGCCTGGATGACTGGGACGAAGAGATTCATTATAGTAGGCAATTTATGTAAATCAGAGAAAGGTTTGCCTTTTTAATGCTTGGTTTTGTTTTGGGGATAGGGAAAGGAAGTAAAAAGGGGGGTTTATAATGAAAGTAAAAGGAGGAATCTTTGTCTTTTGTGATCTTTAAGGAGAAAACAGACAATACTTGCTCAGGAGTTTTAGATATTTACTTGTTTAAAAACTGAGAAGGTGGATGGGACAGTGATCTGAAGTTCCTTTCTGACTCCCTGATTTGAACTGGCCTTTCTAAGCTACGTGTCAAATTCATTGTTTCTTTAAAAAAACAAAAAACAAAAAAACTTTTTTTGAGCTTTACTTTGAATTTACCTAAAAAAACTTGAGTTTTGTTAATCATCTAAGTACTTCCAGGACCACCAAAGAATCAGATGTTGAATGAGAACCATCAAAAATCACCTTATTTATTGAAAGTATGTACTGTTTATTCCTGGTTCTGACAACTTGGAAACATCTGGTGAATGATCACAGTTATTTGTAATTGACAGTGAGTTCCTTTATAAGAAATAGTGCATGTGAATTATAGTTTTTGAACAAAATGTTTTTTTAAAAAAAGATTTTATTTATTTGAGAGAGAGAGAGAGAACGAGCAGTGGGAAGGGCAGAGGGAGAGAGAGAAAGCGAGAAGCAGACTCCCTGATGATGTAGGGCTCCATCCCAGGACCCCGAGATCATGACCTGAGCCGAAGGCAGAGGCTCAACCAACTCAGGAGCCCCTGAATAAAATGTTTCATGTATTAATCTTTCATGTATTAATATTTTGGTCTTAAAGATTTTCACATCCTATTGATGAAGAATTTGCTGGTTTGGACTTGTTCTTTGGTTATAAAATTTAGTTTTCTTTTGGAGAACCAGGAAAGATGGTTTATTTCACATTTGTTCTCCTTGATGGGTATGTTCTAGTAATGCATTTATCTGGTTGTGTTTGGGAATGTGGCATTCCAGGGAGGCAACTCTTACAAGTGAGTTGGGAAATCACATCTTGAAATATGAAAGCAGTTTTATAATTTGTGGAACTTTTCTAAGGTGAATCTGCATTTCCGCCTTCTTGAAGAGTTTACTGCTTATGATTTACCTTTTGTTTTTTTGTAATACTCAGACTCTATTACTATAAGTTCATTGGCTGTACAGTTTCACTGTAATTCAGGGATGGTTTTAGCTGCTTCTAAGGAATGAAAGGCTCTCTGTTTATGTAGAAGATGGTGCCTGTTTGCGAAACATCTTGTTATCTTTTAGTGGTTTTAATTTATTCAGTCAGTTTTTATTGATAGCTAACTACTAGGAGTTGAGTACATTTTAGGTGCTGCTTACTATTGGGTTAGCTTTTGACATTACTGTCAGTGTAGCAGCCCCTAATAGCTTCCTCTTCCCTATGGTCTTATGAGTCTAATATATTATGGATGTAGAAACCAGACGTCATATTTTATTAGCCTTTGGTACAAAATAAGACTAAATAGACCCTGTGTGAGAGTGGAACTGTCTTATAAACACGGCTAAAGGGCATGGGTTTTGGGTCACCTGTGTGGCTCAGTCCTTTAAGTATCTGCCTTCGGCCCAGGTCATGATCCTAAGGTTCTGGGATCTAGCCCCACATTGGGCTCTCTGCTCGGCAGGGAGTCTGCTTCTTCTCCCTCTTTCTCGGTGCTCTCTCCCCCTCTCTGAAATAAATAAATAAAATCTTAAAAAAAAAAAAAGGCATGGATTTTGTGGCAGGCTTTAGAAGAAACAATATGACTTTGTTTATTGGCTCACTTAAAATTCTCGTTTTTATTCCAGATTGGGATTTCTGAATTGGGGATCCTTGAATAACTGATTTATTTATTCATTCATTTTTTTTCTCCCTCCCTCCCTCCCTCCCTCTCTCTTTCCTTCCTTCCTTTCTTCTTTCCTCCTCCCTCCCTAACCCGCCCTTCCTCCCTCCCTTTCTTTCTTTCTTTGCCTGCCTGCCTGCCTGCCTGCCAGAGGGAGAGAAGGGTGTAGGGGCAGAGGGAAAGGGAGAGAGAGAATCTCAAGCAGGCTCCATGCTTGGTGCAGAGTTGGACATGGGGCTTGATCTCACGACCCTGAGATCATGACCTGAGCTGAAATCAAGATTCAGCTGCTTAACTGACTGAGCCACCCAGGTGCCCCAAATAACTGATTTCTTACTGTATACATTTCTCTTTGTTTTAAGAGGGCATTGATACAGCTTTTACATTAGTCTTGGTAGTCAGTTATTGATTCTCTGCAGCTGGATTAATCTGAAATGTTAAAGACTTTTTTTTTTTTTCCCTAAATGTGAGATAAAAAGGTTTTGAAAAGGCCTCTTCTAGGAAGCTGTGAATTATGGGCTTGTAAAAGAGTGCCTTTCGTGTTCTGATAGCCCCTAACTAGGGTCCGACTTTGCACCTGTTTCACAAGCCCCACAGCAGATTGGCTGCAGCTCTAGAAAACCCAAAAGTAAAGGCTTAGGATGATTTATGCGGCAAAACTCTCAGAACTGAAGGGGCTGCTAAGACAAGAGGAATTGGGTGATGTATAGTCAGGGTGAGTCTTTTCAGATTGGGGGTTACTTCTGGAGCAGGCCACCTGGGGAGCAAGCCGGTGATAAAGATACAGGCTGAAGGGGGTTGGTGGGGCTGGACTCTAGACCTTTCCCGGCAGTAGAGAGGTGGGCCATCCGGCTGTTCTCCTTTCCCTTTACTGCCTTTACGTCTTAGGTCATTTTTGTTAATTTTGTCCAGTTAGTTTTATTATGTGACCATCGATAAATAAAATGTAATACCTGATATCTCTTCCCACCTTAATCTGGTGTATGGCTTAGAAGGATTAAATGGAAGCAGGCAGGGTTTTTGCAGATGAACCAACCACATCTCAGTCTTTCATTCCTTACTCAGTCATCTCTGTGCCAGGTGCTAGGGATGTAACATGACAGTGAGCACATTCGTACCCAGCTCTGGGTTCCTGGAGCTTCTATGGTCCAGTGGGCGATAGGGAGAATATTGGTCAAATATTCAGACATAGGATTATTTGTAAGTACTCTGAAGGAGAGATCTAAGAAGCACATAACAATGGAGCCTGGCCTGTGGGGGTGGGGTGGGAGCGTGGGGGGATGTGTGAAGTGGTGTGAGGGCCGAGGTGGTGTGGGATCAGGGAAGAAGTCTCTGAGGAAGTGTGAGTAGAGCTGACACCTAAAGGGTAGGTAGAAGTTAATTAGGCCTGGGAGGGCGAATGTGCTAACAGCCTGAGGCAGGGACTAAAAGGAATAGCCTGGCTGGAGCTTACTAGTATTAAAACCAGGAAGATGAAGCCCCAAAGAGAGAGAGAGAGGTAGGGGCTGCACCAGCCTGGGCCTCACAGGCAAGTATGAAAGTTTTGCTTTTAATTCCAAGTATTTAGAGGGGTAATATGATCTTCACTGGGTTTTAGAGTAATTGTTTTCCTTTCCTTTTTTTTTTTTTTAAGATTTTATTTATTTAGTATTTGAGAGAGAGAGAGATTGAGAGAATGAGTAGGAGGAGAGGCAGAGGGAGAAGCAGACTCCTTGCACATTTGGTCTTAAAGAGCAGAGAGCCTAACGTGGGACTCGATCCCAGGACCCTGGGATCATGACCTGAGCCGAGGCAGACACTTAACCGACTGAGCTGTCCAAGCGTCCAATTATTTTCCTTTTCAAGGCCTTAGTTGCTTTATGAAATCTGAGGAGGGTACATTCTGTCTTCTATCAAAGCTGTGAGTATGCTGTCTGCATAGTCCTCTCTCCCTCAATATCTGCCATTGAATAAAGAGGTTAACTTATACTGCTTGAGAATGTTTCTGTGGGAGTGAATTTTAATTTTGCCAGTGCATTCCTGAAGAAATCTCCTATTGTTTTTATTACTGTGAGTCTCAGAGGGGGTTTTCATTAATTGACTTGCTCCAAAGAGGGAAGTCACAGAATGACAGACTCTGATGCTGGAAGCTTCCTTGATACCATCTAGTCTGTTGTTTGGCTTTAAGGCAAAGTGGCAACACTAACCTATTTTACAGCAGCAGCAAGGCCTTGTTCCTTGCCCCAGGGAGGGAAGGTACTAAGCGGAGAAAACTTCCTCATATTTCCGGTGTTGTGGACTTTCCTAAAAACTTAGAATAATGTACCAAAGACCAAGAGTCAGAGTCGATACTGGCGTTCTCCCCTTCCTTTATGATCTCAACAAATGTCAAACTTCATGCAGGCAAATAAATGGTAATGAGATCAAGCTTCCTACCTTATGAAGCCACTTTGTGGTCTGTGGGTTTGTTCCCCAGCTGTGCAGAAAGTCTAGTAAATTTCAGGGAGGAAACTCTGAGGTTCTTCCCCTTCTTTGAGGAGATATTCTGAAGGAAATGCCTTTGTACCCAGACTCAACACATTGGGAGGGTGGAATGCATCCATTAGGGCCTGTAGCCCTTGGGAAACGTGTGAAGTATTGAATGGGTTTGTCCAATATGTATAACTAGAGTCATAGACTCTTTTTTCTTTTTTGAAGATTTTATTTATTTATTTTTGGAGAGAGAGAGTGTAAGTGAGAAAGAACATGAGCAGAGGGGAGGGGAGGGACAGAGGGAGAGGGAAAGGAAAGGGAGAAGCAGACTTCCTGATAGCAGCCTGATAGAGGACTCGATCCCAGGACCCTGGAATCATGACCTTAGCAGAAGGCAGATGCTTAATCAACTGAGCTACCCAGATGCCCTCGAATCTTAGATTCTTTAGACTGTAGTGTATATGCATACACACACACACACACACACACACACAGTATATATTATAATATACCTAATAGCCTATAATATATATAATAACTGGAAAGGTGACATATGATATGGTATGATATGATATAATATAACATTTGGAAAGAACTTTAGAAGCCTTAATTCAGCAGCTTCATCTGAGATGAGGATGTGGAGTCCCATAAGGCACCAGCCCAGAGACACTGAGTGATAAGCTGGGACTCAAACCCCTTGCTTCCCAGTGGTCTTTAGTTTTCTATCAGACTCTATGTGACTGACATGGAGCTGGGGAGTTTCTCCGATGTGCCATCTCTCTTCCCTGGAAGTCAGTGTCAATGTGTGGTTTGTTATGCCATAAGGGCTTGAATGTAAGCCTTGAGTTATAAGGGCTTCACGGTATACTTCGATCTTAGATTAGTGTTTGCTGAGCAGTTGAAGCCTTTTTGAAATTTGATTATTATGAGTTTCAGCCATATACAAGAACTTTATCATCTCACTGGAGGGGTGTGGATAATATTCCAGTGATAGGGAAAATATTAGGTGGTGTGTGGAGCCCACGGGATGCACTGATTAATTTTATACATATTCACACATATATATAATCTCACTGTACTTTGGAGGGTATGCTACTCAGCATTTATAGCACTGTGATAATGTTTACTTGTCTTTTCATTAGTTGGTGAGCTTCTTTTAAGTAGGGAATAGCAGTCTGCAGGCTTTTAGTAAATATTTGAGTGAGTGAGTGAATGAATAGACAAAAACTGTCAGCAGTGCTGGTCAAAAATTGAAGAGTTGGTATGCCGTACAATGATCTTATGGAATTTTTCCATCCTATTTCTAAAGCAGTTAAACAATTTTTTTGTGGGGGCACCTGGGTGGCTCAGTCAGGTGAGCATCTGACTCTTATTTTGGCTCAGGTCGTGATCTTAGTGTTGTGAGATTGAGCCCCACGTCAGGCTCCACATTCAGTGTGGAGTGTCTGCTCAAGATGATCTCTCCCTCTCCCTCCTCCCCTCTTGCCCCTCTCCCAAATAAATAAAATTAAAAAAAATTTTTTTGCATTGTTAGCACTCTGATGAGTATACTAACTTATAGTGCCTTGCTCAGAGTAGGTGGTCATAAACTTTGTTGAATGAATGAGTACTGCTTGGAATATGGCTTATCTTTTTGCTGAGGAGCGGAAAATTTTTAGATGAATCTTCTGATACGTAGAATAAGATACGATAGTGCTTTAAGGAATGGTTTCTCTGTGAATGGACCCACTTAAATTAGAGTTTGTTTGAAAAACCAAACACAAAATAATGATATGTCATACACTTCATAAGTCTATGAGAAGAGTTAGACATTTTGAGTATAACCAAAGGGCTTCTAGGCCCAAATTATATTTTACTTCACATCTGTAGGGCCAGCACTGTGGATGTTAGGTAACCCTGTGGGTATTGGGTGACCCTGTGGGCAGTGGATGACCCTGGTAAATGATTGCTCTGATCTTGGGCTCCCATTTCTTTTTTCTTCCCAGAAGGAGATGACTCTCCCTTCCCTACTTGCAAGACTCCAATTCTTTTAACTTCTTTCCTTTTGAAACAGGAAAGAATTTGATTTTAGCTATTTATACTTACCAAATAAAAGACAGATTGACTGATTTTTACTGAATAATTCATGAGTTTCATTCTGGTTCTTGACCCATAATTTGCCAACCTACAAGGGAAAATTTACAAATAGATAAGAGAGATTAATTTGTTGGTTTGTTCCTTCATTGCTTTGGAGGGAAAGCTGAAGGTACTCTGAAATAATCAAATAATATATCTGCGGTTTTCCCTGCCCAAATGAGCCCAAATGAGACCAGATTACCCCTCCCTCCCCTACCCAAGAAAAAGTGGTAGCCATTGCTTGACTGTGGCTCTGGAGGCCTCTTCCTGGGAATTGCCAGAATGGAGAAGACTCTATCTAGTGTCATTGACTTCAAGCTTAGGAGTCCCCTCTGTCCTCAGGTTTTTCTTTCTTACATCTCTGCAGGGCTCATCTCTGCCATTTTTCCTCCTCTTTCACTTTCCCCAGGTTGATGACTTCCATTTCTTCTCTTCTACCCTGAGCCCAACTCCTTCATTCTCCTGCCTTGCTTACAAGTTGCCCAAGTACATATTTTATACTCTCTAACACATTTGATTTATTTCAATTGATATCAATTGATTTTTATATTTTAATATTTCTCTCTAGTAATGGCCTGGCTTATTAAATGTGTTTCCATTTTCCCCCACCTCGGGTGAGGAGGATTCTTATAAAGAAGCACGTTGTTACTAGGTATTTACCCAAAAAATACAAAATACTAATTCATAGGGATATGTGCACCCCAGTGCTTACAGCAACATTACCTACAATAGCCAAGATATGGAAATAGCCCAAGTGTCTGTTGATGAATGGATAAAGAAGATGGAAATAGCCCAAGTGTCTGTTGATGAATGGATAAAGAAGATGTGGTATGTGTGTGTACACACACACACACACACACACGAATATTACTCAGCCATAAAAAAGAATGGAATCTTGCCACTTGCAATGACATGGGTGGAGCTAGAGAGTATAACCAAATAAGTCAGAGAAAGACAAATACCATATGTTTTCATTCATATGTGGAATTTAAGAAACAAAGCAAGTGAGCAAAGGGAAAAAGAGAGAGAGAGAGAGAGGGGCAATCCAAGAAAATAGACCCTTAACTATAGAGAACATACTATGGAACCATAGAGAACAAACTGCTGGTTACCAGAGAGGAGATGGGCGGGAGGATGGGTGAAATAGGTGACAGGGATTAAGGAGAGCACTTGTGATAAGTAGCAGGTATTGTATGGAAATGTTGAATCTCTATATTGTATACCTCAAACCTAATACTCTATGTTAACTAACTGGAATTTAAATAAAAAAGTAAAGAAAAAAAAGAAGCTTGTTGTTGGAAGGTGTGTTCTTTATTCATGGAACTTTATTATATCAAAGTTGGTGATAACCCAGAACAGTGTGAGCAGCCATGACCATTTTCCCCCCAATGATCTTGACATTTTCAGAATGTATTTAGCCAGTCAAAAAACAATATAAAAACATAAAACTATATTATTATAAATACATATATATTCTTAGAAATGCCAACACTTGTGAGGAAGGAATATATAAAATGGCCTTAAGATAGAGTTTGTTGGCTTTGTATTTGCCTGCAACAATTCTGATTTTTTTTTTTTTAAGATTTTATTTATTTATTTGACAGACAGAGATCACAATTAGGCCGAGAGGCACGCAGAGAGAGATGGGAGGAAGCAGGCTCCCCGCCAAGCAAAATGCCTGATGTGGGGCTCGATCCCAGGACCCCAGGATCATGACCTGAGCCGAAGGCAGAGGCCCTAACCTACTGAGCCACCCAGGCGCCCCAGCAATTCTGATTTTTGAAGACCTGTTTTAAATTGCTTTTGGCTGTGCAAAGGTTTTGACTGCATTTCTTAGTATGACTTGAGGCTCATTCCCCTTTTTGTGAAATATGAAAACTGGCCCACTTAGCTTTAAGATCTTGTGATGTGGGAAACTCTGGGTTCAGGTTGCTTTTCATCTACCCTTTACCTGGTGTCGTGGTCAATATGCAGGTATAGCGTCTTCTGTGTAGCTAGCTGTCTGATGCTCTTCCCGCAGCTTGTTTCTTTGAGGGACAGTAGAGGAGAGTGGGGCCAGGATCCCTTCTATTTCTCTTCTCCCCTGCTCTAGGTCTCTAATTGTCTTTTTGGAAATATGACCTCCTTGAACAAAAGGGGAGAGGAATTCCCAGAGCCTAATTTTACTGTTGGGAGCTATGTGAGCCTCTGAAGGGGAAGGACCTCAATTTCTTCAAAGACTTTATCCTTACCTCACTCAGGTTACTTGGCAATTTCTCTAGTGTTTTATAGTTATTTTTGTTCTCCTCTTACCTTTTCATCTTGATTGGTGTTTTTTCTGTCATTGCATAACATTGTCCATATTTTCATTTTCCAAATCAGTAGCTATTGCTACATGTAGCTTTTGAATGCTTGAAATGGGCTACTTAATATGATGGGAGAACTGAATTTTTAATTTATTTAACTTTAATATTAGTTAATTAAAATTTTTTTATTTGAATATAGTTGACACAATATTCCGTTAGTTTTAGGTGTACAACATAGTGATTCAACATCTGTATACATTATGCTACAGTCACCACAAATTTGCTACTGTCAGTCACCATATAACACTTTTACAGCACCGTTGACTATATTCCCTGTGTTGTAGCTTATATCCCCATGACTTACTCATTCCATAACTATAAGCCTGTATCTCCCACCCCTCTTCACCCATTTTGTTTGCTCTCTGGTTCTGCTTTGTGTTTGTTTATTCATTTGTTGTTTTAGATTCCACATATGAGTACAGTCATGTGGTATTTGTCTTTCTCAGTCTGACTTACTCCACTTAACATTATACCCTCTAGGTCCATCCATGTCGTCACATATGGTGTGATCTCATCCTTTCTTATGGCTGAGTAATATTCCTCTGTGTGTGTGTTTATGTGTGTACATACACACCACTTCTTCTTTATTCATTCATCTGTGTGCATACACTTGGGTTGGTCTCATATCTTAGCTGTTGTAAATAATGCTGCGATAGAAATAGGGTGTATAACTTTAATTAATTTAAATTTAAATAGCCACAGGTGGCTATTGGCTACCATGTTGGAGAGTACAGATCAACTTAAGGACATGGTTTGTATTTGATGTACTTTTTCCTGCCTTATTGGAGTATACTAGTTTACTTATCTGATGTTTGGTAAAACAGGTGTGTTTGTTAACCATGTTGCTTCCAAAAGTACAGGTGGCTAAGTGGGCTCTGCAGTTAGAAACTATACAGTTTGAAACTGTAGTTGAAAATGAAGTTGGCTTCTAATGGTTAGTACGAAACTGGAATTAGATGCTTCAAATTTTTTGTGCTTTCCTGAAATTTATTCAAAGTGAATCTAAAAAGCTGATAGAACCATAACTAAAAATTCTAGATTCACCTTATCTTCCAGCATTCATGTTTGAGTAGGAAAAAACAAGATATATTAGCCAAGAGTGTTGCTTCCAATAACTCAAGGACAAAGAAATCTTTGTAATAGAAACAGGGCTGTTTTCATCATGCTGGGAGGTGCTTATTTTTAGATTTTTTTCATTTTGATTCATTTGAGTGGATTCTTGTTGACCAAGACGGGGGTCAGTAATTAGGTATAATAAAACATAGTTCATTTTGGATTCATAGGTATTTCGTTTATACTTACAACATAGCAGTACACCGGAAACTTTAGAAATATATCAATAACTTTTTACATCAAATTATTGCAAGTTTCCTTTTTTGGCAACTCTGTTTTTAACTCTCATGAAGCTTGTGTATAGGGACAGCTAATTTTGGTGTTCCTAGAATATAAGTTCCAAAATATTACCAACTTGCTTAATATAGATAAAATATACAAGTTTAGGGGTGTCTAGGTGGCTCAGTCAGTTAAGCGTCTGCCTTGGCTCAGGTCATGATCTCAAGGTCCTGGGATCCAGCCCAGCTTCCTCAGGCTTCTTGCTCAACAGGGAGTCTGCTTCTCCCTCTCTCTCTCTCTCTCTCTCTCCTCTGCCCTTCCCCCCTGCTCATGCTTTCTCACCCACTCTCTCAAAATAAAATAAATAAAATCTTAAAAAATATATACAAGTTTAGTATTCCTATGTAAGACAAGTGGCTCCTGGCAGATTTGGTGTAGTGTAGTGACATATCTATGACACTCTAATTTAGGTAGCAGAAAAAAAGTAAATGACTCCCTCAAAATGAAGGTCTTTGGGGGGTGGATTTTTTTGGAAACCTGTTGATATTTAGTCAATTTATGGTCTAGTGAAATTGAACCTGAGCATTAGTGAGCAAAATAGTCATAATGAGGACTCATTTGTTGAAGTTCTTTATTATGAGCAAGATACTCTTCTCAACCTATACGGATAAGATACAGCCCTAGAGAGAGAGGCTTACTCTGTAGTTAGGCAGGTAGGATCTACACTTTAAAAAAAAAAAAGCTAATTCAACATTATGTAATAGTGTTTCAGATGGTAAGTTTTGGGAACTTTGAGAGAAGGGTAGTTTTTCCTAAGGGTGACCAGAAAGGTAGGATTTGAACTAGATTTTGAGGAAGTTAGAGAGGAGCAGAAAGAGGAAAAGGAGGGCATGCCAGCCAAGGAGACCAGTGTGAGTTGAGGCTTGGATTAAGAATATGCCATGGAGGGGCGCCTGGGTGGCTCAGTGGGTTAAGCCTCTGCCTTCAGCTCAGGTCATGATCTCAGGGTCCTGGGATCGAGCCCCGCATCGGGCTCTCTGCTCGGCGGGGACCCTGCTTCCTCCTCTCTCTCTGCCTGCCTCTCTGCTTACTTGTGATCTCTGTCTGTCAAATAAATAAATAAAATCTTTTAAATAAAAAAAAAAAAGAATATGCCATGGAGTATTTGGGAATAAGGGATGGACATGGTTGTTGGAATACAGATCCTATATGGGGCTCTTCAGGAGATAAGGTCATCCTGGAAGCTAGGGGCATGAGGTGTAGGGCTTTGACTGCTGGGCCAAGGAATTATTCCCAAGGGAGCAAGGAGCCATTAAACATTTTTGACTGGTGGGAAGATATATGAGAAGTGAGGTATTATGAAGATTAATCTTCAGAGTGTAATACAGGACGATTGGGCAGGGGAGAGGCAGAATTTAAACATTAAGGATGTGAGATGAAGAGGCTCTGCCCTTTCGTTGCTAACATAGGAAATGGACAAGCAAGGGATGACTTAAAAGTAGTGGCTTTTCTGGTATATGAGAATTAAATTGAGATTTATTTGTTGCCCTGTTGTGATTGCAAGTTTTCCTGCCTGAGTAACTGTCAGAAGCAAATGTTTTGAGTCTGGTGGGCTGATTTGAAGGAAGGATGGGTTGAGTTTTAGAGGTTCTGAGTTCCAGGTAATGGAAGGACCTGTAAATGTGAGGTTCGGAGGTAGTTGAAGATGAAAAGGCTGATGCTGGGTCTCAAGTGTGGAAGCTGTCGATCTCTCTTCCATAGGGTTATCCGTGAAATTCATGATAGTAGGTACGAGAGAACCGTGGACTGCTGACTGTAGCCTGGAGATGTCCCGGGTGGGGACAGGGAGAGGGAGAGGGAGAAGGGCCTGTGTGTCAAATGATGCAAAGTTCAAGGGGAAGGAAACTGAAAGAAGACCACTAGATTGAAGATCCTTGAGAACTGAGGGCAGTGTTTGAGGAGAATAGTTAGAATTGGTGACTGAGTAGGTGATAAATACAAGGAGGAAGTGAACATACGTGTTATGTTCTTGTTGCTTCTTTTGTTGCCTGCTTTTCAGTCCTTTTCCTGAGTGTCCTGGCAGGGAGATAGAAGAAGGTAGAACTCAGAACTGTCCAAACAGTTCCCTGTTAAGAGACTGGAGACTGGTTATAGTGATTTGTGATCCTCTGTAGGGTGAAACCATGGGTTACTTGGGCTCTACGAATCAGTTATATATTGAACCTTATTCTTGATGGTAACTGAAATTTGTTTGCAATTTTAATGAAAATGAAAATGAGTATTGAGGTTACCGAAAATTATATTTCTACTAAATACTACTTTTTTATTTTAAATCTCAGTTTTTATGCAGATTTTGGACCTCTGAACTTGGCAATGGTGTACAGATACTGCTGTAAACTAAATAAGAAACTGAAAGTGAGTATTACGGTGATGTTTATGTTTTGGTATTAAACATTGGGACTTTGACCACTGGGATTGCTGTGCATACACCATTTAGTTAGGTAATCTTGATCTTTGGATATTTATATGAGTAGTTCACCCAGAAGTTGAAACTAATCCACCTGAGTATTCCATAAAGGACACGTTAACCTCTTTCATTTTTCAGGATGAATTGAAATGTGAGCTGGAATGAAGTCATTGGAATAGTGCTCTAAGAAAGAAAGCAAAAATCCTTTCAGGTTGTTGTTTAATGAGTCTATCAAATTCCTTCCTAGGATGATTTTTCTGAAACCAGGTGATAAAGGGACTCATCCCTGCATGGCAGAAGCTCTGAAGACTTTCCTGTCTGATCAATATTGAAACTTTTACATATTTCTTGAAGGTCATCTTTGTAGAATTAACAGCTGAGATTGATGAACTAGTAGTGATACAACACGGACTTTACCTGTTATGACAGAATTTGGGTTATATATGTGGTATTCATCTATATTTTTGATTTTACTTGTTTTTTTTTTCCTCTTAAACTCCACACATATATGAGGAAAAGCAATATGTATACTCCTGGTTTTGGTAAATTTATTTCATCACTTTTAGAAAGGAATATTTCTCTTTTTCTTCCAGTTTTCTAAATGAGGATCTTAAATGTAATGTTTCGGTTTGGAAAGTCAAATACCGCCTAGCATGCTGTTAAAGATGACTGGTAAATTACAATGCTCAGGTCATTTATTCTTTTTGCTGGTTAAAATATTACTGATGTGACATGGTACAGTGCCTTGTATATATTAGCTGCTTGGTGATTGTCTTTTGATTTGATTGATTTTTATTTAACTTAGGTATAAGACAGTCTGTGGTGGAGAATTTTCTGTAAAATATGTTGTGCATTCACAGATTTTTGCCATTGATCTGAAAATGCTAAATGGTCATGAATGAATACCAAAGAGATATTTTTTTTAGTCAATCATTTTATAACACAAGATCTGTTGGAATCAACTGTTTAAAGAATTAATTTATAAAGTATTATCTGATTTGAAAAGATGTATGTAAATTCCTTTAAATGATCTACATTCTCCAGAAAAGAAGCTACTACCTATAGTTTAGAAATTAAAGTTGTAACTTTTGTAATCACCAAGGAAGCAAATAATATCCTAAAAAGGATTTAATATAAAAACATAAAGTGAATTTTTAGTAGATGAATTAACAAGGAAAGGATAGTTCACAAATAATTGAAGCTTATTTCTTCCTTTTGAGGACCAAGAATTTTTTTTGCTTTCTTGATTAGCCCTCTTAGTATGTAGTTGGTATGAACTGGGTATTATAATTAACAATTTGTGACCTGACTATTATTTAGAAGATTGAAGAGAAGAGAATCATTATTTTGAAAATAAATTTTTGCTCTGACTTGGTGTTCTATTTACAGCAGTTACATAAGAGTAGTTGGCTTGAGTAAGGCTATTTTTCTACCATATTCAGTACCAAACCCTAGAGCTAAGTGTATACATGGACCTGTTTCAATTTGTTTTCATTTACAAAGCTTTCTTTCAACATATGAAAGCTTAATAGAGTTTAGTAATCCCTTGGGTCATTTCAGCAATCAGGTAATCTGATGGATTCCTAGAAGGACATTTTTAGCTTTGATGCAGCTAGTGGGCACCCTGTTACTTGCTGAAGGAATGAATGTTCAAAACCCAAAGGTTAATAAGTCATGGGTTATTTCGAAGCATCCAAGTAGAATCTCTATATTAGGAGAAAAAGACTGACTTTACCAATCCAAAGCTACAGTTGCTTCAGCCTTATGGAATCTGTTTCTTTAGCTATAACTCTGGGATTATAGAGCTCCCACAGACGGGTGGTTAGGATTATATTAGAAAATATACTTAAAAAGTCTTTGCAAATTGTAATGTCTTATGCTGAAGAAAGTTACTAATGGAACATTTATGACCTTGGGTAAGAAATAACAGTAGGAGTTTTTCAACCCAGTTTATGAACGCCTTCTCAGCCCCCTAGCTATTATTTCCATATTCAAAAGCTATCTGAAATAATTTTAGGAGTTGAAATGACCATTTAGTCCAGCCAGTTAAATTTTATCGGTGCAGAAACAGAGGCCCGGGAGAGGCAGGTGACTTGCTCAAGGCTGCAAAGTAAAGTAGGGGCTCGATTTTAAGGCTCCCGACTTATTCCTGCTCCTCTCCACCTTCTTTGCTAGCGGAGTCGCTGTGGTTTATAATCTTTCCAGGTGTGCCCACAACACTGCCCCAGCTGACTTCACCTTGTCCCACAGGGGTCTCGAGACTCCTCTGCCTCATTTGCTTCGGGGACTTTGACAGCCACTCCAGCTGCTTTTCTTCCAGGAACCCAGGCTCCAGACTTTGCTGCTTTGAATGGACCCTTCTCCTTCCATACCTCCGGCATTCTGTCTCCCTCACCTTTGTGTAGTCTCCAGGCCCTCAGGCTCCCTGTTGGTGTTTCTCGTCTGCAGCCCATGTTCACCTGTCTTGGTGAGACCTTTGGGCACCTTGCTTCCATGCCTTTCATCTTGCTTGCCCTGACAGCTGCCACCCTTGGTGTCTTCCCCAGTGGATGATTTCATGAGCTAACTCACTGATTTCCTGGAGATCACAGTACTCCCGCAATGCCCAGCTGCGCACTTTATCCTGAGGCACAGCGGTTGCTCCACACGATGCCTTGTGACGTCCAGTCTGACTTGAATGCCTTTTCTCTGGTTTGGTCACTCCTTGTTCTTTACGCCTTCTAGGATCTCCTCATCCTACGGGAGAAGGTCGGAAGTGCTTCCCGTTTTCCCAGAATTCTCTGTGCAGATCTCTATTACTGAAGAATTATAATTACCCGTTGGCATTGCTCTCTCTCACTAGACTAGACGCTCCTAGGAGGTGGGGATATGACATATAATTCTGTGTCCCCAGTGCCCGGCATAGGGTCCTCAGACACACTGAAACTTCTGTTGATCTTAGCATGAGCCCCTTGACTTCATGATCCCCCTCGACTGTTAACAGGTCCTCTTTTAGCCTCTTGCCTTTGGAGGTTTTAGAATACTCTGCCCTCACTGTTGACATCCTCACTATGCCCTGATTTCTTAATCCTTTTCTGTCTCACTTTTGCCTTACTTACCCTGCTGAAACCGCTCTGGTGACCTTTTTTTTTTTTTTTTTTTTAAGGTTTTATTTATTTGAGAGAGAGAGTGCACACCAGCCTGGGGGTGGGCAGAGGGAAAGCAGACTCCCTCCTCAGCAGGGAGCCCGGTGTAGGGCTCCATCCTGGGATCCCAAGACCACGATTTGAGCCGAAGTCACACGCTTAACTGACTGAGCCACCCAGGTGCCCTGATTGGTGACATTTTAAACACCAGATATGACAGTGTTTACTTGGTCATGAAACTCTACTTCTCTGAATAATTTGGCACTATTTTAACTGATTACAACTTAGAATAATTCTGTGTTATGGTTTCCTAGCTCTTTTAGGCATGTCTTGTTTTCTACTTTGGTAATTTTTATTTCTTCCAATAAAGCTTTTTATGTTTTTTTTCCTCCCTTATTTGATACCTTATGTAGATAGGTAATATTTTGCAGTGCATTCTAAATTTTTAATTTTTATATTATCATAAGGTAATTTTTTCAGGTTGATGATTTGAGGTAGTGATTTATTGCTATTTTTCATGTGCGTCAATATGCATTCTATTCCCAGTGACTTTCATTTTAATTATGTGATTAGAATGGAACATTATCCATCAAACATCTACTTAGATTAAAAAATCAAAAGTAGGGGTGCTTGGGTGACTCAATTGGTTAAGGGTCTGCATTAGGCTCAGGTCATGATCCTGGGAGGGAGCCCCATGTTGGGCTCCCTCCCTGCTCAGCCTCCCTGCTCAGGAAGGAGGCTGCTTCTCCCTCTTCCTCTACCCCTCCCCCTCAGCTTGTGCTCTGTCTCTTGTTCTCTCCCTTGAATAAATAAGTAAAATCTCAAAAAAACAAAAACAAAAAACCAAAACCAAAAGCAGAAATTACTACCATCAACAAAAAAACCTATTTTTAAAAATTTTAAACTGTATTTAAAAAAGTGTCAGCACTAAGTGTTGTGCAGTGATGGGTTGTAGTTTGTAATTTCTGGTCAGTAGTTTCTGTAATGAGGGAAGCAGTCCAAAGAAGGAAGATTTATTGAAGTGAGAAAAATTGGTAAAACTGTATATGTTGTTTAATGTAAAATGCCATCAGTGATTGAGAGGTTAGACCAGAACTTAGTAATTTGGTATTTTAAGAGATCCATAAACCCCTGAAATTATATATAAAATTTTATGTGTATTTACATTTTCCTCTGAGAAGACTCATAACTTTTAAACCAGTTCTTAAAGGGATTCTTGCCACAGACAATGGTAACAACACAGGGCTAGAATATACAGGCTTCTAAAAGGAGAGATGGTTTCTAACAACATAGTGATATTTTAAAAAACAATACCTTCTTCATACTTAGTCATGTAAGAAAATCTTTCAATGACTGATACAATAATAGGAAAGTTTATGAACATATGATTGAACTAGCTTTTCCTAAAATGGTTAATATGGATTTTTTTCTTTTTTTAAAAAAGATTTTATTTATTTATTTGACAGAGAGAGCACAAGTAGGGGAAGTGCCAGGCAGAGGGAGAAGCAGGCTCCCTGCTGAGCAGGGAGCCAGATATGGGGCTCCATCCCAGCACCCTGGGATCATGACCTGAGCCGAAGGCAGACGCTTAGCTGACCGAGCCACTGAGGTGCCCCAGTGGTCAATACAGTTTTAACTGTTGATTTCACTTTTCCTCTGAGAAAACAAAAACCTCAGTCTGTGGAAAAAAAAAAATAAATCTAAGAGCATCACTGAAAAAAGGGGACATTTTCTAGGGCAGTAATTTCTTTTTAATACTGCTTTTATGATTCAGCAGGACAATTATAGTAATCTTGAGGACTGCTTTTAAAAGGTTTAAAAGAATATTGATAGAAGGGTAATTTTAAATGTACAAAACATTCCACATAGCCCTTTCAGGGTAAAAGGAAGGGGGGGTGGGCCTGGTGAAATGGACGATTGTATTAAAGCATTGAAAGTGCCTGGCAGATGGTGGGGGCTCAGGGACTGTCCTTGTTGCTGAGTGAATCAGTGCAGTAATCCTATCCGCTAACCAGGCACCTGCTATGGTATCAGGTGATTGTACACAAGAACTCTTTTGATATAATGATTAGACCACCCTCTTATTATAACTACAAAAACGTGTTGAGATTTCTTCATGAGGTTATCTTCTGTTTCAGGTTCATAGGCTTTGAGGGGAAGAAAAGCAAGTTGCATTTTGGAGATAGTTCATGTAGTTTAAAGAGGTATTGTGTTCTAAAGCAGCGTTAATTCACATGGGAGTGAGCATACGTAAAGTTTGCAAGGCACGGAGTCTTTCCTGATTCCCATTTAGAAATCTTGAGGCAAGAAGATCCCCTTTAATGGAGAATCCCCAAATTTCATCAACCAAATTATCATCATGGTCAAATAATCCTTATGAGCAACTTTTCTCTGACATGTTGACTTCTGCTCTGATCAAATGTGTCATTTCACTGATGAAACATACTGGGTTTGAAATAAAATGGACCATACAGAGACATCTTTTTCTTTTTAAAGAAACTACTCAACCTATTTTGTTTTAGCTCAAAATAAAAACCTAAACCATATTTTGTTTTGTACAGCCAAAGAAAATTTTCAAGAATATCCCTTTCCTGGGAAAGTTGGAGGTAAAACATGTAGAGGTCATGGCTGCTGACAGGAGGACCTGTTCATTTTCTCGCTTTTGCAATGAGATGACAACTGATTGCTTTGGAGACGCTGATTGCTGCGGCCATTACTGGGCTAGCCTAGTCACCTGTAAGAGAATGATGAATTGGTCACCACGGCCCCTGAGCTATAATCTACTTAATCTGAGCACCATCACTGGCCGAGCTTGCTTGTTTAGGGAAGTGCATGGGCTCTATTTTTTTTTTTCTATTATTAATTAAAGAACATATTGTCCAGGCTGCACTAATGTCTTCCTTAGCTCTATCAGGCTCATTCACATGGTTTAATTAAACATGGTGTTCCAACCAAATGACTTGAAGATTTTACTTCTAAGCATGGCAGACAACTTTACCAAAAGGCTGCTTAAAAATCTGTGTTTCTAAATTATGCATTAACTCTTTGTGTGTGTGTGTGCACGCATGTGCACGAGCTCATTTTGGCTTTGAGCTTAATTACACCACCTGGCACCACCTCTCGTTTTTGAATGGTTGAGTAGTTTGTGGTCTCCTGCCCTACGCTGAACAAGTGCATGATTTGTATATGGCACCGCCATCCAAGGATAGCCTGGGCTCTGTGATTCCTGTAGCATGTCGACATTTTCTCTCTCTGAATTGCCGTGGCTTGTTTTTCTCCAGGAGTGAGGTCTCCAGAATGCAACCTTTCACACAGTGTTCTTTTATGAGATAGAAAAAGTCTGACTGGGGTCAATACCTTTATCTTAATTTTTATTGTTCTCTCATAGCCGTCGGAGTACTTTGGTTTACAAGTACCGTTAAACATTTATGTGCTAGATTGCATGCTTGTCATGATTTACATAGCAAGTGGTAAAACTCTGACTCTCAGGTAAGCAGTCCAGTTCTGGACATTTCTGGAGGTTTGATTGTATTAATTGATATTCAATACTATATTCCAGATATAATATTCAATAGATATTCAATACTATATTCTATCTTTTATCTATTTTTTTTAACCTTGCTAAAGGAAATAATTGCTGTCCCTGTAATTAAGATCATTCCGTTGGTCTTTGCTCTGCAATGACTGCATCCCTAGGTAGTTGGTTCTCTTTTGTTTGTAATAAGCCTTGGTCAATATTTCCCCCTTGGTTAGCATCAAATATTCATTAGACTGGGAAAGCTTATGAGGCTAGAGACTGAGGTTCTGCTCCCTTGTTACCCCATCGTTCAGCACCGTCTTTGACATGTAACAGCTGCTCAATTCATGCTGATAAAGCCAATAGAACTTTCTTAAGCCACAATATCTCGGCCCACAGATCCGGCAAACTGGTTGCCTATGGGCTGCATTCAGTTTAGTAATGTTTTCTTGGGCATGAATGCTGTTTCAAATTTTTGAATTCATGGTTAACATCTGTAATTTATGAAAATTTCCATTTAATTCTGGATTTTTGGCTTCTCTTAAATATTAAAGTACGTGATTATGGGCTCAGATTCCTGCATGGGAGTAGGAGGTTGGAGCTAAGTCTGCTTGGGATAGGGCATGCTTTTCTAGTTTACCAACTTACCCACTTCAAATTCTTGGCCCCTGAGGGCATCTGAACTTGGGACCTCTGGAATAATGCCATTTAAGGCAGCTCAGTTACTGAATCATTAAAGGAACTTTTCATAAGGTGTTATCATCTGGAATGCAAGAATTTACAAATTGTGATACAGTTTTCTGAGGAATCTGGGGAAATGTGTTTTTAATAACATGCTTTTAAAAGGCATATGGAATTATTTGGAGTTCCTAAGATAATTTAAATATGTCTTTTGGGGCTACTCGACCAAACAGACAGTGTTTTAGGAGCTGTGTAAAACATTTCCAGGGGTTGACCAGTCACATTTTCATGTAGCATAGCAGATTATCAGTGTGCTGTCCCTAGATCAGCAACGTCAGCATTACTGAGGAACTTGTTAGAAATAACATTCTTGGCCCAGCAATCTGTGTTTTAATAAGCCCCCTAGGTTACCCTAGAAGCAGCGTGTTAACAAGATGAAGTATAATAGTAAAATATAATTTAGATTGATATTTTTAAAAAGATTTTATTTATTTATTTGACAGAAGGAGAGAGAGACAGTAAGAGAGGGAACACAAGCAGGGAGAGTGGGAGAGAGAGAAGCAGGCTTCCTGCTGAGCAGGGAACCCAATGTGGGCCTCGATCCCAGGACCCTGGGATCATGACCTGAGCCAAAGGCAGATGCTTAACAACTCAGCCACCCAGGTGCCCGATATTTGTTTTTTATTTCTGAAAAGTTTTAGTAATAATTGATTAATTCAACCAATTCTTTTTTTTTTTTTAAGATTTTATTTATTTATTTGATAGAGATCACAAGTAGGCAGAGAGGCAGGCAGAGAGAGAGGGAGAAGCAGACTCCCTGCTGAGCAGAGAGCCCAATGTGGGGTTGATCCCAGAGCCCTGGGATCATGACCTGAGCTGAAGGCAGAGGCTTTAACCCACTGAGCCACCCAGGTGCCCCCAATTTTTTTTTTAAATACACGTTTATTTCTTTTTTCTTAAGATTTCTGTTTTTAAGTAATCTCTACACCCAGCAGGGGGCTTGAACCCACAGCCCCGAGATCAAGAATCACATGCTCCTCTGACTGAGCCAGCCCTGTTGGCAGCCCTGTTGGCCTGAGAATTATTTAAATTTTGAACCGTGAAACTTGTTTTGGCCTTATAATTGGGATTTACACAAACAAACTCAGCAAGAGAGTTCTGGATTTCTTCCGTCTACCAAACTCGCTGAGAGAACCCCATTCTCTGGGACCTAACATAGGAGATGTTGGCCTAGTGTGATAAGCCAGGCCCTCTCTGGCTCCTAGCTTTTGTTTTCTTGGTAAAAGAGAGACACAGAATTCTCATTATACTTAAGCCTTACCCAGGACCTCTGGTTTGGGAGTCACACTGGTCTGGTCAAATTGGACCCCTTTGGTAGTGTTTCTATGCTTTAGGGAATGATAGAATGTAGCAATAAATGTTAGCTGTCCTTATTTGAGAGAGCTGGCTACATCCACTTAGGTTAAAAGGGTTCAGAAGGCTGTATATATGTGAATGGGGGCTGCAGGTTATCATTTGTAATTGGCCATTTGCAGGCTTGCTGCAGAGTGAGCAAATAGTCCAGAGGTCTTAGTATTCCTTCTGTGACATTCTCCTCTTTATATTTAAGACTACGTTCATTTGTTTTGCCAGGTCCTAACTTTGTTATCGTATGGTGTTTTTGTAATCTCTGAACTTCTCATGTAAAGCAAAAAGTGTCTGTAATAGAGCAGGTAGCTCACTGAAGCTAGAGGTGATGGTCTAACTTTGCAAGTGCTCTCCTTTTTCTTTTCTTGTCTTTTTACTTTTTTTTTTTTTTTTTTAAGATTTTATTTATTTCTTTGAGAGAGGGGAGAGAGAGAGAGAGAGAGAGAGAGAGAGCAAGTAGGAGTGGCAGGAGGGGAAGAAGCAGGCCCCCTGCTTGCAGGAAGCCGATGCAGGACTCAATCTCAGGACTTGATCTCAGGACCCTGGGATCATGACTTGAGCGGAAAGCAGACGCTTAATCGACTGAGCCACCCAGGCGCCCCTGCACGTGCTCTCCTTGAAGGGCCTGGTCAGCATACCGAACCACAGAGGAATTGCACCAAAGTAAGGAAGACGCAACGCAGTTCAGTTTGGAGGCATGAAGTTTTTTCTTGGTATTAGGGCAGATTCTGAGAAAATATCTACTGGGCTCATTCATAAATCAGAGTCCTCTTGTCTCCAGTCTGTGCCTTTCTCTTCTAATGGTAAGTTCCTCCAGGAAAGATCTTGAATATCTTTCTTCAGGGATGTTTCTCTAAAAGGACTTGAGTCATTGGTGTCTCCAATGTATTGTATTGTTTCTTCTGGAATGCTTTAATATGTAGTAGGTCTTTTTTTAAAACTTTTTTTTTAATTTTTAAGTAATTTTAAGTAATCTCTACACCCAATGTGGAGTTCGGATTCATGACCCTGAATCAAGAGTTGTATGCTCTACTGACTGAGCCAGCCAGATGCCCCATCCTTGAAATTTTTTATTCCAGGACCAGAATATCTGCTATATTATGATAACTTGCTGGTAATGTTATCATAATATGGTAAGACTGGGGCAGGGTGACCTCTGAGAGGAAGGCCTGGCCGTGGTCAGGAAGGAAATTAGGAAAAGACGAGTGAGACATAAGAGTTTTCTCTGTTATCATTTATTGTGAATTAGTTTTGACTCCTTGAGTGAGAACTGAAACTTTGTCATCTGACCTGGGACTCACTTGCCAACCTTCACTAGGCGGATCATTTTTTGACTGTAATGCTTATGAGACTTCACTGAGAAAAACAATAGAATTCCCAAAATGGTAAATGCTAGGAGCTTAAAAAATTTTCCTGAAAATTAGAAAGTTGTAGTTAAAAAGTTAGTTGTTGTAATGTACACCATGATGATCATAGTTAATAATACTATATTGTATATTTGAAAGTTGCCAAGAGAGCAAATCTTTAAGGTTCTCATCACAAGAAAAACATTTTGTAATTATGTATTGTGATGGATGTTAAAAAAATCTGTTTGCATCCTATAGGCAGCTTCCAATAGGAGATATTTTAAAATAGTCAAAATTTGAAGGTGTATTTTGCGAGAATATTCGTTATCTGATGTAATTTCTGAAAGCTTATAAAGTTGAAAAATTCTTCTAAAGTCCTTAAAAGTTGAATTTGTATTATATTTACTTTAAAAAATTTATAGGTTTATAGTGAAAAGAAAGTTTCCTTTAGAATTTCACCATCTAGCTTCATTACAAGATGGTCTCTGCAACGTATACTAAGGTATATCCTATACACTTTAAAAGAAGAGTAAAAGAACAAAAACCAAGCAAATGCAAAATGTTTGAAATCAACCAAAAAGACTATTGGTGACAAAAGCACAGCCTTATGAGTTTGTCCCTTTTGGTGAGTGGATTTGTAAAATAAATTTAATTTCACATTATTAAATAATAGCAATAGTCTGTTGTGAAATCTAAATTCTTCCTGGAAAAGGGCATCAAAATAGACAATCCAAACTTCCAGATCATTTGTGGGTATTTTCTTCCCCACAGGTATTTTAGGGAACCAGGAAATGTAATTAGTGACAGGCTGGGAGCCAAAAGATCTGAGTCCTTATGTTGAGCCTGACTCATGTTTGTAGATGCTTAGCCTGTAGAAGGCAGTCTTTAGGTTTTGTATCAGACACCACAAAATGTGCTTAGGTTTTAGGGGCCTTGACTCTCCTTTCGGTAAATCAAGCTTAACTTACTGATGGGAGAACAATAAATGGCAAAAACAAGCCAACAAATAATAAAATAACAAAAGGAAATGTCCAGTGGACAATGGTTTCAAATGGAGGAAGCAGGGCGCCTGGGTGGCTCAGTCGGTTAAACGTCCGACCCTTTTTTTTCCTTTTAAAGATTTATTTATTTATTTGAGAGAGAGAGAGGGAGAGAGAGCAAATGAGCGGGGGAAGGGACAGAGGGAGACGGAGGGGAGAGATCTCAAGCAGACGGCAGGCAGCTGCAGTTTCCACTGAGCAGGGAGCCCTACATGGGCTCAGTCTTACAACACTGAGATCATGACCTGAGCCAGAACCAGGAGTCAGATGCTCACCATCAGAGCCACCCAGGTTCCCTTAAACACTGACTCTCGATTTTGGCTCAGGTCCTGATCTCAGGGTCGTGAGATTGAGCCCCATATGGGGCTCCATGCTCAGGGGTAGGTCTGTGTCTCTTCCTTTCTCTCTCCCTCTGCTCGCTCACTCTGTCCCCACCCCTGCTTGTGCGCTCTCTCTCTCTCTCTCTCTCTCTCTCAAAAATAAATAAATAAATCTTAGAAAGAAAACAACAAATTGTGGAAGCAAGGAGATATGTGTCAGCACCACTGATAGTGACCTTGAAGTCTTTAGATAACTTAAGTGCATTGACTGAACTGAATTGAATAAAATGTATTTTTAAAGCTTTATTTCGTAGGGGTATTTTCATAAGCCTGTCTGGAAATGAGGACTTCGGTCATGAGACCCACTTTGAGGCAAACCCTTCCTTTTCGAAGTTCACTTTAAAAGAGCAATGCCAATGGACATTGGGGAGGGTATGGGCTATGATGAGTGCTGTGAAATGTGTAAACCTGACGATTCATAGACCTGTACCCCTGGGGATAAAAATACATTATATGTTTATTAAAATAAAAAAAAATAAAAGAGCAATGCCATTTTCAGAATAAGTGATTCTTGATTAGGAAAGAAATGTCTAAAGGGATGGTGAGGTTTCCAGGATCATTGCTAGGATACATATAGCTGAGTCTTCTGTGGTTTCATTAAAGCTGGAACATTGCAGCTTCATGTAGAATGGATGTCAGAACTGGAAGAGTTTCTTTTCCTTGTAGAACATGGCAGGGTGAATGAAGAAGGGGAGGTAGTCGAGCTCTCTCACATTTTTAAAGGTGCTGTAAAAGCAGGTACTCTGTGGGTTGTAGTCAATGTGTAAGGTATAAAAAGCTGCTTTTACAGTCAGTTTGAATTTACAGACAAATATTAAAAGGTACTTTTGTATCTGTATTTTGAAAACTATTTGTCAAAATGCTGTAACTGTTTTGACATGAGGAAATTGAGCAGATTTCATTGAGTTGCATCAGGTTCTCATTGTTTTATGTTTGAGTTTGATGACTACTTTGATTTCATTTTAACAGCTCTTTACTTTTCATGTTTACCATGTATACAGCATACCAAGCTGCTAATTTTGGGATTTAGTTGAATACTTGAGCATGTGGCATATTGCATGGTATAGAGCAGGTGCTTAATAACTGTTTGCTTGAATCCATGTATTGTATTAAGATGTTTGCTTTGTCTTTTCCCATTAACCATTTATTTTCAGATAAATAAAATGGACTTTTTATAGAACATTCTAGAAAGAAAATACGAGTATTGATGCTCTGTTAATATTAGTATTACTGCTCTTAGGAAAATAGAATGATTGACACATTTAAAAATAAACTAAAATATGAAAAGTTCAGATAACTTTTCTGGGAGTGGGTATGGTATTTAGGGAAAGAAAAAAGATGAATAATTACTCAGCCTTAAAAAAAGAACTTGCCATTTGTGTCAACATGGAAGGACCTAGAGGGTATTGTGCTAAGTAAAATAAGGCCGAGAAAAACATGTATCATACGATTTCACTTATATGTTGAATCTAAAAACAAAACAAATGAACAAACAGATAACAGTAACAACAAAGACCCCCCACAAACAGACTTATAAATACAGATAATGAACTGGTGGTTGCCAGAGAGGAGGGGGGTATGGGGGGCTGATGGGTGAAGTAGGTAAAACGGGTAAAGAGGTGCAAACTTATAAACTAAATAAGTTAAGAAGATGAAAAGTGGAGCATAGGAAATATAATCAATAATGTATTAATGTTTTATAGTGACACATAACTACACTTATCATGGTGAACATTATAGAATCAGTATGTTGTACACCTGAAACTAATAAAACATTGTATGTCAACTGTACTTCAATAATAAAAATTCAAAAAAGAGAAAAGATGATTAGATTTTACATATAAGATTAAGTTTTCAAAAATATTCCCACTAGTAAAGACACCAGTAATTTAATTATTTCCCATTACATGTCTCCCTTCTTGGAGAGAAATATCTGTTCTCTTGTCAAATTTGCATCAAGATTGGGCTGCAAAAAGTCTATGGCCGGTAACCTTCCACCCTCATGTACAAATGGCATAGAAACGAAAGTTGAAAGTTGGTACATTTCACTGATTGTGACACATCTTGGAAGTTGAGATGTTTATCTTCTGTGTATTTTAACATTGTCTCTATAGTTACAGTCTTTTTATTCCCTCTTTTTAGTCATACAGTTTATCAAGAAAGAAAATAGTGCACTACACCTGTTTTGATCAACGGAAAAGAGCAAATGCGGCATTTTTGATAGGTGCTTATGCCGTAAGTACTTTTTCATGATTATTTTCTGTATTCGGGCCAAAGGAATGCTACCACTGTCACATAAAATCCAGGCCACTTTCTCAGTGGAATTGGGAGATGGTGAAAATTATTAGCATGCTGGGAATGGATGGGGACTACTATCCATGGGGTGTTGAACTCCCAGATTTTATTTCCTAGTAGCTAATGAGAGAATTTTAGAACTGCAGTGGGTAGCTTGGATCCCGCAGTTGTATAGGTGTTTCTAAAAAAAGGATATCCAGAAAGAATATTTCTAGGGAAAAGAATATATAGTAGAAGATTTTTATTTTTATTTATTTCATTTTGTTTATTTTTAAAGTAGGCTTCATGCCCAGCGTGGAGCTTGAACTCACAACCCTAAGATCAAGACCTGAGCTGAGATCAAGAGTTGGACATGTAAGGGACAGAGCCACATGGGCACCCCTATAGTGGAAAGTTTCTTTTTTTTCCCAAGAGAGAGGGGTGGGAGGGGCAGTGGGACAGGGAGAGAGAAAACGTTAAACAGGCTTGCAGGCTTCATGTTGGGCTCAGTCTCACAACCCTGATCATGACCTGAGCTGAAATCAAGAGTTGGATTACTGAACCATTTCAAGTGCCCCAGTATAGTGGAAGGTTTTTAAAGACTGTTGACGTGTGCCTCTTGCCAAAGAGGAAATCATAGATTGCATGGGGACGGGTTATTAGTATTATTTTTATCAATCTATTTATTAATCTGTACATGTGTTTGCAGTAGGCAAACTATTTATAAAGCCTTGATGTATTACAACTTCCCTAAGAACTGGATAGGACTTTCCCAAAATAATTTTGATTGGAATTTTTATTCTCTGTAATCGCTAAAATGTAAATCTGAGTTCCATGTGAATGTGCTGGGAAGTTTTGGTGTGATTATTTCTAGAATTTTCTATATATACTGGGATTGGACGAAACTTGGAAGGCAGAAACCATCAGGGCTAACACTCCTCTGGAACCTGTACTAGCTTTTTAGGGACATATGTGATACCCACTTAGGAGTATGTTGGTCTAAAGGCAGGGGACAGAGGCATCCTTTCCGATCATCCTTGGGGAGGGTCTATGCTTCTCTGAAGCCTGGAAGCTGTGGGAAACTTTCAAGGGCCTCCTTCTGAAGATCTTGACGAAAGGAGGTACCAGCTACTATCCATCAGATTCTGCCACATCAAACCAGAAGCCCTGGGGGAAAAAGACCAGAGGTGGCATTGGAAAGACTGCCATTTATTTTAGGGAGCAGGCTGAGAATAGTGACCAGCAGACAGCCTGACTGCAGCCTGGGGTCTTGTTTCCAGGGCTGAGATGTCCAGCTCTGCCCCTGATGTAGCTCCAGTAAAGCCTGGTACCATCCCTTCAGTACTTTTCCTTCTCACTCTGTAGGCAGCACGGTATAATATCAGGAATCGCGACTAAAAACATTTTTTCATCCTGAAGCGTCTCTGGGATGATGGCTAAGCCACTTTATCTCTCTTCATTGATTTAGTTTCCTTATCTGTAAAATGATAGGGTTGGTTATAATGACCTCTAGGTTTCCTTCCAATTCTGAGGATACGAGGATTATTTGCAGTGGTAGCCAGACTATTGCTTTTATTTTAAAAGCGTGCACAAAAAGTTGGCTGTTGGCATGAAGCTTCAGTGAAGTGTGCTGGTAAGCTGAATTAAGTAGGCAGACTTATTTTTCACTTTGCGTTGATAATTATTACTCTTTTGAAACTGAGAATTGGCACCGTGTTTAGAATACGAGCGCTGGTAATAACCTCTGGATTCCAGCCATGTGAGCAAGCGTGTCTTTCCTGAGAGGTTTTGTGATGCGTGAGCATGTTCTCTGGGAGTCCTCTGTCATAAGGGATTGCCATCAGGAAGAGGTCACCTGCTGCTCTCTCCTCTCCTTCTTCTCTTCCGCACCCTCCCCTCCTCCCTCTCTTCTTTTTAATGCCCAGCCTTCCTGTTTCTGGGGTCATCCTTATTTTCATCAATGGTACCTCTAGAGTTTTGAAAGGAAGCTCAGTTACAACAGATGCATTGAGCTTGGGGTACCATACATCTACCACAGAAGTTTCCACCACTTTAATGCAACCAGATGAAGGAAGGATAGTCTCAGCAGGGTTGAAGACGTACTGAGGGCAGCACGAGCTAGGCTTCCACGCTCATTACAGTCTAGAGAAGCCATGTAAAGTAATTATTCTTGTGCCATTCGTTTCCTAATTGATTTTCTTTTCCAGTTTTGGAAATGCATTCCCCAGAAAGCTTTTTGACACAACACTTAAAAAAATGAAAACCAAGAATTATATTCTTTCCTTAAAGAGAATTTGGTGCCTTACTTCGTGTTGTGTGTACGCATTTAATTGTTGGCACAAGTTTTGTAGGAAGAGAGTCAGTAATGTGCCTTATACATATATCTCAATGAAGTTACAGACGTATTAAATGTTGCTATTTGGATAAGCTGGAATCTTCTGGGGATCTTCCTATTATTAAGGTCAAATATCCAACTGCATGTTTGTATCTCCACATTATATATTTAAAAGATATCTCACACTTATTTATTTTTTTAAAGATTTTATTTATTTATTTGACAGAGAGAGATCACAAGTAGGCAGAGAGAGAGGAAGGGAAACAGGCTCCCTGCTGAGCAGAGAGCCCGATGCGGGGCTCTATCCCAGGACCCTGGGATCATGACCTGAGCCGAAGGCAGAGGCTTTAAGCCACTGAGCCACCCAGGTGCCCCGATATCTCACACTTATTGTGGTAAAACAGAACTTTTATTCCTTTTTTCTATGAACCTATTTATTGCCGCAGTCACTGCCTGCTTAGTAATTGGACTACCATCAGTGACTTGCCGAAGCAAGGAATAGCAGTCATTTTTATTCCTCCTGTTTCCTCTTCCCACATTATACTCATCAGTAAGTTTGAACAGCTGTGCCTCTAAAACATATATTGAGTCAGAATACTAGTCCCCTAGCTGTAGCCACTATCGCTGTTCACCTGGATGACCACCAGAGCATCATACATTGTTTCCTTTTTACATTCTTGGTTTTGTTTAATCACAGTTGCCACACAACTGTCAGAAGAATCTTTAAAAAATATAAATTAGATCATTCACAGCCCTGTTTCAAATCTGTCTAGTACTTGCTCACTGTTCTTGGCATTAAATTCAACCTCCTTACCAATGCCAGTAAGATCCTCCCTGATCTGGCCCTGCCTACGCCTCTGTTCTCCTTGCTCAGGATGCCCCCATCACGCTGGCCTTCTAACCATGAAAATCTCAAGCTTATTCTAACCAGAAGGCCTTGATGTTTCTGTTCTCTCTGTCTGGAGCATTTTTACCTAAAACCTTTGCCTTCCTGATTCCTTGTCATGTCACTTCCTCAGAGAGACGTCTTTTCAAGTTTTACTCTGCCCCCCTCACCCCGTTACCCTCTAGTCCCTTATTGTTTTGTTTTCTTTATAACACTCTCCTCTTCGAAATTATCTGATTCATTTATGTATTTGCTTGTTTATTATCTCTTTCTGAGACTAGAGGGTAGGAACCTTGTCTGTTCTGTTCATTGCTGTGTCTGGGAGGGGATAAAACAGTTAACAAGGGGTTAGGCCCAGCAGTTCGCCAGTTGAATTGGAAGCTGGCCACCATGGAGCCTTCCTGTTATGCTGAGTCATGGGGAAGTCCACCGCCGGGGGAGTCCCAGGGAAGAGATGAGGTGGCCGGTGTGGAGGGGCATGGGATGCTGCAGACCGCAGCTACTTACCAACTGGTTGGTAACTATTTCAATATTTCAGCACTGGGCATCAGCTTAGAACTGTGCCCTGCACATAGTAGGTGCTCTGTGTCTACACAATGAATGAACAATGCGATGACAAAATATGGAAGAAGGAAGGAAGGTAACTCCCTTGAGGTAACTTCAGAGGGAAACAGAGAATGATCATATCGGACATGAAGTGTAAAGTGGTATCTTTGTCATTACCAGAATGTTGTGATCTTGACTGAGTCCACTCTGACCTTTAAAGATGTAGAATCAAAGCAGAGATCAGAGTCCTGGCAGTACCCACTGCATTAAGTCACATCATTACCTTGCCTTTTTTCTGAATAAACTTTTTTTCCAATTTTTAAAATTTGGTAAAATACACACAATTTAAAATTTATTGTCTTGCCCTTTCTTTCTTTCTTTCTTTCTTTCTTTCTTTCTTTCTTTCTATTTATTTACTTTTTAAATATATTTTTTAAGGACTTAATTTATTTGTCAGAGAGAGAGAGAGAGAGCATAAGCAGGGGGAGGGGCAGGCAGAGGGAGAAGCAGGCTCCCCACTGAGCAGGGATCCCTATGTGGGACTTATCCCAGGACCCTAGGATCTTGACCTGAGCTGAAGGCAGACACTTAACTGACTAAGCCACCCAGGAGTCCCTTTAATTATTTTTTTAATTGAAGTATAATTGACATGACATTATATTACTTTCAGGTGTACAATGAAATGATTTAATATTTGTGTATATTGAAAGATGATCACCATGCTAATAAGTCCAGTTAACATTCGTCACCATACATGGGGACAAAAACATTTTTTTCCTTGTGATGAGTCTTAACCTCTTTCAGCGTACAGCTTGGTAGCTTTGGGTACATATGTATTGTTCTGCAGCTGTCCTATCTTGCTTGTGAGTGTGACATCTTGTGCCAAACACCCACGTACAGACTCAACGGCTTTGCCTGTGTTTTCTCTGTTAGATTAAGACTTTAAGTATGTCACACAAGCTTTTGTGTTTCTATTTTCTTATCTGGAAGTGAGAGAGAGCCTTTTTACATTTTATCTCATAGCACTGTCATGAGTATTAAGCAGGAGATAAAATATAGAACACCATGTTCAGTAGGAAATCTACAAACCCTTCTCTGTGGGCGATTCTAATGCCAGGGTTGCTGGAATGATGTGGCCCCTGGAGATTACAGTGAGGCTGAACTGATACCATTTCCGGGAAGTCCCTCCCCATGAAGTATCTCTTTATTCCTGAGCTGTGACATCATCCTTCTTGAGATGAAGGGCACAGGTTTTAAGAAGAGATCAACTTTGTCAGGAAGATGTTTGCCTTCCAAGACAGTACTCAGGCCGGAGCTGGAGTTGGGGGTCAGGATGCTTGGACCATAGTGGCACCCACAGTACTCTGACCTGAGTTTGAAGAGGACAGCCTGAAGATATGGCAAGCATGAATTGATTAGGTTCTTGCTACATGCTTAAAGACCAAATCCTTGCTAGTTACCATCTTGCTTTCAGTTCATAGAAGTATGATAAAGAGGTCAAGGACAATTTGGATCAGGCCCATGATGACCAGAGGATTGGAAAAATAATATGTGTGAGAAGTTACAACAAATGTGATGGTTTAGCTTAGAAAATGAAGTTCGGAGTTAAAGAATTAAGATTTTTTTTTTCTCCCAGATATGTGGGGGATGCTTAAGCAGAGGTGGTAACCACAATGTATTTTCCTTAACCCACTTGTTAAGTCCTCACATTGCTAAATAAGGGGTCTAATTATGGATTAACTGGAACTGGGCTGAGCCAGATGTCATGTCTGAATTAGAGATGACAAGGCTAAGGTCTGTAGACTTTGTAATCATGTCTGTGTCTGCTATTTATTCTGGAGACTACACTTAACGCCTTAGTAGTTATATTCTACTTCTAAGTCTACTACTAATTGCAGAGAAGCCATTCTCCATCTGGCGTAGTGGTTGAGAGCAGTGACTTGAGCAGAGAGCCACAGGTTTGGCCTTGAAGCCGCTTGGTAGTTTTATGTCTTGAGCAGGTTATTTAACTCATTGAAATTCCTGTTTTTTTTTTTTTATCTTTAAAATGGAGATAATAACACCCCACCTAACATAGTTGTGGTGAGGACTGCTGGAGGTCATGCTCATGCAGGTGTCCTGGGGCAGGGCCTGGCATTTTAAGCATTTAGGAATGGCTGGCGACTGGCAGAAAAGTGTGGCCTCTCAGAAAGTTTTCTGAGCTATTTGTCTTACCTCCCCTGAAGAGCTGAAGCCTGTTCCTCCTTTCTACCCTGTTTTACACTTATGCCCTTCCTTGGCTCAGTGACACTCAGATGGTTGTTTATCTGTTGATTGCTTAGGATAAATCACTGGAAGGTATAGGATGAGATTATTTTATTTTTTTTTTGTAGGATGCTATTTGCATTTTAAAGGAAGAAACTGTACGAACCAAGCAGATTTCTCATTTTTGAGATATGTATCCAGGCCTTCTTTAGTTCAGTAAATATTTATTTAGCTCAGATGAGCTTGACCTAGCAACCCAGCGCTGTGATGGGCTCTGGGGAATACAAAAAGATAAAAAATAGAAAAAAGAATGAATGCCTGGCTTAAAATGGGGACAGATAAGTAGTAAATAATTGAGAAAAATGTGCAGTGGGTGCCAAATTGGATAAATAGAAATCAACAAGTGTTTTTCCAGCCCTTATACATGAGGCCTTGTTCTGGGAGTCGAGGATGCTAAGCTGAATAACTGTGCCTTCTGGGGAGGGTGTTTGGGGACCAGGGTCAAAGGGGGGGGGCCAACGATGACCAACCCCAGTAGGCCAAGTTGGTGAAGGGATATTGAGGGGGTGGAGGAGAACAGCATGGAGGGGAAGATGTTCTCTTGGGGTAGGAGGGGTTGGGAAATGATTAAATATATTTTAAATATCTAGTTTGAAAAGGGGATAACTCAGTGAATTTAATTAAAAAAGTTTTTTTATTCCTTTTTAAAAAATTGCTTATTTTTTCTTTTATTAACATATAATGTATTATTAGCCCCAGGGATACAGGTCTGTGAATCGTCAGGCTTACACACTTCATAGCATTCATCGTAGCAACATGCCCTCCCCAATGTCCATAACCCAGCCATCCTCTCCCAATCCCCCTCCCCCCAGTAACCCTCAGTTTGTTTTGTGAGATTAAGAGTCTCTTATGGTTTGTCTCCCTCCCGATACCATCTAAAAATGTTTTTTTTTTTTTAATTTAAAAAGTGGCATAACCCCCTTATAGAAGAAAAGTAGGAATATCCTCCTGCAATGACATTATTCTAAACCTGAATAGTCACTGAAGTATAACTGCAATGTAGTTTTGTCAGCCTTTTTTCACTTGGCCTCCGTATGTTTTGCCTTTTTACTACTTAGATGATGAAATAATACTCCGTTTAGAGGGCATACCATTGTTTGTATAACATTTTAGATGCCTCTGCAACATTTTGTTATAATGTGACAAATATCATTTGGCATTATGAGTATTTCTTGTTGTGGATTTTTGTCTTTAGGTCACCAGAAGTGGGATTAATAGATTTTTTAAAATGTAAGCATTTTATAAAAAGATTTATTAATTTATTTGAGAGGGAGAGAGAGTGTGTGTGTGTGCAAGTGGAGGGGAGGAGCAGAGGGAGAGAGAGAGAATCTCAAGCAGACTCCCTGCTCAGTGTAGAGTTCAATGCTGGGCTCCATCCCATGAACCTTAGATCATGACCTGAGCCAAAATCAAGAGGCAAACGTTTAACCCACTGAGCCCGGTACCCCTGAGCATTTTTTAGGTTCTTGGAGCATATTACCATATTTATGCCAGTTTGTACAAGATTTGGCAGCATGTGAAATAAATCTCCTGTATCATATACCTTTGCATATTGGCTGTAGACATTAAAAATCTAGAAATACAATTAGTGAAAATGATACCTCATTGTTTTACTAATCATTTTTTGATTATTAGTGAGATTTATTATTCCTGCATTTATCTGTAGCTTTATTAACTTTTGACTAGTTGGTGTTTTGCAAATCTGTTTCCTGTATTTGGACCATTAAAAGTTGAAAAATAGGGCGCCTGGGTGGCTCAGTGGGTTAAAGCCTCTGCCTTCAGCTCAGGTCATGATCCTGGGGTCCTGGGATCAAGCCCCACATCGGGCTCTCTGCTCAGCAGGGAGCCTGCTTCCCCCTCTCTCTCTCTGCCTGCCTCTCTGCCTACTTGTGATCTCTATCTGTCAAATAAATAAATAAAATCTTAAAAAAAAAAAAAGTTGAAAAATAGGGGCACCTGGGTGGCTGAGTCGTTAAGCATCCGCCTCCGGCTCAGGTCATGATCCCAGGGTCCTGGGATCGAGCCCACCTCAGGCTCCCTGCTCAGCGGGAAGCCTGCTTCTTCCTCTCCCACTCTCCCTGCTTGTGTTCCCTCTCTTGCTGTGTGTGTCTCTGTTAAATAAATAAATAAATAAAACATTTTTTAAAAAGTCGAAAAATATCAGACTCTTCTTTCCTCTAAGAAAATCATTTGTTTAGGGACTCCTGGGTGGCTCAGTCAATTAAGTATCTGACCGCTGATTTTGGCACAGGTCATGATATTGATCAAGCACTGAGTTGGGCTCTGTGCTCAGTGGGGAGTCTGCTTGAGATTCTCTCTCTCCCTCTCCCTCTGCCCCTCCCTGCCCCACACTTGCGCTCTCTCAAATAAATAAATAAATAAATATAAAAAAAAGAAAAGAAGTCATTTCCCTGAATCTAATTTGTAGCAATAGATGTAGACCTCTAGAAATCACACCCATCAGTCCAAGTTTCTGTAAGAAATTAGGAAGTCCATAAACCTTCTGTTTAAGTTCTGTTACTTTTCAAAAATGCTGTTAATAAGTACATACATCTGAGTACAAAGGAACTGCTGATAATGGATCTCTTGATTATTAAACACCTAGTGGTCTACTGAATACATAGAAAATTATACTCAGAATAGTATTATTTAAAAGTGGTTCATGTAGATGTGCTTAAACCATTGAAAAATGGTAATCTAGGCCAACTAACTATGAATTTGTTTTTGTTTTTATCATTTGGGACAAACATGTTAGTCTTCTTAATCTCTAACGTACAATTCATCTGTAAATTGCAATTTCAGAACTTCTTTAACTTGTCATCAAAAAGCTATAGGTTAAGCACGTGTTATCTAAAGACATAGGTAAAATCATCAAGAAGAATGTTGGTTCAAAATAATAAAGGCATTTACCTTAAGTATTTACTGAAATAGTAATAAAGCGGATGTTAGCTGGTAGTGTTCTGTCCACCTCTGTGGCTTCTCAGTACATCTAACAGATAGCGTTTGCTTCTTCTGCTTATGGAAATTGTGGAGAGGAAGGGAGGTGTGGCTCAAGGCTGGGCAGGGCAATTTCCTGTTTTGCAGTTCCTTCCTTTCAGAGCTTGATAGGCAAGAATGCTTTTGTGATGTTGCCTGTAAATGGGCCAGACGGGCTTTTATCGCCCTGGGCTTATATTTTTGGTGGTTTTAAAAACAGGTGAGGCTCCCTAAGATCATACAGCATTTTCAGTTTTAAACTCTTTGAATTTGGAAACTCTGTTAGTTTTCAGCATTTAGGAGGAGCAATATTATCTTTCATTCAACCCTTCTGCCCACCTTGCATGTGACATTTAGCTGTGGGCCAGGAAAATCAGCTGTTTGCTTTTGATTGGTGAAAGATGTGTTTCTCAAGTTTAACCGAATAAATCTTTTCAGTTTTTTTTTTTTTCCTATTCTCCTTTTGGCATCCTGGTAATGAACTTCCTCCAAGCTGTAAATAAGCTCACACATTTATATTCACATACTTCCGTACATACACACACACACACACACACACGCCCGTGAGCATGTTGTATTTAGTACATAGATTTAAGTGCTGATACACTATGCTTGCAGCAGTGTACCCACCGATTTTGAATCTTAGTAGCCTTGAAGAGGCATATACTTTCTCTGTGACAAAGCTTATGTTCATAAAGCTTATGTCCCCCCTTATATACTGAATTAAGGGGACGTACTTTCTTACTGCTTAGAATTGTGCATTTACTTGTTTATCTTTCCCTTTAAGGGATGGAGCTGTGTTTTTGTTCCTCACAATAGCCCCAGCATCTAGAACACTGCAGGACACATCCTAAGTGCTCAGTAAATATTTGTGGCTTGAATGGCTGAATGCTTAATAAATAAATATTAATAACATTTATAAATAAAAGTTAATCTTCCACCATTCCTGAAAGTTTAATATGGAGTAACTTAAAAGCTGTAGTACATAAGAATAAATTATGAAGTCAGGACTAATTGTAAAAATAATAGCAAGAATCCTAGTGTCTTGATGTACTAATTTATACTTTTAAAGTTACTGAGTAAGACAAAATATTTTATATAACTCTGCAATTTTAGAACTGAAATGGGCTTTGTTAATATGTATAACCATTTGATATCAGTATTATAGATGAGAATCTTAATTTTGGCCTCAGAAGTTTGTTTTTCTTAATAGGGGAAAATCCTTATTTATACATTATACACTTGTTGCTAACGAATGTCAGTAATTTTTTTAACAGCTGTCCTTGCAATTTTAGTAATTTCTGGTGAGAAATAACCCAAAGCTTAAAGGAAGAACACTAGAAAACTTTTTAATCAGAGTTCAATCTTTAAAAATTTTAATTGGATGCATTTTTTATGGAAAAAATTTTAAAAAGAAGTACCCGAGGCCTTGAAGAGATTGTCCATTATCAGAATGTCACTTGAAATGTATTTGTAATGCCTGATGTGAGTGCAGGTGATTGGCCCATCTGGGTTAGTCTGCAATTAACACGCCCTGTGTATGTTTGCCTGGGACTCACCTGGCAATTATGCAAGTTGGAGCCGTCTCTGCTCAGTGTTATACAAGTATCTGGACAGAACAGACTTGCATTTAGATGTATCCCCAGTGAAGCACTATAAACTTCCTGCTCAATAAATATATATATATACACACACTAGAATATATGTAGAATATAAACCTCTGGAGGTAATACATCCAAGTTCTATGCAAAATGAAGTTATTTGGCTGCTGAACAACTGCCGTGGTGATTTCCACCATGGTAAAAATTTATATTGGATCCCTTGGATTGTGTTTTTTGTTTTCTCTGTTGTTGTTTATTGTGTCTGTTGTCTAAAAATAGATGTACGGTAATTTAGAAAAGTAGACTCACTTTTGCAGAACCCTGAAGGTACCACTGTAAGAAATTCACTAGGAAAAACTCTGCTCCAGTCCTGCTTCCTCATGTTTCAGTTGGAGAATCTGAGCCCAGAGAGATCAGGTACCTTGCCCAAGGTCAAATCTAGTTAGTGAGAGACTAGAACCCAAATCCCCAAGTTCCTAGTTGGAGCTTCATCCATTCACAGCATGTAATTGAGCAGTGCTAGTCTTGGAATAATGCTACAGCTACACCATAATTTTCTGCAGAAGAATCAAAATTGCATGTAGTGTGGAAGGGCAGAGCTTTCTAGTTACAAAGCAGTGTTTCACTCAGTCATGCAGTTTCTTTTCCAGGTAGCATCTGAGCTTTTAATTCTGGCTAATGGGGCTAATGCTCCAAATACCTTAATGGAGTGGCAAATGCAGTGGCAGTTCTGCTGATGCTTGCTTTGGGGATCTCCATGGGTGGCTTAGACTAGGTCTAAGTGTCAGGAGTGATAGGAAAACAGGAGAACCAAGGACTGACATGAAGCAGTTCAGGCCGGATCTCAGGACAGCGCTCTGCAAGCTTCTTTCACTATAAATACCCCAGTAAGAACCATATTTCACACTGCCCTTTAGTACACACTATTCACATGTATAACCAAAACAAAATGTTCATGAAACAATTCTTCCTTTACAATGGGTAAGGTAAACTGATTTTATATTCTGCCCTATTTTATGAAAAAACAAAAAACAAAAAACAAAACACTTTACCCTATTAAATTGATTTTGCTACTCAATAATGGGTAGTTACCTTCTGTTTGTAAAACACAGCCGTTGCAGAATCTGTTTATTGTGCTTCAATCTGAAATGTATTTGCATGTTTTTTAAGGTATCAGTTTTGGCACTGAATATCCAGGTGATTGTTTGGCCCGTCTGGGTTAGCCTGCGATTAACCATGAACAGCTAAAGGAAAATGGAAAGTGCTCTGAACTCCTCAAAAAGCTCCTCTGTCTAAATATCAAGATGTCCAGCTGGCTTCCACATGACATTGATTCAGTTGATAACTTGATGGCTGGGAAAAGCTGAGTCTGTTTTAAGACCTCAAGTAACAGCAATCTGTCTTTTCTTATCTTACTTTCATTTGAATCACTATGTTTCCCTCAAACTCCTACACATCCCCTTCTTCCTGGCAGGCAAAAAGTGCATTTATTCACTTGTGACAACCTTGAATGAGAGAAGACTGTACTCAGGTCAGCGCTGGGGGGCCTGGGGAGCCAGTGCTGAGCCCCGGTCTCTGGGTCTGTTATGGGACTGCCTTGTCCAGTGTAGTTTCTGTATTCATGCCAATGGTACGTGATGCCCTATGCACTTCATGACATCTAATCTTAAACCTTAGGTTTGTAAGAGTTTTTGAATGCATAATTTTAATCTATGTAAGTTTCATTTCAAGAAATCTCTTCTGTTTGATGTAGTGAGTAAAATAGCCTTTGTCCCCATTGTGGACAGTGAATTGAAATAAAAAGTCCTCTCCATATGTATTTTCTGAAATTTTAAATAAAAGAGGAGCTAACTGGAGCTCCTGGTGAGGTTACTGTGTGTTGAGTTATTCCTAAGACCTTTAGTGCCCAAAACATGGTGACTGCATGGGTACGCTTAGCCAAGCCCATGTCAGCTACTAGGTTCCCATGTTAGTGCCACTCTGCCCTGTGTGTCTTTCTTTCAGTTCTCTTCTTTATTGCTCCTCTGCCCCAGCCTTGTGTCCCCTGTGCTTACCCCCCTCACCCCTCATGACAAATGCTTATAGAGCCCCTAAGTTTTCATTATGGAAAACTAAGCTTTTTTGATGAGGACCGAAAGCTGGGGATGTAGTTAGCAAATTCAGTTAATCAAAGTGAATAGTGGGACTAGGAAAGTGTTACCTCAGTCTGAAAGAACTGTTTGGAGTTGCTACAGTACCTCAGAGCATGACTGAATAGGGAAGTAATATTCATGGTCCATAATTTGAAATTAATGAGTAGACAGACAAGCCTTTCCATGTGAACCTATACACCGTGGGATGAATCAGATGTGACACTTGTGTTGAGAGGTGGTGTGTGAGTCATTTACTGGGGCTTGCTTTGAGAAATTTCTAAGTAACGAGAAAAAACCGTAATTCCCTTCTCAGAGAAATCTTTCCTGATGTTTTCTCCATAATTTGTTTGCCTACTCCTTCCCTACTCCCCATCTGCTTATTTTGTCATTTCTTAGTATTTGACCCAGACTGTTAAGCAATGCTAGCTTTTCTTTTCTTTTTTTAAAAAGATTTTATTTATTTATTTGACAGACAGAGATCACAAGTAGGCAGAGAAGCAGGCAGAGAGAGAGGAGGAAGCAGGCTCCCTGCTGAGCAGAGAGCCCGATGCGGGGCTCCATCCCAGAACCCTGGCATCATGACCTGAGCCGAAGGCAGATGCTTTAACCCACTGAGCCACCCAGGGGCCCCGCAATGCTAGCTTTTCTTACCTCATCTTACAGTTGATTATGTCCGGTATCAGCTACTAGAATAAACTTGCAATCACTTGCTTTGCCATTTCTCTCCCACTAGAGTGAGCTCCTTTTTTTTTTTTCTTTTTTTCTTTTTAATTTTTTATTTTAATAAACATATAATGTATTTTTATCCCCAGGGGTACAGGTCTGTGAATCGCCAGGTTTACACATTTCACAGCTAGAGTGAGCTCCTTGAAGGAACTGGTGACCCTTCCTTGTGTTCATATCCCCTTGACTTCTGTCACCAGGGTCTTGGCTGCAGTGCTTTAATTTGAAATCAACTGCTTGTTAAAAGTTATGGGAATGGACCCATCCTGTACAAAGAATTGATGGATATGCTGTAACTACTCTAATAGCATTGCGAGGTATTGTCTGCCTTGGAATTGGGGATGCTTAAGATGCCGCTAGTTGAATGTGATAAGATATTTCTGTTCCCTTCAGAAATGTCTGAAAAGTTGAGAAAATTCTCAGTATCTGCAAGTGAGTAGTAGTTTTGGCAGCAAACTACATCTTTTACCCAGAGCCACATTTTACATTTTTATTCTTTTCCTGGAAACACATCTGTGAACTAATGGAAAGAGTGACAAAATGGGATTAACATTTTAAAACAGTTTCTAAAATCATTTTGTTTGCTTGTTTCCAAGCAAAAGTATGAATTAAAAAACAACCACATCCACTTTTAGGACATCCTGGCATTGGGTTATGCCATTATTAGCGCGGAGTTAAAAAAATATATTAGATACTACATTTTATACATGTGTACTCACTGATGACAATATTTTCCTTCTGAATTCATGGAAGAGGAAGTCAGATTTAAGTTGTTGATTAAGATCCTTCTATTACAATAAAGAATTTTGGGATTTACCCAGAATGTGGGCCACTGGACTCTTTCTATAAACTCTATTTTACTTTTTTAAAGGAATATTGGTTGACCTAGATCTGAAGTTAAATACAAAGACTGCAGGATGGGACTCTGGCTTTTACTGTATCTACTCTAGCAATTCAAAGAATAATTTCTCCTCTGAAGAATTGCTCCAGTGGAACTGTGTACAGAACAGTGATTCTCCCTAAGTTCCAGAAGCAGACAGATCTTGGAGAGAGGTCCTCCCTTTGCCCTGCCTGCCCACTCCTAGCCTTCCCCACTCCTCCTCCTGACTGCGCTAGGAAACCCAGAGAAATTAAGGAACTTGACCCAAGAGGCAGAACAGGGAGGGACCAGAACTCCCTTCCTTTTGGCATTTCCATCCTTCTTCCCCATTTGTTAGCAGCCCCCAGCTTACTGAGGCGCCAAGAGTCCCAGTTAGCACTGCTGTGTGAAATAACCAGTTACACTTTTCTTACACTTTGCCCTTGGCTTCCATTTATGGCTGTTACTCACCTACCACTGCTAGTTATCTCCATGTGGCTCTCCTTCATATTTGATTTTTCCCTGCTACTTCCACCCCTTTCCGCTCCCTCTGTTTCTGATCACTTCTCTCCTGTTGCTTTGTAACCTTCCTTTCCCTGCTCCTCCTTTCCTCATTGGCTCCCATGTAGAAAAGCCGTATTGTCATGATTTGAGTTTTTTGGTTACATGTTACAGAAATTGGCTCTGACTTGCTCACGGTTAAAACTTGAATTTTGTAGTTTTCCTTCTAGCTTAGTCGAAAGAGGGAAGTAGAGGGCTCCTGTAGCCTTCATTGAGCTTATATTCTGCTGTGGGACAGGAACTCGGTGGTAATAGCTTAGCGACTGGCTGGCTGCTTCAGATTGGGAGTTGAGAGAAACCCTCCCTGAGGTGATGACTGTTAATCTGATGAAGAGGAAGAACATTTTAGGCAGAGGGAATAGCATGTAGAAAGCCTTTCGAGGTGGGAATGAACTTGGTATGACTGAGGATGCATGAGAAAGCTGAGGTGGCTGGAACACAGAGGGCAAAGGGGCTGAGGTCTCCGCCAGGGCTGTTGTATGAGGGAAAGAGTTTGGATTTTATTCTCCACGAGGGAAGCTGTTGGAGAGTTGAAATGATCTGTTTTGCACTGGAAAAGACTTTTTTTTTTTTTTTTTAAGATTTTATTTATTTATTTGACACAGAGAGAGTGCGTAAGCAGGGGAGCAGCAGGCAGAGGGAGAGGGAGAAGCAGGCTCCCTGCTGAACAAGAAGCCTGATTCGGGACTCGATCCCAAGACCCTGAGATCATGACCTGAGCTGACGGCAGATGTTTACCCGACTCAGCCACCCAGGCGCCCCTGAAAAGGACTTCTAAAACTCATCTTTCAGTACTCTGCTTAAAGCTCTCCATGGTACAGTTGGCCCTGGGTTTCAGATTTCTCTTATGCTACCATGCCATAATGGTCTGATTATTTACATGTCTGCCTTTCCTACTGTCTTCATTTCTGTGTCCCTAAAATATAACTCAGTCCCTACTAGAAGACCCATGAATGAAGAAGTAGATTTGTCACATGGGTTGTCAAGGGCATAGGCAAAGCCTTTTGTTGTACCCTTGGAATTTCACAGAGAATATTGGCCTCCTTATCAACTATCACGTAAAGCTAATGAAATAATATGTATTTGTAGTTCTGTGATAGAATTTCAGGTATTTAGCCTCACTTCTGTAAGGCTTATTATAACAGCGGTTCTAAACCATGATTTTGTGTCAGAAATACCCGCAGGCCAGACTTCTCATATCTGGTGAATCAGAATCTCAGGGGAGAGAAATCAGGATAATTATATCTTAAAACAGCTTTGAAGGTTTTTTCTGAGGCATATTCGAAGTTGGGGATCCCCTGGCTTCTATTAGAAGATATGAAGTTAAAAAAAAAAAAGAAGAAGATATGAAGTAATGTAAAAGGGCTACTCCTGAGGTTAGGAATATATTTGACTTGTTCTTGGTGCCTGGTACCAGTAATTCTTTCCTGAATGAAGAAATGAACCACCTGTGTATAAAACTTGGCAAATCCTCTGCTCATCGACTTCTTTTCCTCTCTTCTTCCTTATTTTCCTTACTGCGAGTAAATCTGTCCTTCAGTCTTGCTGCTGATCAACAGACAGTTTATGACATCACCAAGCAGAGTGAAGGAGGGCGCTTTCTGAAAGCAGTGAACTTTAGCTACAGCAGTGAGCTGGAAGGGGAGGGAAATTTCCAGTAGCTGCAGGGAAGGTGGATAGACATCCTATATGTTACATATATTGGCTATGCATGCAATAGATCTTTTGGTTGGATTTAAGTTACTCTTATTTAAGGTGGAATCGCCTTCAGTTGTTTCAATTGTACTGTTTGTGGAATTAATAAACTTTCAGGGAACAGGGTTACTTCTTTAAAAGATCTATACACATTTCAGAATGATTAATTCCATTATGTTCTGTCACGTGGCATATATTTGAACAGTTTGGGCTAATACACAGAAAAATGGCCCTGGAATCCTTAGTGCAAACACCTGACTGATGGGCAAAGCTCTTGTTTCTCCTGCTTTCTCTAAGCAACAAATCTTCGTAAATACTGGAAGAGAACAACCAGTTCCTTGTTTGTGTTCATTGTTGGTTTTCTATTCTTGAGTCAATTCAAAGAACAGTAGCTTATAAGTTACTAGGAGATTCTAGATCTGAGATTTAGTTCACATGCTATGTGGATTCTGTCTTAGAAGTTTGGATAACATCTCTTCGACAAAACTTCTTCAATGTGGAAAAGGATAAGATGCCTATATTCAAAAAGGCTTCTTTTTTTTGTCCCTCAGGTGCTTGCTCTGGTTACTAAAATGAATACATTTAGTTGTCTGGTCTACCTCCTACCCTCTGCCTAAGCTGCTATAATTTGCTGAAAGTTCAGAGGAAGCAAGCCATACTTTGGTCATATTGCTTTCCCTCCCTGGTTGGGTTCCATTCCTGGCGAGTTTGGCAGTTTTCCCCCTATGTTTGTCCTGAAAGTTTCTGACCTTTCTCATCCACTTTCTTTCCCAATTATCTCCCTTTGGTTACAGCAAGAAAATCTTTCTCCTCTCGTATTTGCCACGACTCCTGTTGCCTCAGATTTGGAATCAGTCCTAATCATAATGCCAAATACTGAGGAAAACTGCATTTTGAAGTGAAATTAGATACATTAAAATACCAGACAAACATATGAAATAATTCAAAGTTCACTTTCAAGTCATTCAAAACATGTGCATTGGTTTCCTTGTGTTTTATTTTTCTAATCCAGGCTTTCCTCAAGTATTAGCGTTGAAGGAAGAGAATTTAAAAAGCAAACATGCCTCTTTAATTTAATTATTTTGTTTTAGTTTTTAGTCTTTGAAATCATGTTTTCCACCACAGTTTATTTTAGATGTGTGTTTTTAATGATTATCATAGACTCCATGATCATTTTTGGACTAGCGTAAGAGACGGACAGCCATAAGGTTTTGTCTTTGGGAAACTATTTCCAGAGATCTAAATATTAGCCTCTACAAATACACTTTTGGAATATAATTTAGCTGCAAGTTGAAGACATTCTATAATTGGTTATAGGTGTTAAGAGGATTTAAACACTGATGCTTGGTCTGTTGTAGATCTATTATCTACATCTTCATCATAAAGGAAGTTATGGTCTTTTCCTGCTAAGCCTGATCAAATTCAGTCCTTGCTTTAAGGAACACATCACTTTTTTTGCTTTTCTTTCTTAATTTGAGAGGTTTTATGAAATAAAATTCATACTATATCCAGAAATAATCCGTGAAACTCAGCATGAGGAATTTTTGACATGGAACCATTCCATTTGAGAGTGTTATTCAATTAATGCTCTGGAGTGAGTCTGTTTTTCTATTTCCTATAGAGACTGGCTTCTGACGGTGACACAGGGTTATGTTTACCTTTGTGTCGTACCATAACAGCATTATACTCAGCTTGTGTGAGACTAGGGACTCAGGTTTTCTTGAGACCAAATATTTTTTCCTTTTCCCCTTTAAAAGGGGCTCTTTAGACTTCTGCGTGCTGAGAACATTGGCTTAGCGTTTCCTCGGTTTGCTTTAATAAGGGGCTGAGCTAGTTCAATGAGGTCCAAGCAGCTCGGCGACATCTGTGTTGGAACATGAGCCGTCTTCGGGCAGGAGAAGCCTGAAGTGTTACTGAGATCCGCTAGCAAGGGATGTGTGTTCGTCCAGACTGTAGATGTCAGTTCTGGAAGAATATCTTTGCAGGCTGTTAAAATTCCACTTCCTGTCAAATTAGGAAGACACACAGGGCTAATATTGTCTACGATATTCCTAAATTTTCCATCAAAGGAGCTGCCACTGGTTTCACTCTCTTCACGCCCGTGAGAGGCAGAGATAGTATTTCTGTTCTAAAAATGAGTTCTCAAATAAATCAAGTCCACTGTGTATCAAATCTCGAATTCAAATTAAAATGTAAAGAGATGAACTTGAGACTATTTCAGAACAAATGTCATGTCAGCCAAAGAGTACGGTCGTCCCTAGACCTTGTTCTCTTAAGGATGCCAGATGAGTATTAAGTATTTTTAGGGCAGAAATAAGTGATGGGAATGGAGACCTGGCATCAGATTCTGCCTGACTTCTAGACTTAGTGTGGCCTCCGTATTTGTTTAGCAAATACATTGTCTTTGCAGGCCTCATAATCTGTGATTTATAATAGACTCAAAACTGGAAGAACAGGGAGAACGACTCACCTTGTTTTATAATGTGTTAAAGACAAGGTGCATTCATTCATTGTTTTAATTAGGCTATTGAGTACAACAGATTTTAAATAGACTGAATAAAATAAAGGCTTTTAAATATTCAGTTGCATTTCTGGTTTGTAAGCGGACATAACTATCTAATTTGTAAGTGATTGCTTAACACTGAATATTTTTATTTCCATAAACAATGAGAATAAAAGTAGAATCAATGTGCATTTGTGTGATGTTTGGCTTTTTTCCTTTTCTTTTCTTTTTTTTTTTTTAAGTTTTAAAGGTGAATGTTGATATTGTTTTCTTAGTCACTGATTATAATGAAAGGAAATGATTAAGAAGAGAAATGTTGCTAAAAAGAGTAAAATTAAATATTTTGTTTGTGCTTGCATATGATGGTTAAACTTAATGCTATCTTCAGGAAAAAGCGGTTTATAAATTAAGTGCCCTGACACTTAAAGAAGTCTGAGAATCATGGGGCGCCTGGGTGGCTCAGGGGGTTAAACCTCTGCCTTCAGCTCAGGTCATGATCCCAGGGTCCTGGGATTGAGCCCCCGCATTGGGCTCTCTGCTCAGTGGGGAGCCTGCTTCCCCCGCCCCACCCTGCCTGCCTCTCTGCCTGCTTGTGATCTCTGACTGTCAAATAAATAAATAAAATTAAATAATTTAAAAAAAAGAAGTCTGAGAATCAAAGTGTTGGGAGCCAAGGAAGAGCCTTTAAAAGGTTTTTTGTTTTTTTTTTTAACCTTTTTCTTTTCTTTTTTTTTTTTTTTTGAATTTTATTTTTTTTCAGTGTTCCAAAATTCATTGTTTAAAAGTTTTATGTTTCAACTCTTTGCAGAGTTTCTCACCTCATGGTGTGTTTTTGTAGATGTTCATTCGATGGACTTTGGTGGTTCATTCTTTGCTAGTTACTGGTAATTGCTTTCCTCTCCTAAAAATAAACCTTGCCTAGTGTTCTTATTCTTTTGTTCATGAGAAGTTCACATAAGGAAAAATGAGTACAGCATCAGTTCTCTTCTGGTTACATGTACTTTGTTGGGGAAAGATGTGGGCCACCTCAAGGATCTTCTGGTATTTTGACAATGGATTTGATAAAACGGGGTCCACAGCATGTATCTTTTTTTTTTTTTTAAGATTTTATTTATTTATTGACAGAGAGACAGTGAGAGAGAGCATGAGGGGAGAAGGTCAAGAGGGAGAAGCAGACTCCCCACTGAGCAGGGGGCCCGATGCAGGACTTGATCCCAGGACTCTGGGATCATGACCTGAGCCAAAGGCAGTCGTTTAACCAACTAAGCCACCCAGGGGCCCCACAGCATTTATCTTATGATTGTTGGTTCTAAGGCACCAAGAGATGCAGAAGGCCATTTGGTATCTAGCCATCATGGGGGACATCATGTTTACAGCCTCATGTTTCAATGTTTGTACACATAGACAGGCCTTAGGACTCCGGAGTCAGAAGTAACAGTTGTGGATCCAGATTCCCATGCAGGGAATCAGGGGTCAAAAGGAGAAAAGAAATATTTTGGGACCAAAGTTTATCTCCTTTCGGTGGTCACTTGCTATGGAAGAGCTGTGTGCGTAATACAAATCTGAGCATCTTACTTATCATATCAGTTCATTACATCTTCCCCACGGTCTCATGAGGCAGTTACAATGCTTATCCCTACGTTACAGGTAAGGAAGTAGAAGCACAGAGAGTTCATGTAATATGGCTCCATGAAAGAGCCTGGATTTGAATCCAGGCAGCTTGGCTGTAGACTTGGGGTGCCTGACCACTGCGCTCGATCACCTATGCTCTAGCTAGGTGATCCATGTCCTGTGACCATGTCACACTTGTTCTCACATAAAACACACCCTTTCTCTCTGCTGTTTGTTTGTGCATCCATCAGACATTTTTTGAGTGTGGGCCACGCGCCAGGCAGTGTTGAGTCCGAGTCCTGCGCACAGAGAAGAGGCAGACATCCTGCTTGACTTATAGTCAAGCCAGGGAGACAGACTGAAATCACCCCGGAAGACTAACTTGGGTAAAAATTTGAGGGAGGAAGGCAGGGTGCTTTGAGAATGGAGGGAGGGGCCTGATCTCATCAGGTTGTGGAGGAAGCCTGTCCTACCAGAGTGGCTTAGAGCTGTGGTCCCAAGGAAGGGAAGAGGTAGCCATCTAAACGTGACCATGTTGCAAGGAAGGCTTGAGTCAAGTCAGGGTCCTTTGCTGACTGTTCCCCAGCCCTCTTTAGAGCCCTTGTTGTCAGCAGTTTTGAGCTCCTTAGTGAGGTTGCGGACTTCCCCCATGTTCTGGTGTGTATGCAGGTTCTCTTGCAAAACTGTAAGCATTAAGTTAAGTACATTGATCCTTGGTGACTCGTGTTCTCTTCCACCTCCTGCTGCCTGCCTTTTACCAGGTGTTGGGAGTTGTAGAGGGTAGATTCCAAACAGACACAGGGGAGCTGGGACAGTGAATGTCTGGGTCAGGCAGTGTGCTTGGACTCTTGAAATACTTTGTATAAGCTAATGCACGTCATCTGAGCTAGAGCTCTTATTTGTAGAATCAGTCTCTATCTTACCTTTTCTTTCAGTACATCACTGAAGAATTGACTACATCTTGCTTGATGCTCTCAAATAACTGGGCTCTGAAAGTTAATTTCACTAGCTCCCTTGGGCATTATCACTAAAATTGTAGGGACACATTTAGAAAGTCTCATTCACTTGATTATTATTTAAGCTAAATTAACTCTCCAGGGTGGCTGCACTTGTAGAACCTTACACGTTTAAAGCTAAACATATATTCCCAGAGCATCTATCTGATAGGAGGCATCGTAAGGCTTATAAAGGTATAAAAACAATAAAAACATGTCTGTTGCACTTAAGGAGCTTTATACTTGGTTTAAAGGAAAATAATTACGACAGAGCTGTCAGGAGCCCATCAGGAAGTGGTTAGGAGGGCTGTGGGGAGCCAGACTGCCTGACTCCACCACACCCTAGCTGTGCGACCTTGAGCAACCCATTCTCAGCATTTCATGTATAAATGGAAATGGGTTAATAATGGAACCGACTTCAGGGTGATTGTGAGAGGATTATTAAGCCAAATTATGTCAAGTGCTTAGAATAGCACCTGGCGCATAGTATGCACCCTGTAACTCTTTGTTTTTATTATTACCATCGTTATCATGGTCATTATCACTCTTCTAGTTGAATCTAAGGAATTGGGGAAGGGTTTCTGAGCTTAAGAAAAAATGCGTGGTGGAGGTGGTATTCAAGTTAAGTCTGATGAAATAGGAAGAATTTTAATAGCGTAAGTGGTGTGGAGTATCCCAGAAGAGACCTCAGATGAAGGTGTCAGGTATGCTTCTGGAATGGTGAGGCATCGGTTGGCACCTTGTCTTGGTGAAGGGTGGGCAGTCTGGCTGGGGGTTTTGGGCAGGATTGAGACTCTCAGAGTCCTGTTCCAGAGTTGCTGGAGTAGGCAGGAGGGGAGGCAGAAAGAAACCATGTTAGTCTTAGAGTGTGGTGAGAAGGGTTTGAAATAAGGTGATGGTATAGTCATGACAGAAAAGTCAAATGCAGATTCACCGGAAAACTAAATGCAGTTAAAGATTTAGCACCCTTAACGTGGTTGGGCCTCTCTCTCTCAGGTCATTGGAGGGACCTAAAGTGGTGGTTTTATAAATCTGAAAAGATACTTGTATACTTTTCTTTCTGTCCCCAAATCTTCTGTTTCAGCCACTCGGGCTGTAGAGGCTTTAGAGAAAGAATCAGTCTGGATATTGATTGGATGAGGATGGACACAATGAAAGAGAGAGGCCAGGGTCACAGGTGACTTTTGAGATTGAGTTTGGCAGACCGGGAGGAACTCCGGATGACAGACACGGGGATGGTGGGAGAAGCCAGTGAGGGAGCAGTGCTTTCAAACTAAGTGGGGGCTCTACACTGATTAGCTTCACCAGGGAAACATTCTCTTATTACTTCTGCCCACCCCTGTCCTTAATTGCTATCTTGCAAGTACGATAACTTTGTTACATGGGGCTTGAGAGAGAGGCCTGTGCACGACTGTTAATTAGTGGAATAGAATCCAAAGCACATATTCTACAGAGAGACATCTTTGTAATGTCCCCATTTAGTACTCTGTGTATGCTAGAACTACCTGTCTGAAAATTTTAAGGAAAATTTCTCTTTTGGTTTAAGTCTTTCATATTTAGTAAATTTTAGGGCTTCTAGACTGCTTTTAACATCTGTTTTCTGGTAACTTCTCTATTTTGAAGAAATTTAATTGACTCAGAAATGGTCAGACTGCTAATGTCACAGCTATCACGTCAGTGTTCTGGTGGCAGTACCTGAAGGGGAAAGGCTGTTCTCAGCATTTGTTTCCTCTTTTATAAACAAGCAATGTAGTAAACCAATAACAGGAAATCAAATGCCAAAATTAAAGAATACTCTCTCAGATGACCAAATCAAATCCTCAAGAGTATTTCCGCTTTACAGGTCACAGAATGTAAATATAATTTAAATAGGGGCACAGGTTTCATCTTTAGCTGTATATGGGATGTGTGTCTGTGTTGCCTTTTATAGTTAAGTGTTTTTTGGAGAAATAATAGCACCTAAAAACACAGCTAAAGACAGTTAGAACTGAGGCAAATATCCCCAGAGAAAGACCATCAGCCAATTTGTGACTAAAAGTCTGGTTTAGCCCTTCTATATTAAGCCATTCGTTGTTTGAAGAATCACTTTGTATGTATCCGAGGGATTAAATGATCTGAATGGAGAAATACCATTGTAAATTTCAAAATGCTTCTGAAATTTATGTATATTATTTCTGGACAGGCTTTAAAGATTTAATGACCATAGGATTTAATAAAAAGAAGTTATTTAGAAATATTTTTGGATTCATTTAAAGAGGATTTTATTTAACTTCCCAGGTTGGCCTGCTGTTCTTCTATAAAATTAGCCCAAACGTGATATTTTGAAGCATTGTTTCTCAATGTGTGGTGTGCACAAACTTTTAAATATTGTAAATTGTGTATTTTAATATTCATTTATGTCTAGAATCTACATGGCAGATGATACTGGTTTTCTGTTAACAGCAATGACATAAAACACTTCAGAATAAATTGGTTTAAAAGGGTGTGTCTGTTTAAGGAGAAATAATAATACATGGTCCTATGTATGGTGTCAGAAGTTGGAAACGTTGATGTATGATTTGTTGAAGTGTAGGAAACATTGCCTTATTGGTAAATCATATAAATTACATCTTATAGTACTATAACTTTAGTGATGTTATTAAGTAAAAACCTCACAGCCTTTGGTTGGTTGGTTATTTATTTATTTATTTTTAAGTGCCGGCTCTTTAAGAATCTTTTAGTAAAGAAATTGAGAGAATTATTTGGGTCCTTGGTATCTGGCATTAAAGTTAATTAAGCAAAAACGCAATCACTTTATTTTATTTATATATATATATATATATTTAAAGACTTTATTTATTTATTTGATGGAGAGACACACACAGCGAGAGAGGGAACACAACAGGGGGAGTGGGAGAGGCAGAGGGAGAAGCAGGCTCCCCTCTGAGCAGGGAGCCCGATGTAGGGCTCCATCCCAGGACCCTGGGATCATCATGACCTGAGCTGAATCCGAGCCACCGAGGCACTCCAACACAATCACTTTAACTGGTTAGATTCTAGTAAGTTAAAAATAAGAACGTGTCTGTCCAGTGCTATTTTATTGAGAGGTTTCTAGGAATTCCTGGCAAGAGTGGTGTACTTTGATAAAAGACATGTCCTCACTCCTCCAGGGGTAACTTAGAGTGGTACATACATCAAGCACTACGCAGAAGGCTTTTGTTAGTTTTACCTATCAAAAGTTTGGGAAGATTCTTTCAGTTTGGGTTTATCTATGCTAAAATCTAGTGAGGAGAGTAGACAATGTATTTTTTCCCCTGGGAGGCAGAAAAGGAAAATTAAAAGATTTAGAAGATTCTTTGAAATTAATTTTATTCAGAAAATATTTTTTAGAGATATTAGAATATCTGACAACCAATTTTTGATATTAAATTTGGTTTTGTTTTTATTATATTTTTATTTTTTTAAAAGATTTTTTCATTTATTCACTTCAGAGAGAGAGAAAGAGAGCCCGCTTGTGCAAGCCAGAGAGCATGAGCAGAGGGGGAGGGGAGGAGGGAGAGGGAGAAGGAGGCTCTCTGCTGAGCTGGGGCCGATATGGGCTCTATCCCAGGACCCTGTCCCAGGACCCTGAGATTATGACCTGAGCCTAAGGCTTAGGTTAACTGATTTAAACTCAGGCTTAACCAGCTGAGCCACCCAGATGCCCCTGGTTTCATTTTTAAAAAGAGTAGACATTTACTATTTAACTGATTTAGTTACTCTACATTTGAAAAACAAATTAATCTATGTCTGTACAAAATATAAGACATGGAGATAGTAGAAAATGTCAAGTAGAAAGTATTCCTTTTTTCCTCCAGTCCCTTTCCTTGCCCTGTTCCTTAGACACAACTACCGTTACCAGTTTGAAGTCACCTAGTTTTAAGAAGTCAAGTGGTCAGGATCCCAGAGTCCCAGGATTGAGTCCCTTATCTGGCTCCCAGCTCTGCGGATAGTCTGCTTCTGTCTCTGACCTTCTCCCCTCCCATGCTTTCTCTCATTCTTTCTTGCTCTCAAATAAATAAATAAAATCTTAAAAAAAAAGAAAGAAAGAAAGAAAGAAAAAAGTCAAGTGTAATGGTGTTTTAAGAATTTGGAAGAATAGGAATTTTTCCCCCCATTTGTGCTCCTGTTGCGTATGTTTATATTTTTTAGCAGATTACCGACTTTGGAGTCGGATCTTTGTTTGAATTCCAACTCCGTCAAAGAGCAGCAGTGTGAGTTTGGAAAGTTCCTTGCCTTTCTGGGCTTTAGATTCCTCAGCAGCAAGGCTTAATAAATGTTTTTATTATTCCCAGCTTTAGTCAGGCCTAGTTTGTCTGTCTGTCTCACTTTCTCTTTTAATAGGAGACATATCGCAGAAGATGTGGCATTAAGAATCTTTGACAAAAAAAATCCGTGACATGTTCTTTTTTAGAAGTAAATTTGGTATTTTAATGACCCTAGCATGCATACAGTAAGGCACTCATTTATTACGTTTCACCTATCATCAGGTTTTAAAAGGTCATTGTATTTACCTGCCCCTGGACCCTTCTGGGAATTTAGATGGCCTCTGCTGGGTTTCACTTTGCACTTATTAATAATTTAGCACTGGGATAAAAATAAAAACAGACTCTCATCTTACAGTGTGAGAACATGGGTCATGTGTGCTAAGTCATGCAGGTAAGATGAGTAGCTAAACCCTGTGGGGTATCCAGGTTAAAGAAGTATTTCATGTGGTCTTTTGCCTCTCTTGCAGAATGGCTGCCCTGAAATTAAAGGGAATTAATGTAATTGCTCCTGAGGAAGGAAATGTATTTTTGCTTTTCAAAGGTTGCTGTCTGAGCTTTAATTATGTCATGCAAACACAGAAGCATTTTCCAGCAGCTTTCCCTTTTAGCAGAGGTAGTCAGCTTTCCAGTAGTGCTGCATCTTTAGGCTTGAGAAATCACCGCATTATTACCATCTCTATTTATAGGGTATAACCTCCCATTAAGGCACAGCAAAATGCTGTTTTCATATTGGTTACTGAAAGTGGGCTTTAAAAGCCAGGGTTGATTTAAGTGTATTTTTCTAATTATTGGAGCTGCAACTAGAGCTGTGATTCTCTTGTAGAATGAGTGACTCACGCCTAGATCATACTTTGCAGTGGTTTCATTTTCTGGGCTGTTCTTGTTTCACGTTCAGTTGGCTTTGGTTGGTGTGTCTCTATCAGACTGTCAGGCTTACTTGTCAAGTAGTACAGAGCTTTCTTTTAAAGGTTTTAAGTCTATTTTATATATTTATTTTAGTTTTCTTTCTTTAGAAGACAGAATTAAGATGTTTTCTAGTCCTGAAAATATTAATAGTTAAAAATGCATGTAATATATTGCTAGTGGGATGGGGCGCCTGGGTGGCTCGGTGGTTTAAAGCCTCTGCCTTCGGCTCAGGTCATGGTCTCGGGGTCCTGGGATCGAGCCCCGCATCGGGCTCTCTGCTTGGCGGGGAGTCTGCTTCCTCCTCTCTCCCTCTCTGCCTGCCTCTCTGCCTACTTGTGATCTGTCTGTCAAATAAATAAAATCTTAAAAAATATATATATATTGCTAGTGGGCTAGCTTAAAACTCAAAGGAGATTTGCAAGTAAAGAGGAAGGCCCTGCTTTTTAAGAATTGAGACCCTGGCACTCTTGCTGAAATGCACAGGGTTTTGAAATAATGCCATTAATTCTAGGTAGAGAGGATCTTTGGGAATAAAATTTGATTCAAACTACAGAGGAAAAGGACCGATGTCCTCAGCTCAAAGTTAAGATACTAAATTATACATAGAATATAATTGGAGTCTGCCTATGGTTTGTATTGCTCTGCACAATTTGGCCACCACTTGGTTCTCCTTCCCACGTTCCAGCCACACTGAGGATCTCTCTGTCCGATCACCAAGCTCTTTCCCTCGGCAAGGATGGTGCCCTCGTTATTCCCACTGCCTGGCAAGTGCTTCCTCCGTTCCCTTGCTTTTCCATGGCGTGTGCCCTGCAGATCTTACCCTACATGTCTCTGAGGGAGCCTTCTCTGTGCCTTCGCTCAAGCAACCCCTTTCTAGTCTCTTTCCAGAACGCTATTTATTTCCTTTTTAGCACCTATCTCAGAATGTGTTTGTTTTTGTTAACTATTGTCTTTGCCCCATAATGTAAATTCTATCAAGAGAGGTACCAGTACCATACAGTGCCTAGCACATATTATATAGTCAATATGTTGATTAAGTTGTTTACTGGTTTGAAGAGCTCCTTTTTGTTTCTTTAAGATTAGTTTATCATGCTGGGCCAGAGGGATTTAAGTATCCTTGGTATCAACAGTCAAGCCAGTGTGTTTTCTAGTGCTCTTTTAAAAAAAAATTCTTTTTGAATATTTTTATTTATTTAGTTGAGAGAGAGAGAAGAAACCCAAGCAGACTCTGCACTGAGCATGGAGCCCGATGTAGGGCTTGATCCCACAACCCCAAGACCACGACCCCTGCTGAAACCAAGAGTCAGGCGCTTGACTGACTGAGCCACTCGGGCACCTCCTAGGGTCTCCTACCCACATTCATATGCGTTGTTGTGTTGTGATTTGATTTTACTGTACTTTATTTTATTGTACTGTGAGTACACAGTATAATAATGAAAGTAGAATTATTCTGTTCCCAAAAGGGAAAACCCTGCCATTGTATCAGTTCAGTGTGCCTTGTAAACAGTCCTGGATGGCCTCTTTATGGGTCTATGCTCCGTCTTGAAACTCTTACCCGTTTCTAAGCCCAAGGTGGCAGCTCAGCTTCAAGCTGAAAAGGAAATTTTGGCGGCTTGGTTGCTGTCTTTTAAAGGTTAGCATTATCACCAGGACTGACAGTTGTCAAAGTGGAAAACGGGAAATGCAAATTTGGTGGGTAATTAAATTAGTCTTATGTCATTCTTTGGTGGTGTTCTAAATGTTGCTATTTATCTGTCTTAGGTAATCTATTTAAAGAAGACACCAGAAGAAGCCTACAGAGCACTCCTATCTGGCTCAAACTCCCCCTACCTTCCATTCAGGTATAACTCTTGGGAGACTTGGGCTAATAGCGCTTGGTTAGACAGCAGCCACTGTCGAGTTGGAATACCATGTTTTTAACTGTCTTAAGACTGTGACTACGATGTTATACAGAATGAAATGAGTTGGTAGTTCTTATTATTTTATTTTTGCGGAGTTCTTTTCCCCCTCTCTAGTAGGAATAAAATAGCATTTTCCTTTTAGGAATTAGTTTTCTCCTTGAATTCCTTCTGCATCTTGACCTTTCAGCACGGAGTGCCTAATTTATGAGCTAATAACCATGTGAAGACTTGATTTGTTAGATTTCAGTACTCTACATCATTGATTCATCCACTTATTCTTTCACTTCAGAGCATGAGTGAGCCCTGACTGAATGTGGGGTCTGGAGATAGAGAATAAGACCCTCAAAGTATCTTCCCAGGGGCATATGTTCAATGGGGGACCAGAAATGACCTGTTTAGTCCATGAATCTAGCTTATATCTTGAGGAAGGCTGTTTCTTATTACAGTGTTAGAAAATACTATCTAAGTATCAGCTGAAAACGGTCATTTAAAAATTTCAGGTAAACTTGAACTTGCTTAAAAAATGAAAGGGAACATACAGCTAAACTCCCACAATGGTCGTTTCTGTTAGAATTGTGAATATTGATAGATATAAGTGAAATGATATATTATATATATATTTTGTAATATTGCTTATTTTTGTATCCAAATCTACAAGCATTTGTAATTCTTTTTTTTTTTTAAGATTTTGTTTATTTGAGAGAGAGTGTGAGCAAGATAAGCACAAGCAGAGAGAGAGAGAGAGAGCGCGCGAGCAGCAGACTCCCTGCTGAGCAGGGAGCCTGACGTGGCGCTTGATCCCAGGTCCCTGAGACCATGATCTGAGCCAAAGGCAGATACTTAACCAACATATGTATTTCTCATTGCTGCTAATCTCATAATTGCTGACAATAATGAAAGAAAGGAAGAGCGAAGATTGAGAGACCTCTTTGTCAGTCTTCCTTACTCTCCTGTGAATTCACAGAGGGCAGGTCCTGGTGCCTGACACTTGGAAGTGATTTTAGCAAATATTTGAATGAATAAACCAAGGCTAAATCCCTTCAGATCCAAGGGGTTCACATTTCTGTTTCTCAGGCCATAGGAGGGAGTGTTAATTAGGTGTAGGGTGGTGTCAAGGTTGGGAGGACGAATGGGGGAGATACTGCCTAATGTGCTTAATTTGCTTGATCAATGTTTGATAGTCTCAGTGAAGTCAGAGAAAAGTAGTGAGTGGAAAATAATCTTCCAGTTCTAGGGTGAACTAATTAGCTATTGAAGGGCAGATAAAAAGTGGCAGATACGTATAGGAGCATTTTAACATGGAGACAAAGCTTGTTTTTTCCTTCCACTTCTAATGGCTTCTATAATTTGAAAGCCTTTTGTAAAATACAATTCTAATTTTTATTTATTTATTTATTTACTAATTATTATTTTTTTTTACAATTCTAATTTTTAGAAAAGGGTAATTATTTTAGTCAGTTTGGACTTCTGTAACAAAGTAGCATAGACCGGTGGCTTATAAACAACAGAAATGTATTTCTTAGTTCTGGAGAAGGGGATCAGGGTGGTCATGTTCTGGAGAGGTCCCTCTTCATGGGGGCAGACTTGTGTCCTCACGTGGTGAAATGAAGGCAAGAAAGGTCTCCGGGTACCTTTTTTTTTTAAAGATTTTATTTATTTGAGAGAGAGAAAGAAAGAGTGGGGTGAGGGGCAGAGGGAGAGGGAGAAGCAGGCCTCCAGCTGAGCCCCGAGTTGGGAGCCCAACTCAGGGCTCTATCCCAGGACCCGGGATCATGACCTGAGCCAAAGGCAGACACTCAGCTGACTGAGCCATCTAGGTGCCCCTCAGCTGAGCTTTTAAAGATAGATAAGGGTGTTGAGAATGGAGGGGGACAGATTAGGCACAGGTATGCACTATGGAAAACCCTGGAGTTGTGAGGTTTCTGAGTTGACCTCAGAAGTTCTCTGTGGGAGGAGCACAGTGTCTGTGGTGAGTTAGGGGCCATGTCTGCCCGGGAATCACTGAGGCACTTTTCTCCGGGACAGTGAGGGCCTATTGAGTTTGTTTGCTAAATCGGAAATATGTTTGCAATTTTTTGGTTGTTAGTTTGAAAAATAACGCACACCTGGAAATTATAATGCTGTAATATTTGGAAAATTGTAATGCCAGTCAGTAGGCCCACTGGACAATGTAACTATTTAAAATTTTAAGTGGAAAATGTATATTAATTTTTATGCTGGTGATATTTTCCATTCAGAAGTCAAGGGAGATGTATTTCTGTTTCATGGCTAGATGACCCTTGCTATCCTTAATTGTCAATTTAGGTGAAGATATTGGAAGAGGAGGAAGGAATAAATTCTTCTTTTAAGCATAATTATATGTTTAGCTTATATGTGTTAGGTAATTAATTTGTTTCCAGAGAACTAGAATTTTTGACTAATTAAGATCAGAATGGAAGGAAAGGTAGGAAGAAAATTATTATTACTAACATAGAATTAAGCAATAATTATTATCATTGTAGCTTATTCTTCCAAATTATTTTTATTTAAAAATTTGAAAATATAAATATATTAACATGACTCAGAAATTTAAAAAATTTACAGTGAAAAGTCTCTCTCCCACCCTTGATCTTACTCTCTAATTTTTTCTGGATAACTTCTGGTATTTGTTTCTTCCATATCCTTCCAGAGTTTCTTTATGCACATATAAGCAAATAAAGATATATGTACATTTTTAAAAATTCCAGTATAATTAGTGTACAATGTTATATTCATTTCAGACATACAATATAGTAATTTAGCTATATAATATATAGAATATATATTATATATGTAATATACAGAATGATATATATAGAATAATAATATATAGGATAGTAATATATAGAACATTACTATACATTACTCAGTGCTCATCACCATAAGTGTACTCTTAATTCTTTTCATCTATTTCACCCATCCCCCCGCCTCCCCTCCCCTCTGGTGACCATTAGTTTGTTCTCTATAGTTAAGTCTACTTTTTTGTCTCTCACTTTCTTTCTTTGTTTTGTTTCTTAAAATTTACATATCAGTGAAAACATGTGATATTTGTCTTTCTCTGACTGACTTACTTCACTTAGCATGATACCCTCCATATCCATCCATGTAGTTACAAATGGCAAGATGTCATTCTTTTTTATGGCTAACATATGTATTCTTATTTTTCATTTTTAACGCAAAATGTAGCCCACTGCATACACTGTTCTATACCTTGATTTTTTTTTCACTTAACTCGTCTTGGATATCTTTCATATCAATACACGGAGAGCTTCCTTCTCCATTCTGTATTATTTCTGTGTAATATACAAGAATGCATGTAACCAGTCTGACAGGTAGACATTTAGGTGGTTTCCTATCATTTCAGTTGTAGCTTTTCAATTCACGTGGTCTGAAATGTATTTTAGAAGAAAGAAACTGAGACACTACTATGGAGAAAACTATAGTGTGTGGTTAGACGTAAAGGGATTTTAGTAATCTGTTTGCATAAAGGTACTCATTATACGAAAAAAGAATGCTTAATGAAAAGATGAGGCATTTGTTCCTGGTTTAGGCACCTGTTTCCTGCTAAAAGTTTGACTGTAACTTGAATGTAACTCTAAGTTTTATCTTTCTGATAACCTAAGAAATCAAGAGTTGTATTTACATTAACCTATGTTTCTAAACCTGACTCTTCATAAACCATACATTTGAAGCAGGAAATACCACAAAGTGGTGTATTTATAATTTAGTAAAAAATGTAGTTGAAGGAATAGTACTGGTTTTCTGGAATTTGACTAAAGAAGCTTTTTTCCTAATGCTAAGGTAAGATGTGAGTTGATTTTAGTCTCCGGTCTAGAATAACTAAGGCTAATCTAATGTTAACAAGAATCATCTTACAGTTTTGGTCAGCCATCACTGCCTTGGCCTTTATTTGTAACCTGGATTCTGTGATCCATGAAGTTTTTTACACCATTTGTTGTTATACTTCTATCTTCATCGTCTAGATTTCTTTTTAATATGCTGTTGCAGTAACACTTTTACTTAAAAAATAAGAAGCCTTAAAGGGACTTCATTTAAGTCTAATCATTTTATTGTTGAAAAATTTTTAAGGGGTGCCTGGGTGGCTCAGTCGTTAAGTGTCTTCCTTCAGCTCAGGCCATGATCCCAGGGTCTTGGGATTGAGCCCCGCATTGGGCTCCCTGCTCCACAGGGAGTCTTCTTCTCCCTCTCCCACTCCCCCTGCTTGTGTTCCCTCTCTCTCTGTCAAGTAAATAAAAAATCTTAAAAAAAAAAAAAAGGAAAATTTAAAAAAAATGAAGACCAGTTTGAGGGCTTCTCAAAGTGTGGTTCGCGTCTTTATATGCCTTCTTAGAACGAAATGCCTGTTTCCATTTGTTCTCTAGATTCTTAGTGTCTTTCTAGTAAAAGGGTTTTAAGTTTGAATGAGTTTGAATATGAGTTTGAATAACGTTGTTCTTTGAGATTTATTCATTTAACAAAAATTTATCTAAATAGTCTCTTCTGTAAAGCCTTTCCTCATTTTTCTAGAGAGGGTTGACAGGTCTTTCACTTGTAATTCCCTATTATATTTTGTGCATTGCATTTTGTGCAGGCTCCTTCACATTTGCCACATACATGATTAGAACAAATATCTTGGGGTGCCTGGGTGGCTCAGTCGGTTAAGCAACTGCCTTTGGCTCAAGTCATGATCCCAGGGTCCTGGGATTGAGGCCCACATCAGTCTCCCTTCTCAGTGGGGAGCCTACTTCTCCCTCTTCCTCTGCTACTCTGCCTGCTTGTGCTCTCTCTCACTCTGTCAAATAAATAAATAAAATCTTAAAAAAAAAATAAAGCAGATATCTTGGGGTACCGGGTGGTTCAGTCAGTTAAGCATCTGCCTTCTGCTCAGGTCATGATCCCAGAGTCATGGATTTGAGTCCCACATCAGGCTCCCTGCTCAGTGGGGAGTTTGCTTCTCCCTCTGATCCTCCCCCTTCTCGTCTTTTCTCTCTCTCACTCTCTCTTTCTCTATATAAATAAATAAGTAAAATTTTTACATTGAGATGTAATTGACATCAGCATATTATAAGCTTAACGTGCACAGCATAATGACTTGATATACATATATTGTGAAATGATTATGTGATTAATTTAGTTAACACTCACTTTTAGGATCTATTCTCTTTGCAACTTTCAAATCTACCAGACAGCCATGTTAACTGTAGTCATCATGTTGTAGATGACATCTTCAGTATTTATTTTATGACTGAAAGTTTGTACCTTTTGACAACCTTCACCAATTCCTCAATTTACTGCTTGTTCTTTTTTTTTTTTTTTTAATTTATTCACTTGATAGACAGAGATCATGAGTAGGCAGAGAGGCAGGCAGAGAGAGAGAGGAGGAAGCAGGCTCCCTGCAGGGCAGAGAGCCCGATGTGGGGCTCGATCCCAGGACCCCGAGATCATGACCTGAGCCGAAGGCAGAGGCTTAACCCACTGAGCCACCCAGGTGCCCCTTTACTGCTTGTTCTTGACTGCATTAATTATAGCAGACTTTAGAGACAGTTGAATTTTTGACTTGGTGTGACACTCAAGGAGTGTTTGTTGTGATGTTGCTCTTTGCAAGTCAATCTTAGTTTCATTAAGCTAATGGAATTAAGTTCCATTTAATTGCAAAGTAGTTGTGTCTAATAACGTACCTTCGCTTGTGTTGAGGATGCCCAGAGTGTTTGTCAAGAGTGACTTTGGCTAGGGGCACCTGGGCGGCTCAGTTGGCTAAGTGTCTGCCTTTGGCTCAGGTCATGATCTCAGGGTCCTGCGATGGAAGCCCTGCATCAGGCTCCCTGCTCAGCGGGAAATCTGCCTCTCCCTGTCCATCTGCCTCTCCCTCTGCTCATGCTCTCTCTCACTCTCAAATAAATAGATAAAATCTTTATAAAAAAAGAAAGAGTGACTTTACCTGAAAGCTAGAGGAAAAGGGTATTTTTCACCTACTTCAGTTCCTTGAGTCCATCCATCTTTAGTGTTGGCTTGGCAGTTGGCCTCAAGGGAACAAGAGACTGTTCAGTTCTGGGGTCAGAGTCAGCAGAGTTTGAATTGGCAAGCCTAGTGTGAATCTTTTTAGGTACTTTTCCTTTCACCATTTTACCAAATTTATAGTCTATACTATTGACCAGTTGTTCCATGAACTCATCTTAATTGTGCTTGTCTAAGGCCTCATGAGACTACCAACTCTTAGTGGAATTCTCAGATTGTCTTCTTGGCAGTCAATGGCCGTGGTTTTCAAATCCACCTTCTCTGATGTTCATAAAACAGTGTAGGTGAAGATGCTCAGCATCGTAAAACACGGAAAATTGCACAACTCTTCTTTTGATTTCTTTTGTGCTTTTAAATTCATTTTATAGAACTTACTTCTTTGTTTATGGGTCAAATGGGGCAACATGGTAAGTTTTTTTGGTATTTGATGATGGCTCATAGATGTCCTGAAATCAACTTTTTTATGACATATAATATAAAATGGAGAATTTAACTGTACAGATAATAAATAGCATCCAGGCTCCCAGTTTTGATGACAAATACAGAAAGCAGGATTTGAGAAACAATGAGTAGGTATAGAGGTGAGGTTAAGGTAGGGTGCTGTGTTGACACCCACTGGAATCAAGCTGGTTGGACATTGAATGTTCTGTCTCCAGCTGTCTATTTAGTTTTTCTTTTTTGGTGTTAGTTTTTTGCAGGTCTCCTCCCGAATAGGTCCAGGAATGCATTTTTGTGTGGCTGTTTTATTTTAGGTTAGAGAGGAGGCTAGAACTTAGAGGTAGTATTTCCCAAAGTTATGTTGGTTCTCATATTTGGTGTCTAAAAGTCTGAGAGGCTGGGTTCTACTCCCAGGAATGTTGACATAATTGGTCTAAGGTATTGGGTTTGGGTACTGGGATTTTCAAAAACTTCCACAAAATTCCAGTATGCTGGTAAGGTTGGAACTACTGCTCTATACGATCTATCATGGCAAAATAAAAATAAAAATAAAAAGACTCAAAGAAAAAGTGTAGAACTCTTGGGGATTTAGAAAACACATTCTCATTTTAAAGATTTTGAATGGTTCTGAGTAATAAAGGAACCTGTTTAACTTCGTTTAACTCAGACTTTTCCAGAGTACTTCATTCTGAATCCCTTTCCACTACCCCACCCCAATTTCTGTTAATATCTGGCAGCACCAGTGTTCTGAAACACTCTAGGACACATTTCCGGATCCACACCTGTGTGGAACAAAATAGATCGCTTGGGATTAGAATAATACGCTACCATTTAATGGAGCTGTTTTTGTACTGTTTCCCGAGAATCTTGGAAATAGACGGCTTATCAAATAATGGCATTTTATCTACTATGAACAGGAACCTGCAGCTTTTCTCTTAGAAGAGCAGGTGTGAGGCCAGAAAACCTTCCTTACCGGAGGAACCACAAAACTCCCACTGGCAGTCCTTTAAAGACATTTGACATTGAAATGAATCAATACTGTTTGTATTAAGGGAGAGGTTTGTTGTGTTTTGGGGATGACCCCTGGTGATATCCCTGTTGCTGAGCTGTGTCTTAATGTGGCTGAGTCTTAGTGGGAAATCTCTGAAGCAATTACTCTGGACCATCTGGGCATGCCAGAACTTGTAGGTCTCTTAACAAAGGCTCAGAAGGGTCAACCACTTAGAACTTGGCATTAGGCTGCCTGCCTTCTTTCTTCTAAAGCAAAATAAACATGTGCTGGTAGATGTTAGATCTAATTATAAAATGTATGTCTTCACAGAAAATGTTGAACTAGATATTTGTTAGCTTAAATATGATATTGTGATTTTTGTTAAAGTTTATTTAGCAATTAACTTTGTATTTCAAAGGAACAGTTTTCCTTACCATGTTTTTCTTTGGAGTATCAACAATGTAGAAACAAGATTTATTTTATGCTTTCCAGTGTATCCTTATGATGGCTACCCTTCTGCTTCGCAGTTCGATCTTTGGGGTTATTTCTGCCCCCTTGGATCTTTAATAAACCTTTGCTTTTAATGCTTAGTGTGATGAGAAAGATCCACATTAGTTTTGATAGTGAGGCTATATATGCTAGTTTCCTGAGTTCTGAAAATAGATGGGAGTCGATGGCTTATCCATTCCAAACTGGTCAAGCTGTTCTCAACAGCTGGGATGTGTTGAGTAACTTGGACCACTATGAAAAGCAGACTCTTTATTAGATTTTTCTTCTTAAAGTAGTAAATAAATGCCATTAGACAGGATCTGAGAACAGAAACAACTGTCAGGGTCTCTGTGACTCACTAAATACACGTAAGGAAGTGAGTTATACCTATTCTATTTTTTTGGAACACAGCAGATGCTTCAGTGGTTTGAGTTGTGAAAGTTGGTTCTGATGATGTTCTTTGTTATTCCTATTTTGATGGTCCCAGATCCGTGTTACCAAGTTTCTATGGAAGAGTCAGTGCCAAGCTTTTGTACTCTTTATATAGTACATTTCTGATAGCCAGTCTTAGTTGATAAGGGTGGTTTAGAAAAGTACATTAATTTAATGTATTCACATTAGTTTACCTTACAATTACAGTAGTGAATTACATTTATGTTAATGAATGTAATTATTTTGTTGAATGTCTTGTTCAGTGTCTTTTCAGTACCTAATCTAAAGGCAATTTGCTATTATTTATTAACTTTTAAAAAGATTTATTTATTTATTCATTTGAGAGAGAGAGCATGTGTGCATGCACGCATGAGCAAGGGAAGGGGCAGAGGGAGAGGAAGAGAGAATCCTCAGGCAGATCCTTGCTTAGTATGGAGCCTGATGCAGGGCTCTATCCCAGAACCCTGAAATCATGACCTAAGCCAAAATCAAGAGACAGCTCCTCAACTGATTGAGCCATCCAGGCACCCCCAATTTACTACTATATTTATCTGTAAAGCAAAATTAGTGTGGTTACATGGTGTCACTCACATCTTGATAAAAGGCTCAGAGCACAGTGCATGGTCCGTTTTTGGGTTTTTTTTTTGTGTGTGTGCCTATTATTGCTAGTTCTGGACAGAGTCTATTCTGCTCACTTTATGTGACCTTTTGAGTCATGATTTAGAGATGAATTTTTACATATCTGTTTCTTTGGGTGAACAGAGTGATTAGTGTGTAGCCTTATTTTCAATCTGAAAAGTGGGAGATTCTGTGTTCTGGTTTTTGTTAAGTACTGGTCATGCTCACCTTTTGGCACTGCCCTATGAAGCAATTTGATTTTGCTCTTTGAGTAGTAGATGGCTTTGTTCTTCCCATGAATGCTCAGCAAATACCTTTTTATCTTGTAGGCTTAGATGATAATAAGCAATCAGCTCTTTTTTTCCCTGGACCTGGTTCACATGTGTCATGGATTTGTTCAGTGATTGGAAGTCAAGTATGATTTGGATAATTATGTGTCATATTTTGGGGCATTGTCTACTTACCAAGTATCCATTCAGTCTAGTCTAGAGCCGAACTACCCAGTACAGTAGCTGCTAGCTACGTGTGCTTTTGAGCATTTGAAATTTGTTTAGTCCAAATGTTTTGAAGATTTAGTAAAAAAAAAAAAAAGTAAAATATCTTCTTTATAATTATGTTGATTATTTGCTGAAATGGTAATTTTTCAGATATACTGGAATAAGAAAATATATTACTCATTAATTTTACTTGTTTCTTTTTACTTTTTTAAATATGGTTTTGAAAGAAATTAAAATGACATATTTGGCTCTCTTTTGTGGATGGCATCATATTTCCATTGGACATTAAGCTCTTGACTGTGGGTTTTTTTTTCACTTTAAAATGTTCTTTTTTAAAAATTGATTTTATTTTATTTTTTCAGTGTTTTAAGATTCATTGTTTATGCACCACATCCAGTGCTCCATGTAATACGTGCCCTCCTTAATAGCCACCACCAGGCTCACCCATCCCCCCAACCCCCCTTCCCAAACTCTCAGTTTTATTGTGTTATTGCTACTGTACATAGTTTATGACTACATATCATTTTGTATGATTTTTGCTTTGAAAGGTCAGTAGCTCCCAACCACTAGAGTTGTTCGAATATAAGTTTAATGATCTCCTGGTAATGATTGTTTATTCATTCGTCAAACATCTACAGCATCTTAATGTCTCCAACACTGTTCTGGACTCTGGGCATGCAGAACATAAAGGACACATTCTTGGTTCTTAAGAAGCTCATGATCTTCTGGCAGTTGTGTAGATGGGATTCAGATCAGTGCTTAGAAGGATGCTTTCATGACCTTTGAGATCCTTTCCAACCCACTGCTCTGCAGATATTTGCATACCTCCTAACCATTTGTTATCCAGAGAACTGGGAGAGAATTTTGGAATCAAAACATATGTAGATCATAGCCGTCCCCAATATTTCTTCATCCATTTACTGTCGGGTCTTTTTTTTTTTTTATGATTTTATTTATTTATTTGACAGAGAGAGAGATCACAAGTAGGCAGAGAGGCAGGCAGAGAGAGAGAGATGAGGATACAGGCTCCCCGCTGAGCAGAGAGCCTGATGCGGGACTCAGTCCCAGGACCCTGACATCATGACCTGAGCCAAAGGCAGAGGCTTAACCCACTGAGCCAACCAGGTGCCCCTACTGTCAGCTCTTTTTACTCTTTGGATTAGTCTCTGTATTTTAAATCCTGTACCTCTGTTCTTCATTCTTTCTTCATTTCAAACAACCTCATTACCAGAAATGCTTCTCATTGCTTTGTGTGACTATATTCTTTCATCTCCGGTTTCATCTCTTCATTGTTAACATTTACAAGGTTGCTTCTTTCTGAGTGATGTCTGGCTGCTTAGGTACAAGCAGTGGTATGTCGGTAAACTGGCTCTGTAAGTAGAAGGTGTTTCTTGATTTCTATGGTGTAAATACACCCATCAGTGCTGATGTGGGTTCTCAAAATTCCTGAATATTCAATAATCACTTACAGGAGCCCATAAGAGACAGTTCTATGACAAGAGTGGATTAAGCCCTTTCTCTTTGTATCTAATTGTGCATGGTAGTTCTTGTTTTCTTAAATTTAATTTTTCTTCTATAGCTTCTCTTCAGAATAGATGCAAAAATGTAGAAATAAAAAAAGTCCCAACTGCTTCTTACTCATTCGTTTAGTTTTTCATTCAACAAGTATGTATTGACTGCCCGCCACTCCCAATGTCAAGAGTTACTGGGTTTTTATAATAATTTCATAGTCGCTTTGTGGTTCAGTTGACTATTATGCTGGATGTCACATTTAAAAAGAGAGTTGTTGGGATAGATGGAGTTTAGATGGTCAAGCATGAGGCTGGGTTAAATTTGTATCTGGATGTGTCTAGACAGCTGTTGGCGGTAACATTAGTCTTCCATATTGGGGCTAGAGATGTATGATTTATTCTTCAGCAGAGAAGAATGATTAGAAACCCCAGGTGTTTGGGGTATTAACTTATCTCTGATTGAAGAGCAGCCTTGTGTTTACCTGCTTAAGAGAGTTAATGCAATGCTTGGCCAGACTATCCTGACAGATACAGGGAAGAGCTGTGGTTTTTCCAGGCAGTGTGGTGAGCCCATACTTCCTCCTGCACTTGAAGTTTGTGGACTTCAGTAGTCCTTTATGGGGGAGGTAACAATTAGACGTGCCCTCTTATTCAACTCCGTAAATATTTGGCTCAGTAAGTATGGATGAGTGAGTGAATAAATACATGGATGAGTAAAAAAGCAAACCAGGAGTTAAAGTTGGGAATTATAATTGCAATAAAAAATGTGGGACTTTAAAACTTTCTATCCACATCAGTATCTTGATTTAAGTTCTAAAAGCTCTGTATAGTCTCTCTAAAGTGTCTGGGTTAGAATAAAGGTGTGTTTAATACCACTTGATAAGCTCCTTTACTTAACTGAAGTGCCTAGTCGGTATCTATTTTGTGCCAGGCAGTATGTCCGGTACTAGGGAGAGAGGGTCGAGTGAAAAAATGTATAGATCCTGCCTTCTTTGAGACTGTTACAGAGAAAGCGGCAGAGTCAAATAAGCATGCCACAATATAATATCAACTATAGTTAAGTCCATTTAAAAAAGGTGGGGACCTGCTCCAGCCAGCGTGGCATTGAGATTTGTCCTCAGAGACTTTGATCTCTGTGTGAGCTGGGCTCTGAAGGCTAACCTAGTCAAAAGCAAGCTGGAGGACATGTGACCAGCAGGAGCAAAAGTCCTGTGGTGAGCGCAGAGGGCTCTATCTGAGGGGTTAAGCAAGGCCTTGTGATGGGCAAATTGTGTGGGAGCATGATATGAGGAGGCCTAGGCAGGCAGGGTCAGATACCCACCAGGCCTTGTATTTGTTGACGATTTGAACTTTCCCGTGAAAGCAATGAAGTCAGTGAAAAGTGAGTGGGTCAGATTTACCTTTAAAAAAATATCCTCTGGCTGCTGTGAGAAGCCTGATCAGGAAGGCAAAGAATGGGTGTGGGAAGGCTGTTGTAGGAGTTCACCTGAGAGGTGGTGGGGAAATTGAGGAGAAGTCAGTGCAGGCAAGAGGCAGTTAAGAGGGAGAAGCAACAAAGCATGATGGCAGACAGGATAAGGGGAATGAGAGCTGGAGTGACATCTGGGCTCTAACTTGAGCAATTGTGGAAGCCGAATCTTTTAGGAGACAGACCGTGCTGGAGAACCGGTTATTGTTGTTGCTTTGAGGTCGGGCAGCTGCAAGAGAGTCTTCTCACACAGTGAGGTGCCTTAAGACACCCAAATGGGAGGGTCACGTATGTGGTTGGCTATCCTGTTTTTGCAGTTTTAAGGAGTTTGTGCTAGAGAGAGCAATTTGAGGTTCATTGGCAGACTGATGGCAATTTATATGGATGGATGAGATTGTGTTGGACAGTTCTCCAAATGTGCTCCTTCCCACCAGCAGCATCAATAGCCCCTGGAAACCTGTTAGGAATGCAGATTCTCCAGTCCTGCCCTGGACCTATTGGATCAGGACCTTGGGTGGGGCCCAGTATTCTGTGTTTTGGGAACCGCTCAGGTGATGCTGATGCACTCCATCTAATCCTGGGCTAGGGAGAGGGCATGGAGCGACAAGAACTTGAGTCTGGGATTGAACCTTGAGAAGCTCTAACTTTTAAGGATGGGAGGTGAAGGATGTCTTTGCCAAGGAGACTGGGTAGGAGCCATGTCTGGAGAGGTAGAAAAAAAAAATCCAGAAAGTCAGTGAAGAGAGTATTCAAAGGGGCGAGATACTTGTTGCCGACAAGTTCAGTCAAGTAATGCTTAGGAAATGTCCCCTGGGCTTGGAAGAAGCAGATCTAGAGAGATAGAATGTAGATTACTGACTGCAGGGGATGGGGAGGGAGAGGGAGCAGTTACTGTAAATGGACACAGAGTTTCTTTTTCGGGGAACACAACTGTTTTAGAATTAGTGGTGATATGAATTGTGAATATATCGAAGCCACAGCATGGTGAATAGACTAAAAGAAATCACCGAATTGTGCAATTTAAAAAGGCTGAATTATAAATTTTATCTCAATTAAAAACAAAGCCCCCTGCCCCCTGCGGCTTCGCCATGTGGAGATAATTGGTGACTTTAGTGCAAAATGTTCATGGCATGGATGAGAGAGGATACAGAACAGAGGTTCTTAAGATTCGAGAGGAGGGAAAATGGAGGCCAGGAGAGAAGTCATCCTTCAGAGACGTCTTGTTTTAAAGGGGAGGCCAAAGGGAGGGTGGTGGTTGCGGGGAGATACCAAGTCCAGAAAGTCTGGGATGGTTTTTCTTCTTTTGCAGATGGTAGAGACGTGAAAGTGTTTAAATTCTGTTGGGAAGGACCCAGGGGAGAGATCTGGAGAAGAAAGTGATCATCAGTTGTGTCCAATAACGACACAGTTTCAGAGTTGAAGGGACTTCTTTGGTTAATGGTGTTTTCCTAACCTGGATCTCCATTTCATACAACAAAGTAGGCGAAAAATAATCCTGCAGCAGTCTTCCGATTCATACTTGAACATTGCATGGGGGCAGGAATCCTGCTGTCTTCCAGGGCCAACCATTCTATTTTCAGATGGTTTTGACTATATTGGGGGGTTGAGAGAAATTAGCAGGGAAGAAGTCATTTATCAGATGGGAGATAATGTTTCTTTTATAGAATAAAACTTCTCTTCTTCTGAAATGGACTTTAATCTTATTTCCATCATTTCCTTCATTCCCACTCCCCAAAGGACCCAGTGCTGCCAATACCTGAGCCTTTGGGGAAGTTTCTAGTATTTGTTGGGTTGATTCTCTGACTTTTTCACTGGTACCTTAATATTCAGTTTTCTTGGTTTTGTAATTTATCACCACTCATCTCTCTGATTTCCAGGTTTTGAGATTTTATTGCTACTTTCCCCTCTCTTGTGAATGTGTTGGATTCCATTTTTTAAAAAGCCTTTCAAAATTCTCTTTTTAGTGTGGTTTTGATAGATATTTCCAATCTGCCACCTCTACCTTCTCTCTCTCTCTCTTCTTTTTAAAGATTTTATTTATTTATTTGACACAGAGCACAAGCAGGGGGAGCAGCAGGCAGAGGGAGAGGGAGAAGCAGGGTCCCCACTGAGCAGGGAGTCTGATGCGGGGGCCTGATCCCAGGACCCTGGGAGCATGACCTGAGCTGAAGGCAGACGCTTAACTACTGAGCCACTCAGACTCACCCTACCTTCTCTTTCTCTCTCTCTCTTTCTTTTTTTTTCTTTCCACCAGAGAACATGTAACCTGTTTTTGTATCCCTTCACTTTTATGGTTACTCTCCTTTGACTAAGTAGGAGGTGGGTTCTACTAATTAGCCTTTTCTCTTGCTTGGTATGGGGGCAGGTTTTGGGAACCTACTGTCTTCTTGCGCCCTTCATGAGGATTAATTACCTTGAGTAATGGGTATAATCTCCTTTGGTGTTTCATCTCCTTTCCCCTTTTCTGAGAATGTGACCTCATTTTATTGCAGCACTTATTACATGTCAAGCTGTAAACTTCTCCCTGCCTTTCCAGCCAGCTGTGACTGCTTTGTGTCCTTATTCTGTGCCATGGTATGTTTAACTGGCCCTCCTCTGTTCTACAGATTTGATCATCAGGTCACCAGAGCTCTCTTTTCAGGCCCTGGGAAAAACTGTGGCTGGGATAGGATAGGAGATGTCATGATTGTCTCACTAAACTTTGCAGACAGTCAGAAAGACTGGGTCTGGCCCTTTTCTGATGATTTATACATGTGAATTTATTTAGGTGACTCTAGGCATAGGAAAATATATTTCAGAGAATAAGGAGTACCTCCAATTCCTAAAACTGTTTTACTCTTTTAAATAAAAAGAAGTGTTTTTTTTTTCCTTTTCTTTACTAAAGCATTTTTCTTCTTCTTATTTATTTATTTACTTTTTTATTTATTAAAGATTTTGTTCATTTATTTGACAGACAGAGATCATAAGTAGGCAAAAAGGCAGGCAGAGAGAGATGGGGGGGGTGGGGAAGCAGGCTCCCCACAGAGCAGAGAGCCAGATACGGGGCTCGATCCCAGGACCCTGAGATTATGACCTGAGCTGAAGGTTTAACCCACTGAGCCACCCAGGCATCCCATAAAGCAGTCATTTCTAATCTAAGGTGTGTGGAGAAAGTTCAGAGAGTTGCTGAATTTGTATGGCCAGAAAAGTGTCTTTGTTTTCACTAATCTTATAACTGATAAGATTACATTCAATTATAAATGTTAGAAATAAGCTATAGTAGTATTAGCAATATGAATGACAATCACAATAGAAATTACAGATACTCTTATATCCCATTACAGTTTTTGCCTACATCTTATATATTTCACATATCTTATTTATGTTCATTCATTCTTTAAAATTAGAGTCACTAGTAGATCTACTAGATCTTATTATATATTAATAAAATAAGTAAATTATTAAGTAAATAAGTAAATATGGTATTGTAAGTTTTTTATATTTTGATAAATTTGACTGGATTAGTTTTTTGGTATTCATTTATATTTTATTTTATGCCTTTAAAAACACTATTCTGAGAAAAGGGGTTCACAGGCTTTATCAGATTGCTGAGGGGTTCATGACACACAAACGATTCTGAACCCTGTCCCAAAGAGACAAGTGCCTACAAAGGAATATGTGATTATTAATATAAACCATTTTATCTTGGATGCCCAGCTATACCTTTCTCTGTTTTTGTCCATTAAAATTTGCTTCTTAATATGTGGTTTATGTCTTTACGAGGTATTTGGAAAAGGGGCTGTTTTGATTTTCACTGACCCATGAGTTCAGATGGCATTAAAAAAAATCTCGAAATCAGATTTACTTATCAAGAATAACCCTTCCTATTTCTTTAGGTTAACTGAACTTTCAGGACTTAAGCATTTCTGTTAAGTCGCTTTGCTAACTTACTGTTTTTATATGAGGTTGTCAGCATGCTGAAACCCAGTGATGTTGAAGCAGTAGTAAGGTCAAGTTCCCTAGGATGGTTGTGATATAAAACTCAGTTTTATGTTAATTATTTATGTTATATTTTATGTTAATTATGTTAAAGCCCTTCAGGGTCATTTTCTCCCCATGGACATCATCACCTGGCACCTTCCCCACTGCTGCCCTTGGACTGACTTTGTGTGGTACATTTGACTTTGTCATTGGCAGGTCCCTCCCTGATAGCTCTGTTCCTCTGGGTCAGCAGCGGGGGCTGGGCAGAGAGACAGAGCCTTGAGGTCAAGTTTCTTGCCTTGGACACCTTGGAACACCGCTAGTGTTAAAGCTCCAGTGCCAGTTCTTGCTTAACTGACCTGCACTTGATACTTCAGTTTTATGTTGCGTAAAGCAAGTCTGCTAAGTTGCTCTAAAAACTTAAATAAAGTATGAAGTACTCAATTTTCGGTGCAATAGATTCCTAATCCTTTTGATACAATACTTCATGGTGCATTAGAAGCTCCCATGGATACTGAGGGGAGATTATTTGGAAGCATGACTGCATTTTCCATAGTTTTTTGTTGGGGGGAGGTGGGGAGTTGATGGAGGGGTGGCATTTAATCCATGAAAATAACAGCTAGCATCTGTTGACCTGCCTACGTTGTCCTCCTTACATTTTTATGCTCGTATTTACTATATTCCTGATAGGTGGTTGTTCCTCTGTATGAATACCTTTAGTGACTGTGAATCTTTTCCTTAGTGAAACAGTCCAGTTCACTGTTAATAATATCAAGGAGAGTCATAACATTTATTAGGGGCTTCCTGTTTGCTAGGCTCTTATACGGAGGACTTTATATTTAGTAAATGCATTCTGACAACAATCCTGTGAATGGTGGATACTATCAGTAACATCATTTCAGAGATGGGAAACTCACAGAGGTAAAATTAACTTGCTCACGGTCCCAGGCAGTATGTGGCAGAGTTGGAATTTGAACAAAGGCAACCTGACTTCAGAGCTCAGGCTCTTCGATCTGGTTTTCTTAATTCTGCCTATTGGATTAAAGCAATTTCAGAAATGCTTCAGTTAAGCTGTGAGGGTAGTTAACTAGTAGGATCTGATGTGTTACATTAATTTACCATTAATTAAATTAATTAAAGCTGTGAAGCCAAACAAGCAGTCTTCAGTTGACTTTGTTATGTTATTATTTGACTATTCTGAATGTACATTTTTAGTGTCGTTTCTTTTTTGTGTGTGTTTATAGGGATGCTTCCTTTGGAAATTGCACTTACAATCTCACCATCCTCGACTGTTTGCAAGGAATCAGAAAGGTAATAATAATTTTCCTTGCTATCGTTGGTGCAGATGTTTCAAAATATGAAAAAGGAATAATGTCAGTATCCTTGCTTGTCACTGGAGAAAAGACAGGCAGTTAGCAGAAGGCTTTCCACTTCTTGATGGAATGATTGATGTGTAAAATATAGACCATTGGGCAAATAGAGGGGTGTGTGGGGTAACTCTGTAACTCCTGATTGAAGTAGAGGGGGTTTCCCTTCCTTATTTAAATTACTCCTCTTCCTGGGCAATTGTATGACTTGTGTCTGTCTCTGTGCCTGTGACATTGCTTTGTCACTGGGTCAGCTTCCTTATCAAGCCAGCGCTTGGTGTGGGAGAGATAGGAAGCCACTGCACACCTCTGTTAGTGTGGAGGAGAACATTTCCATGTTGGTTTCCTACCTGGATATTGTTACAGTAGTAAGTAGGCCAGATATTATTATCTCATTATTATAGATGAGGAAACAACCCCAGGGAGGGTAAGCCACTCTTAGGGCTACAGGGAGCTATTAGCAGGGCTAATTCTAACTCAAATTTCTTTATCAATTTGGAGCTTTCTAACATCCTATCAGGGCATCTTATAAATCAATGGTTTGTCAAAGTGTGGGGCTAGCTAGAGACTCAAATTCTCAGCCGTCCTCCGAGACTGATGGAACCATAAATTATGGGAGTGGGGCCGCACAGTCTGTGTTTGACACTCTGGGTGATTTGATGCACTTTACAGTTTGGAGGCATAGATTAGTTATTCATATGTATAATGGAGAAGTGAATCTAAAATATTTTTGAGAACTTTTAGAGCATGTTCTAGAAGCATTGATTTACTGAGAAGTCATGCATGCTATAGTGTGAAGTTCTTTTTTAAAATATTTTTAAAGATTTTATTTATTTATTTGAGAGAGAGAGAGCGCATGAGCAGGGAGAGGGTCAGAGGGAGAAGCAGACTCCCTATTGAGCAGGGAGCCCATGCAGAGCTCGATCCTAGGACCCTGGGATCATGACCTAAGCTGAAGGCAGACACTTAACCCACTGAGTCACCCAGGTGCCCCTATAGTGTGAAATCCTAATGAAGTTTCAAAGTACATCATTCCATCTTGAACATATAGCCATGATGTATCACTCAGGAATGTACATGTTGCATAGCCCGTGGGCAAGTGTCATTATGGACTATGGATACACCAGGAGAATGATTCTTGTTCTAGTTTCTTTTCTGATGTAAGACTGATTTTGTTACATTTTAAGTTGAGAAAATTGGTATGATCAGTATGCTAGTTTTATGTATGTTTGGTTTTGACTTTGGTATTTCATTTAAAAATGAATAAACTCTGTGAAAGTTTAAGATAGTTTCAAGTATTTTTCTTTTCCACTTAAAGACTATCAGCATACTGTAGCTCACCCCGTAAGTAGTGTCTCCATCCTAGACTTCTAGTAGCACAAGTTAAGAACATGTGTGAAGAGATAATTCAATATATAATCTACAACTATAGCATTAAAAAAGTATGCCCGAGGAGGGAAAATTTAATTTATTTATTGTTATTGTTGTTTTTATTATTTTGCCTATTCTGCCACCTGGTACAGGCTGTTTCTTTTTATAAATGTATGAAGTTCAGAAAGAGTTCACATTGGAATATCCCCGCCTGTTATGGTAACTTGGTAACTGGATATAGAAATTTATGACATCCTTCCTGTTAGAGAGGAAAGGTGTGACTTTGTTCATGGATAAGGTCTTCTGTAAATTTCTTGTTTCATCAAGAGCTGGGGCTTCTTTTACCCAAACGTAGATGAGATTTTAGAAGATCTGACAGATGTTCAACATGTCCTTAAGCAACTGAGACACATTAGCCCCCTCCACACTTACATAAAGCCCCGTGTTGTGGGCAGTTGCGTGGCAGTGAGGACCATACTCCTAAGAGTGTAGACAGAGTATGGCTGCACTTTTGCCTTGTTTGGAAGCATATCTTTCTGATTTTGTTGCATTGGCATCATCATAAGCATGGTTCTACCTGGGTGTGAACTACACACAGAAACATAGGCAAACACACCCTTCAAATGAAGAAATAAGAAAGGAAGGTTATAGTCCTGGCTCTATTTTTCTCACTTCTTTCCCGGGAATGGTACAGATGGATCTACTAAGTTGCTATATTTAAAGGTGAGATAATTTAAATAACTTGCTTTGCTTATAATAGTAGGGGTTGACTAACTCAGCAGTGTCAGGATTTATCATTTATAAGAATCACCTAGAAGGCATATTAACATATTGATCCTACCCCCAGAGAATCACATTTAATAGTTCTGGGATATGGGGTTTAGGACTCTGTATTTTAAATCTAAATTACTGAGGTGTTCTGTTGCAGGTGATTTGTGTTCTGCATTTTTTTTTTTAAGATTTTATTTATTTATTTGACAGACAGAGATCACAAGTAGGCAGAGAGGCAGGCAGAGAGAGAGGGGGAAGCAGGCTCCCTGCTGAGCAGACAGCCTGATGCGGGGCTCAAACCCAAGACCCTGAGATCATGACCTGAGCTGAAGGCAGGGGCTTAACCCTCTGAGCCACCCAGGCACCCTGTGTTCTACATTTTAGACAATGATGGTCTCAAACGTATTTTTGAAGATAGATGTCCTGGAGCTTGGCTTCATAGTTTCTTCAATTTTTAAGGGTTTGAATATGTAACTTTTAAAAGTAACAGTGGTTTTGTATTCTATTACAATCTGTACAGCTTCATGACTTATAAAATTAAAGACTGTTCTCTTCAAAATATTATATCTGAGCAAGCTAGATAGTTTTTAAAAATTCTAAGTCATTAGTTATAAAAAAGAGTAATGAATGTGTTCTTTGTGTTATTAAAAAGTACCAGCTCTTCCTCTAAATTGTAAGAGCAGACAAGTACACTTTTACTCTGTCAGTAACTATGACCATAAAACAAATGCTCTCGAGAAGTTTTAGGAACAAAGAAGCGCCTATGAAGTAAAAATGCCCTTTTTTGCTAAGTATCTCATTAATGATCAAAGGAAAACAGAACCTCCCAGGAATAATTGATTTTTCTTCTCCTATCTGAAAAGTTAATTACTGTTATATATCCTATCATAGTTTGATATGAATTAATTGCCTGGTTCCCAATAGGTTTTAACTCTACATTTGCTAGTATGTTCCATTTTATATACACAATTAACTTACTACATACAAAACAAATGTAAATAAGGACTCCAGATATATTTTGCAGGACAAATTTTCATGCTTTTCTAAATGTTAAGTCCCACTTGTGAGGAAGTCTCAATGCACTTATCAATGTTAGAAGGTGATTTCTAGATATGCATTTTAAATGAAAGGTTTCAAGCTTTTCAAACTTCAGATTAGTGAGAATCATTTGTGAGCAGGAATTCTAGGAATGGCTTGAGGACTTACCAATTTGGTGTGGAAAAACTAATTCAAATTCTGCTTCTAGGGATTACAACATGGATTTTTTGACTTTGAGACATTTGATGTGGATGAATATGAACATTATGAGGTTTGTACATTTTAATTTTTTACAAGATATAATTTCATTTAATTAAAATCCCCTGTGCTCCACTCCCCCAACCCGTTCCCTCCCCGGCCCCAACACTCAGGTATTGCAAATTGAGTGGCTTCTAAAGTAAAAGCATTCTGGAGTTTTCTATAGCTGTCAGTTTTGTCCTTTCAGCTTTGGTTATTGCCTCTGAACCAGGAATACCAGAATTTTAGTTTGGGAAAATGTCATTATCTATAATGTTCTTTCACTAAACTTCCATTAACAATTACTTTGCACATTTAATTTATAAGGAAAAATAATTTCAAAATATAGTTTGATAGTGAAACTGAGTTACTGTTATTTTAAAAATTCAGATTCTGTTTAAAACAAAACTTTACTTGTAATATTTTTATTATATTGTAATATTTTTGACTGCATAAATTTAATTTTTAAATATGGCTGAATTTACCTAGTTCTACGAATTGGCTGAATTTTTTTTGCCCATTGCATCATGGAGGTTTTAAATAATGTCTTGCCTGTTCAGCGATGCAGAGTTTAGGCAAGGCCTGTCCCACCTAGGTTGCTGTATAGGAGATGTTGAAGAAACAGCTTTTCTGGAAGATGAGAAGCCTGTAGAATGCGAGTAGGCCCAACATTCTATGGAAGTGAACTCACCTGTTGGGGTTCTCCAGACGACTTGTGAAATGTATTACTACACTTAGCAAGAGAGGGCAGCCCTTTCCCTTTGCACTCTAGTTCAGGATCTCTGTTTGGATATCCTGCTTACAAGTTAAACTTAACCAGTCTGAAAAGAAACTGACCATCTTTCACTCCACTGTGGTCTTCTGCTTCATTTGTCTGTATTAATGGTACCACCTACCCTGCAGTTCACCCAGGCTCAAGAACAGGAATGCTTCTCTTTCCCTCTCTAATCTAACCAGTATTTGAATTCCGGGTGTGTGTTTCATCTTCCCTGTGCTCTCTGTTCTCCCTTCCTTCCCTCTGGCTCAGGTGTCGTGCCCTCTCTTGTGGACTATGAGAAGCACTCTCTAATGAGCACGGGTCCTTCTCCTGTTGGTCTGTCTTTCACCTACGTGACTGAGTGATCTTAGAACAGAACTCTCATCATTCTTGGCCCCAGACTGCATTGCTCTGCAGAAATGGGGATGAACTCCTCTGTGCTGGCATTCTTAGCATGGATGGGCTCCAGCCCACCGAGAGCCTTGTCTCCTGTTTGCTTACCATGCGCTGTCTGCATGCCATTCCCACAGAGCTGCGTGTTCACTGCTTCCCGAGTGTCCCCGTGTCCCGGCTGAGCTTCCTTTCTGCCACATGCCCATCCCCTCTAGCGTTTCCCCTCCTCTGTTTTGTGTGGGTCACATCTACACAGAGCATTACTCTCTTGAGTATTTTCTCCCTTCAGTTTCATGTGTTACAATTTGTACTTTCCATGTTTCCTGTATCTTGGTTTTATTTTTCTTACTGGATTACAAACTCCTTGTGGATAAGACATGACTAAGTGGAAAAATATATACTGAATACTTCGATAGAAAGGTTTAATATCATAAAACTGCTGTTTCTCCTCAAATTAATAAATGTAGTACAATTTATTAAAAATCTTGAATTTTTTTTTAACCATAAAAGCATGGTTGTCATGGCATTTTTAGTAGTGGCAAAAGAATCCCCCCCTCAAGTCCCACCCCCACCCTCAGCTAGAAACAGAGACTGTGCACTCATAAGGGAAGGTTGAATGATTTATAGTACATACACACCATGAAATGTTATGTGCTGATGTGAAAAAGTGAATTTGAGCTATACCACTTGTCTTGGAATGATTTCAATAATACGTTGTTTAGGAGAAAAGATACAGATAAGTGCTCATAATATAATCCCCTCCTTTAATTAACAGTAATGAGATCCCATTTCACCCATGTATGTATATCTGTATTATATGAGCAGAGCTGATTTCCTGTGACGCTAATAAAGCTGAAATTTTAGAGGACCCCCCGCCGACTTGTGTGGGCATCTTTTAAGGTCCTATACCTAATTTTGTATTCTTTTCTTAAAGCGGACTTCCAAATTAGATGTTTCAGGCTCCATGTATATGAGCATGGAGAAAATGATATGGCAAAATGCGAAGTCCATTTCCATTAAAGGAGCTACTGGGGTGGACACTCAAGAGGAGGAAGGAACAATACCACAATAAAAAGAAAAAATTAGTTAGCATTTTACTTATTCCTTCATCTTTTTTTAAACCTTAATGTTGATGTTGAGAGGTAGTTGGAAAAGCTGTTGAAAAACCTGAGACAGTAGAGTTTAATTCTTGCAAACCAACCAACTGGCCAACTAAAAAAAAAAAATTGTCTGTTAAGAATGTGGTCATACCCTCGCCTGAGTAAACGAACAGCCATAACATCAACAACAACCCAGGTAATAATGGGAGGCAGGAGGCAGATGGTGAACATTTGAAAAGTTTTCTGTCAAATTACTTCCTTTCTGAGAATGATATATCCCTTCTATCATAAAGCCCAGGAAAAGAAAATCACAAAGAGAAGTATGCTTTTTGGGGAGTGAGCATGTCATAAATGCTACTTAATGAATAAATAAATGAACTCTGTTCCCAACAGTCTGTGGGCCTCATACTTTCTTGTCATAATTTCGCACACTGTTCTCTCACCTGCCTTAGTGAGTTTGGACAATGGGTGAACTTGTGGGATAGCTAGAGACACATATTTTGTGTTTTCCAACAAAGTCAGTATTCCAATGGAGACATTGTGGTTTTCAAAGTAAAATTTTATCATTGACAGCAAATTAGGAGACTGTTAAGTCTTGGATTAGTGGGGAACTTTCAGGATGAAGTTTTTCCAAGGCACTTCTTGACAGAACTACATTTAATATATAATTTGGCTCAAGAAGAAGCCTATATTAATGAGACTACATCTCTGTGTGAGATTGAAGGGCAGTTTTATGATAAGAATGCCAAACGTTGTTAATGACAAGATCAGCAGAACATGAGAGATACTCACTTTATAAAGTCTACAGGTAAATCTATGCCTATTCTGCAAAGGGTTATATCCATTTTCCTCCTGTGATTCATGGGTCTAGAGCAGTGCTGTCCAATAGAAATATAATGAGAATTATAGAGATACTTTAAACATTCTAGTAGCCACATTTAGAAAAAGTAAACAGAAATGATAAAATTAATTTTAATATATTTTATTTAATCCAATATCCCCAAAATATTTCAACATGTAATCAGTATAAAAATTATTAATGAAGTATTTTACATTTTTATTTTTGAACTAAGCCTTCAGATCTCAGCATGTAGTTTGCTCTATGGCACATCTCAGTTTGGACTAGTCACTTTTTTTTTTTTTTTTTAAAGTAGGCTCTACACCCAGTGTGGAGCCCAGTGTGGGGCTTGAACTCATGACCCTGAAATCAAGACCTGAGCTAAGATCATTAGAAGCTTAACCAGCTGAGCCACCAGGTGCCCCTGGACTAGTCACATTTCAAGCGCTCAGTAGCTACGTGTACCTAGAGGCAGATTCTGTGGGGACGGTCTTGACCATGAACTATTGGAGTCCCTCAGAATGACATGAAGCCTGGGATAAACAGAACAGGTTATATGGCCTTGCTTTAGATGATCTAATTATTCACATAAGAGTTAAAGCCCTGTCATATTTAGAGGGGTTGGGGTAAGATATCTCAGACTCTTGCTCTATTTTCATGGAACTTGCAGAATGGCCCATTAATTATTGATGAACAAAAGTATCTTCTGAAATGTGGTCTCTCAGGTTCTTTACCACGCTGTTGAACTGTACATTCTTCACCTTGGTGCTGATCAAATAGATGTAATTCTGACAGCTATGTCCTGAAGGTCCCATAAAGTAACTGCAAGAAGGTGGCCCCAAAACTTGCCCTGAGAATCAGTGTCCAAACAATCATACTTTAACAACAGGTTTCTCAAGGTATTTTCTTTTTCTTTTTTTAAAAAAGATTTTGTTTATTTATTTGAGAGAGAGAATGAGAGAGGGAGAGAGAGAGCATGGTGGGGGGAGGGTCAGAGGGAGAAGCAGGCTCCCCATGGAGCAGGGAGCCCAATGAGGGACTCGATCCTGGGACTCTAGGATCATGACCTGAGCTGAAGAAGTTGCTCAACCAACTGAGTCACCCAGTCACCCCCCAGCTCAAGGTATTTTCAAAGAACTGAGAGAGCAGTCAACTCCTGTGAAACATGGCCATTCATGGGTTTACTTGAAAAGTAGAAATAGACCTTTGGCCCATGGGAACAGCAGTGAAGATGAAAGAGCTTGAATATTGAAATTGTGTTTCTGTGGGTATGTGAGGAGCTGTACCCTCACATACCTCTATATGGTAACTGCTCGTGTAGGATAATATTCTGCTTGTGAGACCCTGCAGTAGCATCCATACACAGAGTCCGCCTTCAGTCAGCCTTTTTTAAACTCTTCTTGGGGGAACTATCCTTACCTTGCCGAAAATGAATGGTGCTGCTCTTAGGCATTATTTTAAGTCATTATTCCTCAAAGAGAGCTTGAAGTTGTGTCTTTTGTTTGTTATTTGGATGTCTCTGAGGGACTCCGGAAGTCTGCTGTCTTTGATGATGTCTCTATGTTGGCCACACACAGAGTCCCAGAGCAGCATCCTGTCCCTGGGAGAGGGGAGGAGCAGAGAGGGGCAAAGAAACAAGCTTCAGGGGCAGCATGTGGAGATGCCTCCTCATTTATTACCCCATCCAGAATTTGGCCCATGTCATTGCGAGAAGTTGCCTTAAGTACTCTTTTGGGGATTAGATGGAGTTTCAAGTTTACGTAACGCCTTGCTTCAGAAATGAAGAAATTACATTGACGTCATGCTTGGACTTATTTTATATCTTCCACTATCTTTCCCCCCCTCCCCCCCCGTGAATCATTTCTTTTTTGAGAAAAGAAAAAATAGTGCTTTCTGTGAAGTAGCATTGTCAGTGTGAGGATAGTTCCCAGAATTATTGACTTGACACTTTGCTTTCACAAGCTGCCAACCCGGGGCCGCTTTACCAGTGGTTACTTGATGGGTGCGGTTGGAGTTGCCCCTGGTTACCGCAGGCCGGGTGCCGGACCGACGGGTTACTGCCTGCTTGAGCGTGGAGACACAGTGCGGGGCCTTCTCTTGTTTCTCTCATCAAGGCGCACGTGGAAAAGGATAATATTTGCTCAGCACCCTGTGATTATAGCTCACAGCTGTCGATGACTGGCCTGGGGCCTCTGGCTGCCCTGGTCCCTGCCCAGGCAAATCCATTGTTTCACTGGGTGGAAAGCTTTGTCCAACAGAAATAATGATGTACAGATCAACCTTTGTTATGTGAGGGTCAGGAAGCTGTATTACACTCTTTATGGCCTCAACTTGATAACTTTTCAGTTTGTTTATTGAACAGATGTTTATCAAGTACCTCCTGTTTTCTCAGTGTATTTGCTAGGTCTAATACTTTCTTTCTTTTTTTTTTTCCTCAAGAGAGTCCCTACAGTATCATCTCTTCATGTGTGGGATTAGAGCCTTTGTTCTTATCATCTGCTCTCTTAGACTCCATATATTCTTGCAGAAGTTATCATGTCTGACCTTTGTCACAAGCCCCATCTTCATGCTTATCAGATGAGTTGTCTACACAGAATTTCTCCTTTGTCCATGGCAGACTGGATGTGGAAAATTTTGCTCCTGAGATAGTCTAGTAATTAATAAGTCATTATTATTGGCTATCTTCACCTACTGGGTGTTCTTCTGGGAAAAGAGCATTGCTAGTCTAGAAGGTGACTTCACATAATCGTAGCCACATCACAACGAGCCCACATGGGAAACTGTTTATGAGAAAGTGTTGGTCAATTCTGGATGTCTGGGAGTGGGTCTTGACTCTTGGGCCTCTTCCATATTACTGTCAGAGTGTATGTCTTATAAATTGAGTCTGATTATATCAGTCTCCTGCATTGGGTCCTCTATGGGCTCCACACTAACCGAAAGTGTGGAGGAAATGCAAACTCCTTAATATGGTCCCAAAGGCTCTCTTGACATGGGTTTTTCCTTCCCCTCCACTCTTGCCCTTTGCCCTTCCCTTCCCAGACCCAACACCACATAGCTTCCCAGACTGCAGCATTTCACGCTCTTGTTCCTCCTCATGCCTGTGATCCCTTCTTTCCTGCCCACCATATTTATGTAGATGTGTCTAAGTCATTCCCAGCTCTTTGGGAGCTCTTCTCGCACAGTGTTGCTTGATGCTGTTTACACATCTGTGTCATCCCTGCACTCTGGCTCCTTGAGGTCAGGAACCATGTCTTATTCATCTTAGTATGCGTAAGTACTCAGTAGTGTAGTATACTCATAGTGGGCGCTCATTAAATGTTTGTAGGATGAAAGAATAAATAAATGATTAAATGAATACTGAAAACAGAAGTATAGCACCTTCCAGGATATTTGATATAATCTGTTGGAGGTAACTACTTTTCAGTGGAAAGTGACCACGACTTATTAATGAAGAATGCATCCTGATTTTGTAATACCACTCCTGGGGAAGAAGGTACCGACTATGGCAGACATCTTTAAATGATGTTTCTTTCTTTCATTACCAACCAATCTATGCTTCAGGAGTGAGTTTTTGTTTTTGTTTTTTTTAAAGATACTATTTATTTATTTGAGAGAGAAAGGGAGCACGAGTGGGGGCGGAGGGGTAGTTGGGGGGAGAAGCAGATTCCCCGCTGAGCAGGGAGTCCAATGTGGGGCTCGATCCCAGGACCCTGAGATCGTGACCTGAGCTGAAGGCAGGTGCTTAACCAACTGAGGTACCCAGGCACCCAAGAGTGAGTTTTTTTGTTTTTGTTTTTTTTTTAAACCTGTTATGTGCAACACAGATTGCTAGGTATTATAGTTTCAACCAGGCTGTCTCTGTAACATCAGTTTAGTTTAATATATGAACAGAGACTCTCCCCAGGTTGACTATGTCATCCTTCATTGCAGTTAATAAGTAAATTGTCAAACTAGGTCTCCCATTGCTCTGTGCACCACCACTAGGTGACCTGCTGTTGAACACCTGAGGTATGTTTCAAAGCTTTGCTTTGGATTAAAGTTTGTCTACCAAACTAGAGTGTAATCCGGATGTTGCTTGCTTGGTCTGCCCTCTTGTTCAAGGATTACTGAACTAGAAACATGGCAATTTCCGCCCTTGTTATTTCTCGTGAATTCCTGCCACAGGACTGCCACAGGTAGGTGAGCACGTCTTCACCACCTGGAGGCACTATAGAAGTATGCCTCCCACAGGGATTTGACTACTCAACTGTTTAGAAGCATCTCCTGAAGCTATCCTGCAGTACTGATTATCCCACTCAAAGGCTCCAAGTTCAAGGGAGCAGAACGCCTTCCTGGACACTGCAGCTACTAATGTGGAGGGACCCAGTATTGCCACACCTACTGATCCACTATGCCCATTCCTGGTTCAAAGATCATGTTGGTTAACTATAAAATGTTTTGAGGTCTACCTTGTCCTAAGAATTTCCCATGGTTTTTTCCTTCCTCTTTAATTGCTGTTTGGTTTCTGTCCAAGCTTCTTAAGAGAGCAGCCTTGACTCTGTTATTAGTCAGTCAGTTGGTGATGGTCTAGTTTTTACCTTTGTGAGTCTCATGAAACTTCCTTGCCCATAGAAGAGTCAGCAAACCAGGTGGTTGTGTTTGATTTCCTTCCTACTTGATTTGTTCTGTGGCCACTCTCTAACTCTGGACACCCCCCTTTCCTTCACTAACTTCTAAGGTTCCATCTCTTGCTTTTCTCTTCCTTACATCTCAGGCCATCTTTCTCAAGTTTCCTTTGCAAGAATTTTCTCTTCCTTTGCCCACCTGAAATGCTGCCCTTCCCTAGGGCTCTGGTTTGTTGTTGAACACGCTCTCTGTGAGTGAGGGCACCTGCTTCCAAGTTTCAACAATCGTATATGTGCCAGTGGCCTCAGATTGCCATATCTTGAGCAGTGGCACCTGCAAACATGCCCTGGGTTCCTGCTCCCAGCGTCTGCATCAGCAGAGGCATCACTGGCCTGGGCTGCTGGGCAGTCTCCTAAGGGGTCTCTCCCACACATGTCTCCCCACCCCAGCTGGAGTGAGCAGAGGTGAGACAGTCATCCACATGGGGCCCTCCTCTTTCCCTCCACCATACTGTCTCTCTCAAAAGCAAATCTAAATTAATAATCTAGAGTTTAATTATCTAAAGCCAGATGGCATGGCATTTTAATTTAAACCAAATAACTCAAATATTTACTTTGCTTTGAGAACATAAAATGCCAATTACTGCAGCATATTTGCATTTATGTAATACAACTATACCATCAACACTATTTTATTGTTTCAGAAGTTAGGGAACTATAAGGAAGGTACTTTTTAACAAATAAAAGGAGACTTTGTAGTTCTGCCTTTTTGATTTTTCAAATAGTCTTGTACCATCCTTACACCTCTTATATGCTTCTATTATAGCTCTTTTCAAAGTGTAATGCAACTTTTTTTTTTTTTTTAAATTGGTATCTTAGTCTGGGCTTCTGTAACAAAAGTACCATAGACCAGGTGGCTTAAACAACAAACAGTTATTTCTCACAGTTCTGGAGGCTGGGAAATCCAAGGTCAGGGCACCAGCAGATGTGGCGTCTGGTGGCCTTTTTCTGTGTGTCTTCTCATGGTAGAAAGGCAAGGGCGCTCTCTGGGTTCTCTTTTATAAGGACGCCTATCCCATTCCTGAGGATGCCATCCTTATGATCTGATTGCCCCCCAAAGGCCCCACCTCCAAATATTATCATACTGGGATTAGGTTTTGACATATGAGTTTTGAGGGGACACAAACATTCTGTCTATAGCAATGGGTACAAGATAGAGCTAACAGTACTCACCTCATAGGGCTGGTGCATGAAATGAATTGCCTGTAACAGACTAGAGCCTAGCACACAGTCAGAGCTATCTATGTATTTGCATCTGTTATTATTACTGTTCTTTGTCACTCCCACTTGCCTTCAGGCTCCTTAAGAGCACAGAGAAAATACTTCTTATTATTTTGTGTGTGACACCAAGTTATAGTCCTTGAGACATAATAGAGGCTCAGCAAATGTTTTAAGGAATGTTGAATTGTGCTTAAACACTGTTTGTCCACGTTGTCCTAGAAAGCATATCTGTTGATAAAGGGAATCAGTCCTGTAATTGTTGACCTCAAGGTCTGTCTTTCCTGTTTTATTGTCTGTTTATTACAATGGTAAAATGCCAGATGATTTTCAGTATTGGGACTGAAAAATATATTTGTGACCGTTACAACAGAGGCATGCCTTACCAGCATAGATATATTTCTTAGATGTTGTAAAAATTTATGTTTTCAAGTCAAATTATGTTTACTTTTTATTTTTCCAGTTTTAATACTTATTTACTTTGTAAGAAAACTTGATTTTTTCCCCCAAATTTTATTTTAAATGCAGCAGCAGAGTTAGATATTTCAAAGAAATCTGGTTGTAGACTGAATCTTTTGTAGGCTGAAGAATCCATAGTAAAGTGAGTATTGACACTTAAATATGTTTCAGGAATTCAAACTTTTATTTTTGCTTTATTTTCTTATAGTAAGAACAGTTGCGGTTTTCCTACATAGTCCTTGGTAGGCAGGAGGCTTTGGAATGTAAGAGGTAAAATCATCCTCTTGCCTCATCCTTGCTGAGATGTTTGTAAAATATGGTAGGGTTGGAAAGTACCTTCAGTTCCTGTCTGACCTAGATTTCTTTGAAGTGTGTGTGTGTGTATTTAATTAGAAAACCAATTTGTGTCCTCTTAAATATTTTATTATTGATAAATATTGACATTTGTATAATTCACTGTGAAAGAAGGCACAAATATTAATTTGGAAAGCTTACCAAAGTAAGCTTATATTAGTCAGTTGAAATCTGTAACTTTCTTATTAATGTTTTTTTTCAGATTTGGATCTAAGACCCAAATCTCATTGTTTACCCCATCAACCTTATCCAAGCTACTGAATATAGTCCAATATTATCTAATGTTTATCTTTTTGGGTAGGCAGATTTGCAAACATATTCTTTTGGTTTTGTGAGTGATGTATCTTAGTAAGTCCACTGTCTTTATCCATATGATTGATTATAAAAGGTTACTGTTTAACCAAATGTCTATAATCCAAATAAATGGATGTAGCACAATATATTTATCTAGGCTACTTAGTGGTCAAGGATACAGAAACAGTGAACATAGAAACCAGTTTTCTTTTACTGTTCATGAAGAATTGCTTTTAGCCTTTTGATGATTAGAGCATACCTTTATTTTGGAATTTTTAAATAGTGTTTTAAGTATATTAATTAATTAAGGAGGGGTATTGGGTCATTAGAGACTGCTCTCTTTAAATAAGAAAAAGTTTAATTATCATAGAGAGTTATATATTAAATTCTTTATTCAAATTGTTATGAATAGATAGTTTTGCCCGAGATACAATTTGGTATGTGGAATCATAACACTCAGTAGCTCTGAGATTTTATTTCTGGTATTATGCAGATATTACATTTATTATAGTTAAGATGAATGCAATTCAGAAATTTATAAAGTGTCACTAAAGTTTCATTTATAACTTCTTATGACTGAAAAGAAACATCTCATTTTAAACATAGAAATTATACAGCTAAGTTTTGATTTTCATGAAAATTGGAAATGGTAATAGTAGCATAAGTAATTAAAGTAGAGGCTTCAGTGTCCGTCATGGTGTTACTCCAGTTAATCTAACATAAATACTCAGAAGTTCTTACAGTAGAATGCAGACTGTATTTGGTACCTAGTCCTGCCGTTGAAGTGTGTGCCATGTGGCGGTGGAGGAGAAAGCTTTTCTAATGGATAGTCTTGGCCCAGTAAAGAGAACTGCTTTCCTTCCCAGCCTGTGGAGGTATCTGTGCAGTGCTAGAGAGCCCAGAGGGTGGAGACGGAGACTAGAAGCTGGCCTGGTGGTGGGATGGGGGTGAGGGTTGTGGGTGGGCTAAAGAAGGCTCATGTGAAGAAGTGATGCATAGGTTTTACGATGCATTGCACAGATGTTCCCCACTTTCCTGCAAACCTTGGGTGTCTTCAGCCCTGCCCCAGTGTTCCATGGGTTTAGAGGCACATCGGGAACAGAAGGAAATGGAGGAGATCATGGAGCAGTGGGAGGATGCTGGGCCCCTTCCCTGGTCTCCAAGCCTTTTCTGAGGATCCTATAGAGAATGTAGACCAGAGGTTGGCAACTGGTGATCCAAGTTGGCCCACAGGTGTATTTCATTTGATTTAAAAACTTACCTTAAAATAATCAACATGAGGTATAGAGAGATTCACATAAAAACCCATTCAGCAGGTCAGCCACATCCAGTTAGCCTTTCCTGCAGGGCGACTCTTTAGCCGGAGCCGAGGAGCCACCGGCCTTTACTTATGTCTCTCACCTGGCCTGTGTAGCTGTTTGGGTTTGCAGCCCCTGCCAGAGACCTTGGTGGACTCGTTTGTGGTATACCTCGAGGGTCTGATGATTCTCTGTTCTTCACTCCTGCCTACTTCCGTTTCCCAGTTGAAATATCAGCATTGACAACAGTAGCGACCTATAAAAACAGAAAAAAGGAAGTGCGTTCATTATGACCCTGATATTTATAATTTTTTTTCATTCTTTAAAATATGTTTACCACGTTCATGGAAAGTGCTGATATTTCCTTTTATCTTCTCTCCCTTTATTTACTGTGAGGATAAGCAATGTTTGTTTTTATTTCGTTTCATTGCAGGGTAGCTGGGAGACAAAATTATTTTAAGCAAAGTACCTCCACTTTAAGATTTTTTAAACTCTTCAAACAGTCTAGGTAATAAAGCTTTTTCTAAAGAGGATTGAAGTATCATTTTGAGAATCAGATGCATGTTTTTATTTTAAGCTGTATTACTTTGTCTTCATGAACGTCCAATAGTACTAACAGAGTGAAAAGCAGTTTTATTTGTAAGGGTTTCCTAAATTGTATAAGAATTATAAAATATTTTTCTTCTCTTTTCTCACAAATTTCTACCAGCGAGTTGAAAATGGTGACTTCAACTGGATTGTTCCAGGAAAATTTTTAGCATTTAGTGGACCACATCCAAAAAGCAAAATTGAAAATGGTAGGTTTGTTCTTTACTTTGCCATCCAAAAATTTATTTCAGTTCATCTTCAATTTCTTAATTGCCTCAGATAATCCTTTCTTTTGGTACTATTTCCCAAAGAATATTTATTTATTAAAAAAATTGAGCTGTAGTAATTAGTGTGTTAAATATTATAGTTTAGTAGGTGGACTTATAATCCTGTTTTAAAACTAGAAAATTTGGGGGGCGCCTGGGTGGCTCAGTTGGTTAAGTGTCTGCCTTCAGCTCAGGTCATGATCCCAGGATCCTGGAATCGAGTCCTGCATCGGGCTCCCTGCTTCTGCCTCTGCCTCTCCCTCTCTCTGTCTCTCATGAGTAAAATTAAACAAACAAACAAACACACACACACACCCCTAAAAAATAAATAAATAAATAAAACTAGAAAATTTTTAAATTGCCATAAATAAGCACTTTACCTGACCCAGTTGTCAAAGAACAATCTGAGAAGCAAGCTGGTCAAACTAGTAAATAGATTGTTGAATTCTCTCAGTGGTTCTGAGATTTATTTGGTGGTAGAGTGCTACATTAAGGTATTCTTTGGGGAACATCATGTAGAACAATAACAAGGGTGATGATAATAGGCGTCATTTATTGAGCAGTTGCTATGTGCTAGTTGCTATCTAAGCAACACATTGTCTCATTTAATACACTCCTCTATGGTATACAGGTACATGTATCTCCATTTTGCAGAGGGAGAAACTGAGGCTTATAAGTAGGGAATTTGCCTGGAGTAATAAGGGGAACTGGTTCTCCATCCCAGAGCTGGGCTCCTAAACATTGCTACTACACTGATCTGTTTATTTCCATTATGACAATGAGAACAACTTTCTAGCTCCCAGTAATTAAATTACTCATTGCTATATGTGTAGTCAGGGGCACACGTACTCAGGAAAACAAAAAAAGCAAAACAGTGAAACAAAATCAGCTATGTGAGTTTTCCCATTAATATTTTCTATTTATTTTCATCTACCAACATTCCTAGAAGACAAGTAATGATAGGCACCAAAGGTTTAAGAACAATTTATGGGAGGAGTACATAAAATTTAAAAATTTCACCTGTGAACATAACAGCTCCCCCCTCCTTTTTTTGGTTGCTCTTTATCTGGTCATAAATCTGGGACATCAGTCTTTTAGGGAACATAATCTGAAACCCCAAGTTTAGATTTATTCTCCTTTTATCACCATTATCTTCCTAAGGATTAATTCTAAAATCTAGTTCCATTGTATATTGTGAATCATGCATCCAGATTTGCTGATTAATTTGAGCTCCCACAGATATGCTGCTTATTTCATGCCTACGACGTATCTTCCAGGGAACTCTGTTTGAATCATGGATTCCCTGTGATGGGTGATGCAAGTCTAGAGAGTTAAGCTACCAAATAGGAGGCCTGTGTACTGAAGCCAGAATTACATCTTCGCATTCATGAGTCTGCTAATGAATCTATTTTATTGCAGACATTGATTAACCTCTGTCGCATTGGGTTGTCATGAGTAACATGTTAAGTGTCTAAGGAAACTGCTTTCTGGCACTTGGTCTTTAAAGACAGAATTGATTTGATTTACCTTTGGCCTTCTGTGCAAAATGATCTGACTCAGACCCAGAAATCTTAGAAGGTGTTTGGTTTCAGTTGTGGCTTCGTTGGTGGGCGTTCGTTTCATGAAGTTGAAAGAATTTTGTCAGTTAGGATTCCTGTGATTTATGACATTTTCTTCAAGAGAAGATGAGAAGTGTAACTTATAGAATCATTTAAAATCTTTTTAGAGAGCTAATACATGCTTTATTAAAAAAAATGCAGATGAATTAATAAAAACCACATAAGGGTGACCTATAATTGTACCCAATTGTACCAATGCTTCTCTGTATTTGCGTGCACACATTTTTTTCCTCTTCCAGTGAACACATACACACACATACACACTTAAAAAAATAGACCTTTCTTTCTTTATAAGCACAGTATTGTGATTACTTTTTTAAGAAAAATTTTATTTGTTTTGGGGGGGGTGAACGAGGGGAGGGGCAGATGGAGAGGGAGAGAGAGAATCTCAGGCAGGCTCCCCGCTGAACACGCAGCCCCACGCAGGGCTCGATCTTATGACCCTGAGATCATGACCTGAGCCAAAAATCAAGAGTTGGCTGCTTAACCCACAGAACCACCCAGGCGCCCAATGATTACTATCTTATATCAGCTTTTTTCACTTAACATATCACAGACTTCTTTCCATGGTAGTAAATGTTGATTTTCATTATACTTTTCTATGACTGCTTTGTATATTATTCAGTAATATGCCATAATGCTGTTACTTTTTGAATGAGATCTACACTGTTTACAGTTTTTCACTTTTCATGGTTGGCAAATGTTCATACATTTCTTTGTATTTCTCCTTTTCTCTCTAAATTCTTAAGTAGTCAGATCAGTAGATAAAAGGCTGTGAATATTTTGTGTGACAGTTCTTTTTTTTTTTTTTTTGGAAGAGCAGTTGACCTGCAGTATTGTATTAGTTGCCAGTGTACAATATAGTGATTGGATATTTTTCTCCATTAGGACATGGTCCCCACATTCAGTCTAGTTATCATCTGTCAAAGTGCACAGTTGTTATATTATTAGTGACTATATTCCCTTGGTTGTATATTACATCCGTGTGTCTTGTTTTTTTTTTTTTATAACCGGAAGATTGTACCTTTTAATTGTCAAAAATCTTTAAAAATTCCTTTTGGTTGCATATTATAATGTTGGGAAATAATTATAGCTACATTTGCTTATATGCCAGGAATGGGACTGATAACACTTTTGCCATGTATCTTCTCTTTAAGAATCAGAACCACCCTCTAGGGGAGGTAAGAGTTATTTTTTGGAAGAGAAGATAGAGGCTTGGAGGAGTTAACCTCGCTTTCCCAGATTTACACAACCAGAAAGTGGCAGCATGTGGATTCTTTTTTTTTTGTTTTTTTTTAAAGATTTTATTTGATAGAGAAAGATCACAAGTAGGCAGAGAGGTAGGCAGAGAGAGGGAGAGGGGAGCAGGCTCCCTGCTGAGCAGAGAGTCCGATGTGGGACTCGATCCCAGGACCCTGAGATCATGACCTGAGCCGAAGGCAGCGGCTTAACCCACTGAGCCACCCAGGTGCCCCAGCATGTGGATTCAAACACAGGTCTCTTTGATTCCAAATTTGGTGTTCTTTTTCATCTTACTGCAGAGGAAGTATATGTTCACTATAGAAAATTTAAGCAATATGGAGAAAAAGTCACCTGTAATTATATAATCTAGAAATAAACACCTAAGATGCTGCTCTATGGGCATCTTTTTTTCTCACCTATGCATCCATCTATTGTGCCTTCTTATGTTGAGGGAAAAAAACGTCTGAAATAATTTTGTGATGGAATTAATAGACTTGATCCAATTACAGTGAAATCTTGATGCTTGTGTTTTGTTTTGTTTTGTTTTTGTTGTTATTTCTTTTTTTTTTTTTAAATTGAGAAACTGTATTTCTTGAGGAGGCTGAAAATCATGTTAGGGGTTTGTTAATAGAAAAGGTAGATTTTACAGAAATTAACACTCAAATAGCTGTTCCTAGGATGTAGCCAAAGAAGCCTTAAAATCCTAGGATCCGGGCAGAATGTGTTGTAAGTCTTAAGTGTGTGTTGTGTCAACAAAGAATAAGTAGAGTTTGTTACAGTCGTCTTTGTTCACTTGTTTTGGTGGTGGGGAAGAGAAGGGCTCTTTTTTTGGTTTAATAAATTTGAATTGATACATGAATAATAAAGCAGTAGAATGAAACATATTCCCAACTATACCCCAAACTCTCAGGTGGCAACGTCCTTCTCCTCTCTACAAAAAAAAAAAAAGAAAAAAAAAACACACACACACACAGAGAAAGAAAGCCTGAGGCAGGGACTGGCAACAATTCGAAGCCCTTTCAGCTTGGTCATATAGTTAGAGAAGTAGGTGTGCAGGGCTTGGGCAGTGGAACCTGACTATGCCCCTTACTGGTTGTGTGAACTTCCCAGAGCTCTGCAACTTCTCTGAGCATCAGTTTCCTCGTATGTCAAACAGGGGAAATAGGATGCACAAGGCAGGCATCTAGTGACGATCAGAGATACTAGATGAAGTGTGTTGCACAGTGTCAGGCACATAATAGGTGCTTACTAGCAGATATTCTAATTACATTTTTCTCATTAATGAGTAAACATACTTTATTGCTTCGTACATTTACCTGCCCACTTTGAAGTTTTAGCTTTAAAAAAAATTATTTATTTGAGAGAGAGAGAGAGAGAGAGAAAGAGCTGTGGGGAGATGGGGGTTGTGGGGGGGCCCAGGGGGTGGGGGCAGAAGCTGACCCTCCTCTAAGCAGGGAGCCCATCCTGGGAATTCCATCCCAGGACCTGAGCCAAAGGCAGATGCTTAACGGACTGAGCCACCGAGGCTCCCCAGATTTATACGTTTAACAATGACTGGGTGGACTAGTCATTTGACTAGTTCTTCAGGGTTCTAACTTTAAATGAAGGGCTAGGAAGAGAGGAATTTTAAACCTCCCCGCTCTGAAATTCCTTGTTTGGTCGGCTCTTCGGCTTTGCCCGTGCTTTACTGATGCCAGAGCGCCATCTAGTGGCCAAATGGAGGAAGGGGCTGATGAATGCTCTGTCTTGCTCTGCACGCTGCTAAAACCAGTCCCAAATGCATTGATAATGCCTGCAAACGGTTATCCAGAGGTCAGAGGATATTGTCATCGTCGTTAGTTATAATCACTTGAAACAGTTTTGAGGATTTTAAATAAACCTCACCAGCTGTAGGAAGCGTAGCCCCTAATGTTCATATAACGTTCCATTATTTGGAGACCTAACAGAGTCAGGTTGGATCTTCCTTGAAATGGGCCCCAATGCAGGACCCGGAATCTGAATGCCAGGATTCAAACGCTGCCTCTGTCTCTTACTAGCTGTGTGTGTCTGGGCTAGTTTACTTTTCTAGGCAGCAATAACTGGGTAATTGCAAGGTTTAATGAGATGATCCATATGAAGCACTTCATTTAGTGCCGGGCATATAGTAATGCTTAGTAAATGTTAGTTATGATTATTATCATTATTGTTATTATTCCAGTGTCCTATTGCTATATTTGAATAACTGTCCAGTTTTTTTAAATCCAGATAAACACATAGTTTCTCTTAATGGTTGGTTTAGGCATATTTATTCCTGAGAGAGATTAATATACAAGAAGAAACTTCTTCCTCCTCTTCTTAGTGGAGGAAGAGAGGGGATAGACACCAAACCAACCATTAGTACATCTGGTGACAGGTGCCATCCCAGAGGTGCCAGGTATGCTAGGAACCTGGGGTCAGAAGTGCTCATCAGCCACACCAGGGGAAGACTTCTGTGTGTTTATGAGCCCTCTCCTTCCCATTCTTACATGATAGAAAAGCTCATTTCCTTATGCCAGCTGATGTGGTTTGAAGTGGGGTCCATAAGCCACAGAGCCAAGAAAGAATTCTTGAAATGTTTCCAGTACAAAGAGGTATTTTTACTATAACCTGGGGACAGGAGCTGTGGGCAGAAAGATCTGCCCTGGGATGGTGAGGAGCAATTGATCAGATACTTTGGAATTAGGGGAGGTAAAGAGAAAGGAAGTTTCCAAGAGGATTTTCAAATGTTAAAGACTTACAGGATGCTGGAGGCCTAGCTATTGTCTACCTCAGGTTGTTTTCTCCTCTAGCAAAGCGTTGAGACACTTGGGAGTTCCTGGAGGAATGTCTTACTCGGCCTATCTCAAGTATTTGTCAGTGGGCTGCAGGTTATAAGGAAACTGAATTTTATCTACATTTCCTTCTTGCCTTTGTTTCCTACATCACCAACCACAGCTCTTTTCTCCTTTAGGTTGTAAATCTTTAGCCGGAAAATAATTTGAGTTAAGTAGGAGAACAGACTTTGTTTTTTCCAAGTAGAAAACTGCATCCATTTTCTCTAAATGTGTGTGGAAGTTACTGTTTCTACACAGAAGATTGAAAATAAGCTCTGTATTACCTATTTGCCTGGAAGCAGCATGGCCCGTGAGAATGGTGTATCTGGGCCATGGAGTAGTTTGATCTGCCTTCCAATTCTGTCTCCATCCATTGTGTGACCTTGGCCAAGTATACCTGTTAGGGCTCCTGGTTGCAGGCAGCAGAACCAACTCTGGTAAAATAAACCAAAAAGGCATTGATTGGAATGATGCTGGGGATCTCACAGCCTCCAAGGAAAGGCTAGAGAATGAGGCCCAGAAAAGGAACAGGATCCAAGGGAGATAATGTCTCAGCAGGGTCCAGACAGGGAAATAGAAACCACACCATTTCAAACAGAGGGAATTTAATACAAGGGATTTGTTACAGAGGAGGCTAAAAAGGAAAAGGGCAACACTGAAGAATCCAGAATATTATGGAGGAAAGAGCTCCTGCCTTTAGAAAGGTAGAAAGTGAGGTCACCAGAATCAGGGGGCTTGGAAGGGGAGCCAGACTGGTATTGGGAGCCCTGAAGGGAATGCCACCCAACTGGTGTGTGCATCTGGGGACTAAGGAGTGGAGACCAGGTAGCTGTGGGGCAGACTGGTACTGGGAGTGCCATGCTGAGCCAGAAACTCTGGGTGCTCCTGTCTCCTGTGGCTGAGGCCTTGCTGGCTCCCACCCAGAAGCCCCTTCTGCTTTTTCTGACCTCTGGTCACTCCTTTCGTGCTTTGGGCTTCCTGTGTGTTGAACTGACAGCGCGAGCCAGCCACAAAGGTCCTCTGCAGACCCCGGCCCCAGCATGGGAGGGTTGGCTTGCTGCTGAGAGAAAATAGGAAATAACCAGCATATGCAGAGTCTGAGTCAGTAGGAAATACGGCCAAGGGCACAGTGCAGAAATTGCTGGTTAACTTTCTGGGCTGCTGCCGCCCATACACTTGGGGCCCACCATCATGAATGGGTACTGAATGAGACTGTCTCACCCAGTATGCCGTGAGTCAGTGAACCCTGCACACATTACAGATGCGGCCATCAGGGTGCTGAGAAATTAGTCCCCTGTGAATCCCTGGGGCTATTGGCCAGGTCTGCAGTGGCCAGAGCAACCCCCTATTCCCACCCCGCCCCGGCAGTCACCTCAGTTGACGGCCAAGTCTAGATCACAGGTCTGTAACCCAGCGGACTCTGTAGCTCCGGGGAATACTCACACGACGACGGATCCACTGGAAGCAGAAGGCGGTTTAGGGGCTGACCCCCTGTGTCCCCCCCCACCCCGCCCCAAGTGAGAATGTCTACCAAAAAATTACTCAACTTGTTTAGTTTCTCCATCTGTTAAATGGGGTTTACTATTCTTACCTTAACAGGCTGTTTTGAGAATTACAGGAAATGATATACAATGGTGACTTATACATGGTAGGTGCTCAGTAATTGTTCATCTCTTTTGTGGGGGATTGTACTGTAGATTTAAACGAATTATCTGGCAAAAGTCTTTGACTGTAGTTGACAAGTATGTGTCAAGTGGAAGAAAAGGCACAAAAAATCATGCCAGCAGCCTCCTGGGCACCTCTGACCTTTGAGTGTCCCCAGAATGTCTTTGTTTTGGCTTGGGAGGAGTGTATGCCCCCCGGGACTTGAATCCTCTGGGTCAGGGTTTCAGATTTTCATGAGCGATTTCCAATACTCAGAGGTTTTTTTTCAAACCCTCCTTTGGTGTGTGTGTGTGTGTGTTTACAACTCTTCAGACTACGGCTTTAGGAATGTGCTTCCACGTCTTACTCTCAGGAAAGGCCCGTTCCTCCTAAGCCCTGGTGAGATTCATACACTTGATTGTGAAGCATTTTTCGTGTTCCCGGGTGTGTCAGGCGGAACGCGTGCCTTTTGCTCACAGCTCCGTTTTCCCTTCAGGCTATCCTCTTCACGCCCCTGAAGCCTACTTTCCTTATTTCAAAAAGCATAACGTGACGGCAGTCGTGAGGCTGAACAAAAAGATTTATGAGGCGAAGCGCTTCACGGACGCGGGCTTCGAGCACTACGACCTCTTCTTCATAGACGGCAGCACGCCCAGCGACAATATCGTGCGGAGGTTCCTGAACATCTGCGAGAACACGGACGGGGCGATCGCGGTTCACTGCAAAGGTGCGTGCGGCCCCGGTGGCCTCCCTGGAACGCCAGGTGGCTGAGAGCAGCCAGTCATACGAAACCAAACCAGTCAGTGTCTTCGGGAAAACAACACAAGTCTTTCTGTTTGAGAAAACTGGAACACAAACCCATTTAAATAACCCCTTTCTGAGGCAAGGTTTGCTTGGCTGTGGATAATCGGTGGAGGTCTGGCTTTCCCTGGCCTTGCCTTACCCAGCAGCTGCTCGCTGATGCCAGGCAACCACCACACTCCCGTATGTGAGCTGGCAGGAATGCCTTGACCAGGTGTCAAGAGGCAAGGGTTGTTAGTGGGCTCCCCCCGCCCAACCCAGAACTGCCGATCTCCTTTCTACTCTCCTCCACTCTTGTGATATTTAATGCTCTCCTTTTACAACCCAGCCATCTGGACCCCCATTTTGTCCTCCACTCCACACTTACCTTACTGGTCTTTTGCATAAGGGACCAGAGTGTCTTCCCTGCCCATTGCTAGCGGATGGATGGCAGCGTCTTGCTGGCGAGCTTGCTCGCTGCAGATGTAACTGTTTCTTTGAGTGAACTTGGTTATGTAAAGACTGGGTTATATAAACGAATCTCTGCTCTCTAGGGGTGGGTGCTTTCTGGGCAGGGGTCTTTCAGATGATGGGAGCCCTAAGGTTGCCAGATTCAGCAAATAAAAATACAGGATGCCTCGTTAAATTTGAATTTTTGATAAACGCACCAATACTTTTTTAGTATGTTTCCAGTATGTCACGGAACATACATTCTGCATTTTATCTGGCAACCTCGTGTTGGCTACTCAGAAAATGTGAAATAACATTTTCTCTAAGCCTGGTTGTTAGACTCTGAGGAGGATCAAATTCCATTTTAGATTTTCCAGCAACGTGCAAGGTCTTCTCCTGGGGTCTTTGGAGTGACCAGAGCCATCTCTGGCCACGTGGGGATGGAGACTCCTTCCTCACACGCAGCATCTCGTCCTGCCACTGGGTGGCGCTGCTTTCACGATTTTGAGTCTGATGACGGGTTTCTGTGGAGTTTATGCTAATTGTCTAGTAGGTGTTGGGGATTGTACTGTTCTTTTCAAGTGCCTAGTGCTGCTGTAACTGACTTATTCAGACAAGCATAGCTTTGGTTCTGACAGAAATTAAAATACCATTTTGTAGGCCTTTGTTTCTATGTTTAAGATTTGAGTAGGCGGAGGTACTTGGCTGACATGTGAGCGGCACCGGGAAGCCGCGTTTCGCCTGAGACCCAGAGAGATGGCGCCGAGCTGCACATGGCCCCCAGTCGGCTGAGGGCTCTGTCCACATCCGCGGAGCCGCCGCCACCGCTCCTCTTCCTGTTTCTTAGCGGGATGGGGCCCTGACGCGCAGGGCATCCTATCTCTCCAGTGGGGTCCACATGGGGGGTCGGGCTAGGAAGGTGTCTTATTTGCTCATCGGAGAGGGCTTTCAGTTCTGATCAGGTCGCGGTGGGGTGGTGGTGAGCTGGCTCGTCCTGCCTGGGGTCCATCTGCACTCTGACTTTGCCTTTCCAGCTCGTTTTGTTAAAGATGGCCCAGGCCCGAGAAAAAGCCTGCATTTCGCACATTTCAAATATCGGTGGACCTTGAGAGCTAGTGGGACTGTAACAGCTACCAAAGTTCCGTAGGAGATGTTCGTGTGCTCTTTTTCAAAGTTTGTTTTTGTGTCACAAAAATTTGTATTTTTCCTCCAATTAATTTGGCCTTATTTCCTAGTCAATTGGTTTTATGATTACCAAGTTATAGAGCTTATCTGTGTGTCACATGTTGGATCGACAGATTCGTGGAGAAGAAATGCAAGACTGTCATTACAACTCAGAATCTCTCTCTCTCTCTTTCTCTTTTAAAGATTTTATTTATTTATTTGACAGACAGAGATCACAAGTAGGCAGAGAGGCAGGCAGGCTCCCTGCTAAGAAGAGAGCCCAATGCGGGGCTCGATTCCAGGCCCTGAGATCATGACCTGAGCCGAAGGCAGAGGCTTAACCAGAGCCACACAGGCACCCCAGTATCTTTCTCTTTTTAACTGAAGTATAGTTGGTTCACAATGTTATATGAGTTTCAAGTATACAACACAGCGATTGGACAAGTTTATACATTATGCTTTGCTCACCATAAGCACAGCTCCCATCTGTCACCATAAAATGCTATTATAATACCATTGACTCTATTCCCTCTGCTGTGCCTTTTATTCCTGTGATTTATTCATTCCATAACTGGAGGCCTGTACCTCCCACTCCCCTTCACCCGTTTTGTCCCTCCCTTCATTCCCTTCCACTCTGACAACCACCAGTTTGTTCTCTGTATTTATGGGTCTGTTTCTGCTTTTTCTTTCTTTTTTTTTTTAAGATTCCACAAAAAAGTGAAATTGTATGTTATTTGTCTTTCCAACATATTTCACTTAGCATAATAACCTCTAGGTCCATCCATGTTGTTACAAATGGCAAAATCTCATTCTTTTTTATGGCTGAGTAATATTATGTTATCTATACATCTCTATCTCTATCTCTATCTCTATCTATATCTATATACCCACCCGCACATATATATATACACATACATACATACACATATCTCTATCTATCTATGTATATACATATATACTTCCTTATTCATTTATCTGTCAATGGACACTTAGGTTGCTTCCATATCTTGGCTCTTGTAAATATTGCTGCAATAAACAGGGGTGCATGTATCTTTTTGAATGAATGTTTTCATTTTCTTTTGGGTATCCGCATCTCTCTTAACAGCATTTCTCACCTAACTGAAATTATAAGAATGAAACTCTCTGATGTTCAAAATTCTTATTACAAGTATTCTCTGTTTTATATCCTAGATTTGTGAATGTTAACATTTAAAAAAATACAGTATGGGCATATGAGTTGTATGTGTGTGTGTATTTTATACTGCAGAGGTTTATATATTTTTATTTAAAATCAGAACTGTTAACATTGAGGTGAGCTCTTCTATGGGAAGGTCACATTCACATGTGGTGACATCTTTTGCATAATGTTATTTCATTTGCTTCCACTTGTACACACATGTAGGACTCCTTTATAAAAATTACACCTTCAGTTTAATTACAGCTGTATTGCTTTTAATAGCATACTTATCTACTAGAGGCCTGTTAATTATTTTGACATCTGCCCTAATTAAGTCAGTTTAATTTTCTGGGAATTGAAGCATCACCGAGCATTTTAACTGAAGTACAAGGAGGAGGGAGAGAGAATCTTAGCCTATGTCACATGAACTTCTGTAGGTCCTGGAAGGGGAATGAAGATGTCGTGCCTCTACATAGAGTGCTAGATAGAGAGACAGACTAGAAATTGATTTGCAGGGAATGTGTGAAATCTTATCGAAGAATCGGTATCTATAGTTCACTTTCTGGATAAAAGGGATCGCTATTAATTTTTTTGAAAATTTCTAGCACAAATACTAATTTTAAAAAATGGGGACACTGTGATGTTCTGGTATATGATTGTTGATATTCTGTAAGATTGCAGAAAATGCCGGGAACTATAAGGGAATCAACATTTAACTTGGTATAAATAGAGTACTTTTCAATGTCTTGTCTTGCTGTGTCAGGGAGCCCTTTAATTATGAATGCTTTAAGAAATTTGTTAAAGTTTTTATAGAAACTTGGTGAAATGTTCCTATTCTGTTGAATTGTGGTAAGAGCTCCGAACTATTGAGTGCTAAGTACATTCTTTTTATAGATCTAAATTATAGACTCTTTTTAAAAGGGGGAAGCAACCTCAGTTTCAGAGAAATTTGAAAATTTTCTGCACCACCTTTTTTGGTTGTGAGTGTGTGTGACTGGGAGCCTAACCGAGGGAATGGGACAGTTCCTTCTTTGCACGGGGCGGGGAACAGGGAAAGCTATGGCTGCCTCCAGAAAGACCATTTCCTCTCCAGACAGACACCCACCTTGGTGGCTCCAAGGAGGGACACTAGGAAGTCCCTACACGCTGGTTCCTATGCAGGTTACTACAGCAGGCTGTCTTGCTGTGTTTTATCCACACGATTACCTGTAGTCTTATCAAATGTCTGAGACTTAAGAATTTGGCAGAGGCAGAGAGTATCTGCTCTGGACAGAATCAGAAAGGCAAAC